>NC_140604.1:992207-1563964 GCF_057381915.1 Diplotaxodon limnothrissa | reverse complement strand
TCAATATCCGCTAGCTAGCTTTAGCAGCGTGCCGAACATGACCACGACAGACAAAGAAATCGTCCAGACAGGCATAAAAAAATCACTTTCAAAGCTAAATTTCAAACAGAGGGAGAGATATGGACTTACCTTGTCAAAGCTTACGCTGTCTTACCGAACACTTCAGAAAATCACGTTCAAAGATCAATTTCAAACCGGAGGCGAAGAGACGCGTGGAAGTCACTTCTAAGGTCAAATTCAAACCCGGAGGAGGGGCAGAGAGACGCGCGCCGTTGATAGTGTCGTCATTGCGTTAATCCAAATAAGGGTAGACAGGCCGTACTACTCCCGACATACCACTAGAGTGAGCCAACACACCACAAATGAAGTTTCAACAGGATAAGTTTTATTTTTACTTCCCATTCATTTCAATGGGAAAAAACTTGCATTAAAATATTCATATTTAAAAAACTATAGAAGTAATAAACACCAAAAGTCATAGCACACCATTCCTGATCCAGCCGCACAAAATTATTTAACATATATGAAGCTTGTGTCAAAACTGTGGGATGAGTTACGTGCGAAAATTTCAGGCTGAAAAAGGAAAATAATAATAATAATAATAACTAGAAAGCGAAAATTTCTGAAGAAATTTTAAGTGTGCCTATGCCGCCGCTAATCAATATAGTTTGCCATTCAAACGGCTACAGAGAGCAAAACTCAGCAGAGCAGCCATTCTCCACCATGAACTATGGTAAAACCAAACACCGCTCGCGCCTCACAGATGACAGCTTACAGTTTTGTGTAAAGATGAGGTGACTTCGTACAGCCCCAATTTGTAGACGCTGTGCGCAGAGGTTCATAAGCAGACCCGACAATGTTTGCATGAACACACTTTGAAGCATTACGTTATGGACCACTTTTCACACATAGTTGCTGTACCCACACAGCCGGCTGTAGCTTTTCATCTCACAGCCCGACACATACACAAAAAAAAAAAAAAAAAAAGCAGAGAGAGCACAGACTTTACACCTGAGAGGCGTGATTGCAGATGCTGCTGAGGTGGGTCCACCTCCCCTGCAGCGGCACTGCAGACCACGCCCTGCCACACACATCAAACACGTAAAATAAATATTTATGCACTTTTCATTCACTTTTTGTTTTTTGTTATTTTTACACAGTGTTCTGAATGATTAACAATGGTCTACAGCCAATCTTGTGTATTATTATACAAACTTTGGTTGTAAGATTCAGATAACTATTTAATAAAAGCTAAATATTTTATATGAGAGTAAGAAAGAAAAGTATATCTTTGTCTCATACTCTCATCAGACAATACATGAACCTCTCAATAAACAAAATATATGCTCGGCTTAAATGACAAACCGCTATTTTACACAGTGGAACACTTATTTTTAAACAAAACCAATGCAGTTCGCCACTGACAGTGCTTACCTTTGCACATCACAGTAAACACTGAACCAAGATGGCGCCCACGCGAACGAGAAATCTGAACTACGGTGTCCTGCAGAGGACAAATGGTCAAAATTGCTAAAATTTACAACATATATGCAGCTCAACAGCGACACCTTGTGACTTATTCCAGTCACTACCTTACATATACATAACGTCTTACCTGACATTCAGTTCACCGGACACTCATACTGAATCACCAGCCCATATAAATGAAAAATAAGTCCAGCAGCCAACCAAGAGTCATCACGAAAGACTAGGGGTGACACGACAGCGTGAGCGGGCCTGGGTGTCAGCCAGCCCAGCCTGGGTGTCAGCCAGCCCGACCTGGGCGGCAGCCAAGCCGCGCTAGCCAGCTAGCCGGCTAGCTGCCATGCGGCGGTGAAACGAGAGCGTGAGCCGGCCTGGGTATCAGTCAGCCCGGCCTAGGTGTCAGCCAAGCCGCCCTAGCCAGCTAGCTGCCATGCGGCGCTAGCAGTAACATCGTGAGAGATATGGGACTTCTTGATAAAATATGGGACTTCTTGATAAAACGAGCAGATATTTGAAGTTTACACCCCTACATTCTCGCCTGAAAATAGGGGAGGCTGTCATAAAGTTCAACATCAGTAACTTAGCGCGCACAGCTGTATAGAAACTCCGTCGTGCTAGCTAGCACGCAGTACAGTTATTGTAACTGTCAGCACAACGAAAATAAACTACACCTAAACTCGGTTTATATCTGACCCAAATAGAGTGCAGTTAATAACGTCTTACCTGAAATTCAGTTCACCAGCCGCCTGCTTCTCCTGCATTGGGTTTCCCTTATCCACGATTGAGCTCCGCGTTAGCCACCACCGGTCGATCGGTGTTTCTTTCCCCGCATACGAGGGGAAGAGACATATACCGGTGGCTAACGCGGAGCTAGCTAGCCACCGGTATATGAACAACTCAGTTATTTTTTCCACATCGACCAGCATCATCGGCCCATATAAACGAAAAATAAGTCCAGCTAAGACAAAGACTGTTTGCGGAGCGATTGGGGGTGAAAGGAGTTAGAGACGCCTCACTGAAAGCCAAGCCTGGGTGCTTTTGAGCGAAGCGGCGCTAGCTAGCCGAGCTAGCTAGCCGGCTAGCCGGCCGGCCGAACTAGCTAGCCGGCTAGCAGCAACATCGTGAGAAATCTGTTGCTAATATGGGGTGTTTTGACAAAACGAGCAGATATTTGACGTTTACACACCTACATTCTCACCTGAAAACCGGTCAATCGGCGGCCGCCTCACATGTTTCTTTCCCAACATATGAGGGGAAAGAGACACATACCGGTGGCTAGCTAGCTCTGCGTTAGCCACCACCAAACAACTCAGTTAGTTTTTCCTCATCGACCAGCATCATCGGCCCATATAAACGAAAAATAAGTCCAGCTAAGACAAAGACTGTTTGCGGAGCTATCGAGGATGAAAGGAGTTAGAGACGCCTCACTGAAAGCCAAGCCTGGGTGCTTTTGAGTGAAGCGGCGCTAGCCGGCTAGCTAGCCAACATCGTGAAAAATCTGTTGCCAATATGGGATGTTTTGACAAAACGAGCAGATATTTGACGTTTACACACCTACATTCTCACCTGAAAATATCTTAAAAGTTTGCTTTGTGACCTAGAAACACAAATAAGAGGAATATATTAAACCAAGTGGCAGCCGCCATTGTTTGACTGGTAGAGGCGTGCTTTGAATTGTGGGATATGCAGTTTTCCACCAAGCATACACCCTTGCCGTTACCGTAACTATTCAATGCTTCGTGCAACCTTAAGAATTCCAATGGTTCCTGAAAGCACCGACGCTGTGCGCGCCGTTCATATTGTTGTCATTATGGTAATCCAAATACGGGGACATACCACTAGAGTGAGCCAACACACCACAAATTAAGTGAGTGAGCAAACACACCACAAAGTAAGTAAAGTTTCACTTTCGTTCGTTCCCATTCATTTGAATGGGCAAAAACTTGCATTAAAATATTCATATTTAAAAAACTATAGAAGTAATAAACACCAAAAGTCATAGCACACCATTCCTGATCCAGCCGCACAAAATGATATAACATATATGAAGCTTGTGTCAAAACTGTGGGATGAGTTACGCGCGAAAATTTCAGGCTGAAAAAGGAAAATAATAATAATAATAACTAGAAAAATTTGCATTTCCTGCGAAAATGCTGTGTGGATGCCTTACGCTGAAGATTTCTGCTGAAAAAAGCTGAAAAAGTTGAAAAAAAACAAAAAACATTGCCCTGAGCAGGATTCGAACCTGGCCCTTCTGATCTAAAGGCGGCGACTCACCTCACTGGACCAAACTCATTCTTACAAAGAAGAGGTGGAGAGACTGACAATTCTGGTGAAATTAGCAGAAGCTGCTTAGAATTGTGCTAATAAGAGGTGAAAAGGCTAAACATTTGGCAGAAAAGAGGTGAATCAGAAGAAGTTCTGCTGAAAAGAGGTAAAGAAGCAAAAAGATGAGTTGAAAAGAGGTGTAGAAGCAGAAGTGCTTGCTGAAGATGGCTGTATGTGTAATGACACACTGGAGAGTGTCAAGAAAGCAGTGAACATGTGTAGCAGATGTCACAGGTAGGATTCGAACCTTTGCCACCGGGTCTCACGGCAGCTGCCCTACCCTCTGAGCCAAATGAGTTCTGGTCTCAAGCAAAGATATGATGAGAGAGAAAATGTGCACTGTGGAGCAGAAGGTCAAATTAGCAGAAAAGAGGTGAAGAGGAAGAACTTTGTTGTGAAATGAGGTAAAGAAACTGAAATTTGTGCTTAAAACAAGTGAAAAAGCTGAACTCTGAAATCCTGCTAAAACAGCAGTAGAGGCTAATATTTTTCAGCTACTCACTGAGCCAAACAGGTTCTCACGTAACTGAAAAAAGGTGGAAAAGCTTAAAATTCTAATGAAAACAGCAGAAGAGGCTGAGTGCACTGTGGAGCACAAGCTCAAATTAGCAGAAAAGAGGTGAAGAGGAATAATTTCTGCTGAAAAGAGGTAAAGAAGCAAAAAGATGAGTTGAAAAGAAGTGTAGAAGCAGAAGTGCTTGCTGAAGATGGCTGTATGTGTAATGACACACTGGAGAGTGTCAAGAAAGCAGAGTGCATGCAAGCAGTGAACATGTGTAGCAGCTGTCACAGGTAGGATTCGAACCTCTGCCACCGGGTCTCACGGCAGCTGCCCTACACTCTGAGCCAAATGAGTTCTGGTCTCAAGCAAAGATATGATGAGAGAGAAAATGTGCACTGTGGAGCAGAAGGTCAAATTAGCAGAAAAGAGGTGAAGAGGATGAACTTTGTTGTGAAATGAGGTAAAGAAACTGAAATTTGTGCTTAAAACAAGTGAAAAAGCTGAACTCTGAAATCCTGCTAAAACAGCAGTAGAGGCTAATATTTTTCAGCTACTCACTGAGCCAAACTGGTTCTCACGTAACTGAAAAAAGGTGGAAAAGCTTAAAATTCTAATGAAAACAGCAGAAGAGGCTGAGTGCACTGTGGAGCACAAGCTCAAATTAGCAGAAAAGAGGTGAAGAGGAATAATTTCTGCTGAAAAGAGGTAAAGAAGCAAAAAGATGAGTTGAAAAGAAGTGTAGAAGCAGAAGTGCTTGCTGAAGATGGCTGTATGTGTAATGACACACTGGAGAGTGTCAAGAAAGCAGAGTGCACATGTGTAGCAGCTGTCACAGGTAGGATTCGAACCTCTGCCACCGGGTCTCACGACAGATGCCCTACCCTCTGAGCCAAATGAGTTCTGGTCACAAGCAAAGATATGATGAGAGGGAAAATGTGCACTGTGGAGCAGCAGCTCAAATTAGCAGAAAAGAGGTGAAGAGGAAGAACTTTGTTGTGAAATGAGGTAAAGAAACTGAAATTTGTGCTTAAAACAAGTGAAAAAGCTGAACTCTGAAATCCTGCTAAAACAGCAGAAGAGGCTGATATTTTTCAGCTACTCATTGAGCCAAACTGGTTCTCACGTAACTGAAAAAAGGTGGAAAAGCTTAAAATTCTAATGAAAACAGCAGAAGAGGCTGAGTGCACTGTGGAACAGAAGCTCAAATTAGCAGAAAAGAGGTGAAAACAGCAGAAGAGGGTGAGATTTGTGCTGATAAGAGGTGAAACTGCGGAACCAATCAGAGGTACTGCTTCTGTCTGCTTCATCAGGCTGTGTACTTGTATGTATTTCTGCCATAGACTGTTAACCAGAATCTGAGGTCCATATTAGAAAAGCTGCTAAAATCATTAAACTTTGCAGAATTGTAATAAATTATCAATATGAATTACCGGTCTGTGATAGTGTATAAATTTGTAGTTAAAAAAAAAACATGTGGGCCAAGGTGGAATCGAACCCACGACCTCTGGTCTGAAGAGCGGTGTCATTACCAATCGCGCCACCTCTAAGGGGGCGGGCGCTTTGAAAAAAAGGGTGATGAGGAGTCAGAATTAGATCGCGGTGAGACGCGAAAAACGCCGTTTTTTGGAGTTACAAAACGTCGTGTAACTCAAAAACTAGGTGGGATAGAAGCATAATTCTTGCACTGGGTGAATCAGCGGACTTTGGTGTACTTTGACTGCGATTTACATAGCTCTTTGTATCTCCGTCGCGGAGATATGACGAGAGAAGAAACGGCTTCATTTTCGGAATTTGAAAAATGAGAGGAGGACAGATTTCCACCCCTCAAACAAGTCTAACTCATCTCAGAACGGTAATAGGTGAGAAAATAATTCTTGAATTGTGAGTGTCAGGAGTGTCTGAAGATATACAGGGACAAGCCTCATGTCTTAACTTTGCTTCGTTAAGGAGATATGACGATTTGAAAATGCCTTCAGTTTCAGTATTTCAGCTCTGAGTTTCACAACCTCCCCATAGACTTTGAATGGGGAGTTTTTAGACCATGTGTCACTTCGAGGCAAATTGTGAAAAAAACGTAACTCTCACAATAATTATAGTGACACTGTCTTAAAGCCAGCAAAAATACCTACGTTTTGATGTATAATTTGTGGAAGTTGAGTGGAAATTGAGCGAGTAGCAAGGAGTTGTTCAGACATGAAGAGAAAATTCAGAACGGACGAGTGTGCAGTGGGAGTTAATTGCATAGCAACCATAGCAACACATGTATTTTCTGAAAAATCACAAAGTTGTAACTGAAAACTTAAAGAGTCATTACATGAAAACGGTAACAGATATGAAAAAGCTGAATCACACAGGAATAGCCCAATCATCTGAGAACGTTTTAAAGTTTGAATGGAGTTTCTAGGTGAAAGTATGAGGAAGTAGTTAAGTTTCAAAGACAAGCAAGTTTTAGCAGAATTGTAGAAGTTTCCCATTCATTTCAATGGGACAAATTAAAGGAAAAAAGTGTAATATTTTAAAAAGTATAATAGTAATAAGTACCAAAAGATATAGCAGTCGAAAGCAGAAATAGCAGAACAGTTTAGAGTTTGAATGGTAAAAATCGGCTGAAAACTGAGGGAGTAGTTAAGCGGCAAAGAAACGGAGCAACTAGAATAATAAAGGATAAAGAATAAAGAGAAACAGGATCTCAATAGTGTGGATGCCTACGGCATCCACCCAATAAAGAATAAAGAGAAACAGGATCTCAATAGTGTGGATGCCTAAGGCATCCACACAACTAGAAAAATTTGCATTTCCTGCGAAAATGCAGTGTGGATGCTTAAAGCTGAAGCTGTATGCAAAAAGTAGCTGAAAAAGCTGAAAAGTTGCAGAAATTGTAAAAACTTTGCAGAAGCAAAAGAACTTTGCTAAAATGGAATAACTTAGCAGAACTGCAATATCTTAGAGGAAACATAATACTTGGCAGAAATACAATAGCATAGCAGAATTTAGCAGAAATATTGTAACTTACCAGAAACATGATAACTTCTCAAAAATACAAGAATTTAGGAGAAATAGTATAAGATAACAGAAAGAATATATTTAGCCAAAAATACTTAAACATTACAGAAACACTATGATTTAGAAAAATAGTACAACAGAGCAGAAATATTGTGATTTACCAGAGACACTGTGATGAACTATGAATATTGTAATTTTAAATTAAGACTATGTTTTAGCACAAATATTATAATTTGGCAGAAATACTATAATTTAGCAGAAATACTATATTAAGCACAAATCCTATAAAAAGCAGAAATGGTATGATTAAGCATAAATACTACATTTAGTAGAAATACTTTGTTTTAGCACAAATCCCATAAAAAGCAGAAATACTGTACTATGATTTAGTAGAAAGACTATAATTAATCAGAAATACTAAATTTAGCAGAAATACTATATTAAGCACAAATCCTATGAAAAGCAGAAATAGTATGATTAAGCAGAAATACTACATTTAGCAGAAATAGTATATTAAGCACAAATCTTATAAAAAGCAGAAATACTATATTAAGCACAAATCCTATAAAAGCAGAAATAGTATATTAAGCACAAATCTTATAAAATAGCAGAAATAGTATAATTTAGCACAATAGTAATAAGTTAAACAGAAAAATTGGAAAAGCAAAATGGACAGCTGAAAAAATGCTGAACATGCTGAGGTTCCCTCAAATATACTTGTTAAATGACAAAAATCTGCAAAAAAATTTATGACAGCCACACAATTACAAATATGTACACACGAGGAAACACACATGCACAGAGAGACACACACACAAGATCCAATTCAGTCAACCAGTCTAAATATATTGAATTTGAATCTTACAATGAGATCATCCCATTAAAAGGCTTTCTCTCTCTCTCTCTCTCTCTCTCTCTCTCTCTCTCTCTCTGTCACACACACACACAAACACACACACACACACACACACACACACACACACACACACACACACACACACACAGAGGGAGAGAGCTGCTGAATTTGAATCCACCAATCAGAGTGGCTGTGTACTTTTTCCCGTCAAAACAGGTGCTTCTGTTTACACACGCAGCACAGAGAGACACAGGATTATTGCAGTCTATTTCTCATAGTGACGACTCCCCTCAAACAAATGACCATAATTTCCTAACTGTAGGGGCTAGAGCGGTCATTCTTACACCGTTTTGTTCAGAAGTGATTGGGGAATCTTCAAGTGTTGACAATTTATCATTAAAATATGAATTTTTAGAGATATATGACATGGATGACTTGTTGACTTAGAAGCCACGAATTCCCCAATATGCAAATTTGAATACCTGGAGCCCACATACATGATTGGCTGGCTGGGAAGCTGTGCAGGCCCTGATTTGTGGATTTGAATTCCTCAGCCCTCAGATATGATTGGCTGGCTTAGAAGCCATGAAGGCCCCAATATGCAAATTTGAATGCCTCAGGACACATGTATGATTGGCTGGGAAACTGTGCAGGCCCTGATTTGAAAATTTGAATGTCTAAGTCCTCACAGAGGATTGGCTGCCTGGGGACCTGGCAGAAATATATAGAAATATATAGAAATACTATGATTAAGCATAAATACTACATTTAGTAGAAATACTATGTTTTAGCACAAATACTATAAAAAGCAGAAATACTATAATTTAGCAGAAATACTATATTAAGCACAAATCCTATAAAAAGCAGAAATAGGATGATTAAGCATAAACACTACATTTAGTAGAAATATTATGTTTGAGCAAAAATCCTATAAAAAGCAGAAATACTATATTAGGCACAAATCCCATAAAAAGCAGAAATAGTATGATTAAGCATAAATACTACATTTAGTAGAAATACTATGTTTTAGCACAAATAGTATAAAAAGCAGAAATACTGTAATTTAGCAGAAATACTATATTAGGCACAAATCTTATAAAATAGCAGAAATAGTATGATTTAGCACAATAGTAATCAGTTAAACAGAAAAATTGGAAAAGCAAAATGGACAGCTGAAAAAATGCTGAACATGCTGAGGGTCCCTCAAATATACTTGTTAAATGAAAAAATCAGCAAGAAAATGCACAGGGAGAGAGAAGTAAGTTTCTAGGTCAGCCTGGGAGCTGCTGAATTTGAATCCACCAATCAGAGAGCCTGTGTACTTTTTCCCGCCAAAACATGTGCCTCTTTTTACACACGCAGCACAGAGAGGCACAGGATTATTGCAGCCTATTTCTCATAGTGAGGACTCCCCTCAAACAAATGACCATAATTTCCAAACCGTAGGGGCTAGAGCGGTCATTCTTACACCGTTTTGTTCAGAAGAGATGGGGGAATCTTCCAGTGTTAACAATTTATCATTAAAATATGAATTATTAAAGATATTTGACTTGTAATGCACCATAACTGAGTAGAGCGAAGCAAAAACTGCCTTGACTTGCCCTCAAACAACGCTTTCTAACTCTAAATCTATTTGGAGTATCGATATCATTCTTTCACCGTAAGAGACAGCAGGCTTTGGTGAACAATCATGGAAATTTTCAGGTCTCTGTGGAAATCCAACAAAAAGTTATGACGAGAGAAAAAAGTGGTTCATTTCCACAGTTTGAAATCTGAAGAAATCTGAGCGAAGGACAAATTTCCTACCCTCAAACAAGTCCAACTCATTTCAGAACGGTAATAGGTGAGAAAGAAATTCTTGAATTGTGAGCGCCACGAGTGTCTGAAGATATACCGGGACAAGCCTCATGTCTTAACTTTGCTTCGTTAAGGAGATATGACGATTCGAATATGCCTCTCATTACAGAAATCCAGCGGTGATTTTGAACAAGCTCTCCATTCACTTTATATGGAGAGTTTTCTGACATTGTGTTGGTCTGAGGAGATTTGCGAAAATTCTATAAATCCCACAACAATGATAGTGACATTTCCTGAAAGCCAGCAAAAATACCTACGTTTTGATGTATAATTTGTGGAAGTTGAGTGAAAATTGAGCAAGTAGCAAACAGTTGTTCGGACATGAAGAGAAGACTGCAAAACCTTCAGTGACACACTGGAAGCCAAGAGCATAGCAACCATAACAACGCATGTATTTTGTGAAAAATCACAATTTTGCAACTCAAAACTTTAAGAGGCATAAAAGTAAAACAGTAGAAGATTTGAAAAAGCTGAATCATACCTGAATAGCCCAATAATTTGTGAACATTTTAAAATTTGAATGGTTGTTCTAGGTGAAAATATGAGGAAGTAGTTAAGTTTCAAAAACAAGCAAATTTTAGCAGAATTGCAGAAGTTTCCCATTCATTTCAATGGGACAAATTAAAGGAAAAAAGCTTAATATTTTAAAAAGTATAATAGCAAAAAATACCAAAAGTCATAGCGCACATTAGCAGAAATAGCAGAATAGTTTAAAATTTGAACGGTGAAAATCGGCTGAAAATTGTGGAAGTAGTTAAGTGCCAAAAAGTGTACGGAAGCAACTAGAATAATAATAAAGAACTAGAAAAATTTGCATTTCCTGCGAAAATGCAGTGTGGATGCTTTAAAGCTGAAGCTGTATGCAAAACGTACAAAAATACAAGAATTTAGGAGAAATAGTATAAGATAACAGAAAGAATATATTTAGCCAAAAATACTTAAGCATTACAGAAACACTATGATTTAGAAAAATAGTACAACATAGCAAAAATACTGTGATTTACCAGAGACACTGTGATGAACTATGAATATTGTAATTTTAAATTAAGACTATGTTTTAGCACAAATACTATGATTTGACAGAAATACTATCATTTGGCAGAAATACTATGTTTCAGCACAAATACTCTGGTTTAGCACAAAAATTATAACATAGCCGAAATACAATTATATAGCAGAAATGCTATATTTAGAAAGAAAAATATAATATAGTAGAAATAGTATGATTTAGCAGAAATACTACAATATAGCATAATAACAATGATTTAGAACAAATACTATGATTGAGCAGAATAGTTATAACTTAAGAGAAAATACTGGAAAAGCAAGATGACAAGCTGAAAAAAAAAAAAAAAACGGAACATGGTTAAGTTCCCTCAAAACTAATTGTTGTTCACCTGTGAAAAAAAATAAAGAAATAAAAATAAATTTAAAAAACAAGAAGGAACAGCCAACAGATACACACAAAATCAAATATGTATACACAAATGCACAGAGAGAGACACACACGGAGGGTCTATGCCAGTCAACCAGTCTGAATATATTATAATTTTTTCCAACAATGAGATGCTGTCCTAAAGAGGGTCTCTCTCTCTCTCTCACGCACACACACACACACACACACACACACACACACACACACATGGAGAGAGAAGCATGTTTTCAGTCAAGCAGCCTGGGAGCTGCTAAATTTGAATTCACAGAGGCTGTGTACTTTTTCCCGCCAAAACAGGTGCACACACGCAGCACAGAGACAGGATTTTTGTAGTCTATGGTCGTGTCCAAATTCATGGGCCGCATCCTCCTGAGGACCCGGCCTTCGTGGTCTACGTGGGCCGGGTCCTCAGAAGGTCGGGTAGGCCGGAAGTAAACGGCCATGAAATTGGACGGTCTAGCCTTCTGATTAGCGTCACCGCTGTCTCGATGGAGTTTAATAAACTCAGCCGTCTGCTCCTTGCTATCTAAAATATAACAGGACACTGGTGTAAATTCTCGACCGTCTCACACTTCTGTTTAATCAGTTTTCTGTTTCACGTTTAGTCAGCTGTGTAAAAACCAAGGAGGAACCCACCCGGGGGATTAATAAAGTTTTATTTTATCTAATCTAATCCAATAACTTTAATCTCAGCCAAACCGATTTACTCACGAACAAACAAAACACTGAAAAAAAGCCCAACAATAACATTTTTAGGTTGTCTAAGTGACTTATATATTACGTTTAACTCGAGCAGCGAAAGTCCGCGGTGATCTGAAAATGATGTGCCGGGAGTTGTGCCGTTCTCGGCCGCATCAGTAACCCTCGAGCTCCCGGCTAGCTATCGAGCTGGTGGGTAGCAGACGTCTCCGAAAACATCGAAGCACTTTTGCAAATATGCGATATCTTGATAAACCGAGCAGATATTTGATGTTTACACAGCTACTTTCTCGCCTGAAAATATATTAAAAGTTTCTTTTGTGACCCAGAAAGATTAGTATGAGTAATTTTAAAACTTAGTAGCGGCCACCATTGTTGGAAACTGGAGTTTGGCTGGGCCGCGCTATGAATTCTGGGATATGGTAGGCCACGAAGGACACACCCGACCCATCCTTCAAATTCGGGGAAAAGGAGGACGCATTTGTCGGCTGCATTCGGAGGAGTCTACGAATTTGGACAGCCTTTGGCGCGTCGCTGTGAAATAATCGGTCTACAAATGCGGCCTCAGGAGGATGCAGCCCATGAATTTGGACACGACCTATTTCTCATAGTGGGGATTCCCCTCAAACAAATGACCATAATTTCCTAACTGTATTGGCCAGAACGGTCATTCTTACACCGTTTTGTTCAGAAGAGATGGGGGAATCGTCAAGTGTTGACAATTTATCATTAAAATATGAATTTTTAGAGATATATGACATCGATGACTTGTTGGGGGAATCGTCAAGTGTTGACAATTTATCATTAAAATATGAATTTTTAGAGATATATGACATCGATGACTTGTTGGCTTAGAAGCCACAAAGGCCCCAATATGCAAATTTGAATGCCTCAGCCCACATATATGATTGGCTGGCTGGGAAGCCGTCCAGGCCCTGATTTGTAAATTTGAATGTCTCATCCCTCAGATATGATTGGCTGGCTGGGAAGCCGTGCAGGCCCTGATATGTAAATTTGAATGCCTCATTCCTCACAGAGGATTGGCTGCCTGGGGACCTGGCAGAAATATATAGAAATACTATGATTAAGCATAAATACTACATTTAGCAGAAATACTATATTAAGCACAAATCCTATAATAAGCAGAAGTACTATATTAAGCAATATAAATATCCTATAAAAATCCTATAAAAAGCAAAAATACTGTACTATGATTTGGTAGAAAAACTATAATTAATCAGAAAT
Source organism: Diplotaxodon limnothrissa (assembly GCF_057381915.1). Taxonomy (NCBI): domain Eukaryota; kingdom Metazoa; phylum Chordata; class Actinopteri; order Cichliformes; family Cichlidae; genus Diplotaxodon; species Diplotaxodon limnothrissa. The sequence goes on along the minus strand of NC_140604.1, from coordinate 1,550,554 downwards.
ACTATATTTAGCACAAATCTTATAAAACAGCAGCAATGCTATGATTTAGCGCAATAGTAATAACTTAAACAGAAAAATTGGAAAAGCAAAATGGACAGCTGAAAAAATGCTGAACATGCCAAGGTATACTTGTTAAATGAAAAAAATCGGCAAAAAAAAAATATATATATAACAGCCACGCAATCACAAATATGGACACATATGGAAACACACATGCACAGAGAGAGACACACACAAGATCCAATTCAGTCAACCAGTCTAAATATATTGAATTTGAATCTTACAATGAGATCATCCCATAAAAAGGCTCTCTCTCTCTCTCTCTGTCACACACACACACACACACACACACACACACACACACACACACACACACACACACACACACACACAATCCAATTCAGTCAACCAGTCCAAATATATTGAATTTAAATCTTACAATGAGATCATCCCATAAAAAGGCTTTCTCTCTCTCTCTCTCTCTCTCTCTCGCTCTCTGTCACACACACACACACACACACACACACACACACACAATCCAATTCAGTCAACCAGTCCAAATATATTGAATTTAAATCTTACAATGAGATCATCCCATAAAAAGGCTTTCTCTCTCTCTCTCTCTCTCTCTCTCGCTCTCTGTCACACACACACACACACACACACACACACACACACACACACACACACACACACACACGCACACACACACACGCACACACAGGGAGAGAGAAGTAAGTTTCTAGCTCAGTCAAGCAGCCTGGGAGCTGCTGAATTTGAATCCACCAATCAGAGAACCTGTGCACTTTTTCCTGCCAAAACAGGTGCACGCAGCACAGAGAGACACAGGATTTTTGCAGTCTATTTCTCATAATGACGACTCCCCTCAAACAAATGACCATAATTTCCTAACCGTAGGGGCTAGAACGGTCATTCTTACACCGTTTTGTTCGGAAGAGATGGGGGAATCTTAAAGTGTTGACAATTTATCATTAAAATATGAATTATTAAAGATATTTGACTTCTAATGCACCATAACTGAGTAGAGCAAAGCAAAAACTGCCTTGACTTTCCCTCAAACAACGCTTTCTAACTCTAAATGTATTTGGAGTATCGATATCATTCTTTCACTGTATGAGACAGCAGGCTTTGGTGAACAATCATGGAAATTTTCAGGTCTCTGTGGAAATCCATTAAAAAGATATGACGAGAGAAAAAAGTGGTTCATTTCCAGAGTTTGAAATCTGAAGAAATCTGAGCGAAGGACGAATTTCCTACCCTCAAACAAGTCTAACTCATCTCAGAACAGTAATAGGTGAGAAAATAATTCTTGAATTGTGAGCGTCAGGAGTGTCTGAAGATATACTGGGACAAGCCTTATGTCTTAACTTTGCTTCGTTAAGGAGATATGACGATTCGAATATGCCTCTCATTACAGAAATCAAGCGGTGATTTTGAACAAGCTCTCCATTGACTTTCTATGGAGAGCTTTGCGACTTTGTGTTGGTCTGAGGAGATTTGGCAAAATTCTATAAATCTCACAACAATGATAGTGACATTTTCGGAAAGCCAGCAAAAATACCTACGTTTTGATGTATAATTTGTGAAAGTTGAGTGAAAATTGAGCAAGTAGCAAGAAGTTGTTCGGACATGAAGAGAAGACTGCAAAACCTTCAGTGGCACACTGGAAGCCAAGTGCATAGCAACCATAACAACGCATGTATTTTGTGAAAAATCACAATTGTGCAACTGAAAACTTTAAGAGGCATAAAAGTAAAACGGTAAAAGATTTGAAAAAGCTGATTTATACCTGAATAGCCCAATAATTTGAGAACATTTTAAAGTTTGAATGGTTGTTCTACGTGAAAATATGAGGAAGTAGTTAAGTTTCAGAAACAAGCAAATTTTAGCAGAATTGCAGAAGTTTCCCATTCATTTCAATGGGACAAATTAAGCTTAATATTTTAAAAAGTATAATAGTGAAAAATACCAAAAGACATAGCACACATTAGCAGAAATAGCAGAATAGTTTAAAATTTGAACGGTGAAAATCGGCTGAAAATTGCGGAAGTAGTTAAGTGCCAAAAAGTGTACGGAAGTCCCAAGAGGAACTCAATAGTGTGGATGCTTAAAGCATCCACACAATAAAGAGAAACAGGAACTCAATAGTGTGGATGCTTAAGCATCCACACAATAAAGAATAAAGAGAAACAGGAACTCAATAGTGTGGATGCTTAAAGCATCCACACAACTAGAAAAATTTGCATTTCCTGCGAAAATGCAGTGTGGATGCTTAAAGCTGAAGCTGTATGCAAAAAGTAGCTGAAAAAGCTGAAAAGTTGCAGAAATTGTAAAAACTTTGCAGAAGCAAAAGAAGTTTGCTAAAATGGAATAACTTAGCAGAACTGCAATATCTTAGAGGAAACATAATACTTGGCAGAAATACAATAGCATAGCAGAATTTAGCAGAAATATTGTAACTTACCAGAAACATGATAACTTCTCAAAAATACAAGAATTTAGGAGAAATAGTATAAGATAACAGAAAGAATATATTTAGCCAAAAATACTTAAACATTACAGAAACACTATGATTTAGAAAAATAGTACAACAGAGCAGAAATATTGTGATTTACCAGAGACACTGTGATGAACTATGAATATTGTAATTTTAAATTAAGACTATGTTTTAGCACAAATATTATAATTTGGCAGAAATACTATAATTTAGCAGAAATACTATATTAAGCAGAAATCCCATAAAAAGCAGAAATACTGTACTATGATTTAGTAGAAAAACTATAATTAATCAGAAATACTACATTTAGCAGAAATACTATATTAAGCACAAATCCTATGAAAAGCAGAAATACTATATTAAGCACAAATCTTATAAAAAGCAGAAATACTATATTAAGCACAAATCCTATAAAAGCAGAAATAGTATATTAAGCACAAATCTTATAAAATAGCAGAAATAGTATGATTTAGCACAATAGTAATAAGTTAAACAGAAAAATTGGAAAAGCAAAATGGACAGCTGAAAAAATGCTGAACATGCTGAGGTTCACTCAAATATACTAGTTAAATGACAAAAATCTGCAAAAAAAATTTATGACAGCCACACAATTACAAATATGCACACATGAGGAAACACACATGCACAGAGAGACACACACACAAGATCCAATTCAGTCAAACAGTGTAAATATATTGAATTTGAATCTTACAATGAGATCATCCCATTAAAAGGCTTTCTCTCTCTCTCTCTCTCTCTCTCTCTCTGTCACACACACACACACACACACACACACACACACACACACACACACACACACACAAACACACACACAAACACGCACACACAAACACACACAGACAGACACAGAGGGAGAGAGCTGCCGAATTTAAATCCACCAATCCCAGTGGCTGTTTACGTTTTCCCGCCAAAAAAGGTGCATCTTTTTACACACGCAGCACAGAGAGGCACAGGATTATTGCAGTCTATTTCTCATAGTGACGACTCCCCTCAAACAAATGACCATAATTTCCTAACCGTAGGGGCTAGAGCGGTCATTCTTACACCGTTTTGTTCAGAAGAGATGGTGGAATCTTCCAGTGTTTACAATTTATCATTAACATATGAATTTTTAGAGATATATGACATGGATGACTTATTGACTTAGAAGCCACGAATTCCCCAATATGCAAATTTGAATGGCTGAGGCCACATATATGATTGGCTGGCTGGGAAGCCGTGCAGGCCCTGATTTGTGGATTTGAATTCCTCAGCCCTGATATGATTGGCTGGCTTAGAAGCCATGAAGGCCCCAATATGCAAATTTGAATGCCTCAGGACACATATATGATTGGCTGGGAAGCCGTGCAGGCCCTGATTTGAAAATTCTAATGTCTCAGTCCTCACAGAGGATTGGCTGCCTGGGGACCTGGCAGAAATATATAGAAATACTATGATTAAGCATAAATACTACATTTAGTAGAAATACTATGTTTTAGCACAAATCCTATAAAAAGCAGAAATACTATAATTTAGCAGAAATACTATATTAAGCACAAATCCTATAAAAAGCAGAAATACTATATTAGGCACAAATCCTATAAAAAGCAGAAATACTATATTAGGCACAAATCCTATAAAAAGCAGAAATACTATATTTAGCAGAAATACTATATTAGGCACAAATCCTATAAAAAGCAGAACTAGTATATTAAGCAGAAATACTATAATTTAGCAGAAATACTATATTAGGCACAAATCATATAAAAAGCAGAAATACTATATTAGGCACAAATAGTATAAAAAGCAGAAATACTATAATTTAGCAGAAATACTATGTTAGGCACAAATCCTATAAAAAGAACAAATACTATAATTTAGCAGAAATACTATATTAGGCACAAATCTTATGAAAAGCAGAAATAGTATGATTTAGCAGAAATACTGTATTTAGCACAAGTACCGAAAAGTACCAGAAATACTATGATTTAGCAGAATAGTAATAACTTACAAAATTACAAATATGGAGGCATATTGAAACAGAAATGCACAGAGGGACACACAAACACAGGCTCTAATCCAGTCAACCAGTCTAACTATATTCAATTTAAACCCTACAATGACATGCTGCCAAATAAGGGCAGGGTCCTCTCTCTCCCACTAAACACACACACACACACACACACACACACACACACACACACACAGAGGGAGAGAGCTGCCGAATTTAAATCCACCAATCAGAGTGGCTGTTTACGTTTTCCCGCCAAAACAGGTGCATCTTTTTACACACGCAGCACAGAGAGGCACAGGATTATTGCAGCCTATTTCTCATAGTGAGGACTCCCCACAAACAAATGACCATAATTTCCTAACCGTAGGGGCTAGAACGGTCATTCTTAAACCGTTTTGTTCAGAAGAGATGGGGGAATCTTCCAGTGTTAACAATTTATCATTAAAATGTGAATTTTTAGAGATATACGACATGGATGACTTGTTGACTTAGAAGCCACGAATTCCCCAATATGCAAATTTGAATGCCTGAGGCCACATATATGATTGGCTGCCTGGGAAGCCGTGCAGGCCCTGATTTGTGGATTTGAATTCCTCAGCCCTCAGATATGATTGGCTGGCTTAGAAGCCATGAAGGCCCCAATATGCAAATTTGAATGCCTCAGGACACATATATGATTGGCTGGGAAACCGTGCAGGCCCTGATTTGAAAATTTGAATGTCTAAGTCCTCACAGAGGATTGGCTGCCTGGGGACCTGGCAGAAATATATAGAAATACTATGATTAAGCATAAATACTACATTTAGTAGAAATACTATGTTTTAGCACAAATACTATAAAAAGCAGAAATACTATAATTTAGCAGAAATACTATATTAAGCACAAATCCTATAAAAAGCAGAAATAGGATGATTAAGCATAAACACTACATTTAGTAGAAATACTATGTTTGAGCAAAAATCCTATAAAAAGCAGAAATACTATATTAGGCACAAATCCCATAAAAAGCAGAAATAGTATGATTAAGCATAAATACTACATTTAGTAGAAATACTATGTTTTAGCACAAATAGTATAAAAAGCAGAAATACTGTAATTTCGCAGAAATACTATATTAGGCACAAATCTTATAAAATAGCAGAAATAGTATGATTTAGCACAATAGTAATAAGTTAAACAGAAAAATTGGAAAAGCAAAATGGACAGCTGAAAAAATGCTGAACATGCTGAGGGTCCCTCAAATATACTTGTTAAATGAAAAAAATCAGCAAAAAAATGCACAGGGAGAGAGAAGTAAGTTTCTAGGTCAGCCTGGGAGCTGCTGAATTTGAATCCACCAATCAGAGAGCCTGTGTACTTTTTCCCGCCAAAACATGTGCCTCTTTTTACACACGCAGCACAGAGAGGCACAGGATTATTGCAGCCTATTTCTCATAGTGAGGACTCCCCTCAAACAAATGACCATAATTTCCAAACCGTAGGGGCTAGAGCGGTCATTCTTACACCGTTTTGTTCAGAAGAGATGGGGGAATCTTCCAGTGTTTACAATTTATCATTAAAATATGAATTATTAAAGATATTTGACTTCTAATGCACCATAACTGAGTAGAGCGAAGCAAAAACTGCCTTGACTTGCCCTCAAACAACGCTTTGTGACTTGAAATCTATTTGGAGTATCGATATCATTCTTTCACCGTAAGAGACAGCAGGCTTTGGTGAACAATCATGGAAATTTTCAGGTCTCTGTGGAAATCCAACAAAAAGTTATGACGAGAGAAAAAAGTGGTTCATTTCCACAGTTTGAAATCTGAAGAAATCTGAGCGAAGGACGAATTTCCTACCCTCAAACAAGTCCAACTCATTTCAGAACGGTAATAGGTGAGAAAGAAATTCTTGAATTGTGAGCGTCAGGGGTGTCTGAAGATATTCGGGGACAAGCCTCATGTCTTAACTTTGCTTCGTTAAGGAGATATGACGATTCGAATATGCCTCTCATTACAGAAATCCAGCGGTGATTTTGAACAAGCTCTCCATTGACTTTATATGGAGAGTTTTCTGACCATGTGTTGGTCTGAGGAGATTTGCGAAAATTCTATAAATCCCACAACAATGATAGTGACATTTCCTGAAAGCCAGCAAAAATACCTACGTTTTGATGTATAATTTGTGGAAGTTGAGTGAAAATTGAGCAAGTAGCAAACAGTTGTTCGGACATGAAGAGAAGACTGCAAAACCTTCAGTGACACACTGGAAGCCAAGAGCATAGCAACCATAACAACGCATGTATTTTGTGAAAAATCACAATTTTGCAACTCAAAACTTTAAGAGGCATAAAAGTAAAACAGTAGAAGATTTGAAAAAGCTGAATCATACCTGAATAGCCCAATAATTTGTGAACATTTTAAAATTTGAATGGTTGTTCTAGGTGAAAATATGAGGAAGTAGTTAAGTTTCAAAAACAAGCAAATTTTAGCAGAATTGCTGAAGTTTCCCATTCATTTCAATGGGACAAATTAAAGGAAAAAAGCTTAATATTTTAAAAAGTATAATAGTTAAAAATACCAAAAGTCATAGCGCACATTAGCAGAAGAAGCAGAATAGTTTAAAATTTGAACGGTGAAAATCGGCTGAAAATTGTGGAAGTAGTTAAGTGCCAAAAAGTGTACGGAAGCAACTAGAATAATAACTAGAAAAATTTGCATTTCCTGCGAAAATGCAGTGTGGATGCTTAAAGCTGAAGCTGTCTGCAAAAAGTAGCTGAAAAAGCTGAAAAGTTGCAGAAATTGTAAAAACTTTGCAGAAGCAAAAGAACTTTGCTAAAATGTAATAACTTAGCAGAACTGCAATCACTTAGAGGAAACTGTAAAGCTGAAGCTGTCTGCTGAAAATAGTTGAAAATAGCTGAAGAAGCTGAAGAAATCAAAGTCAGTGTTTAAAAAGTTGCTGAAATTTTAATAACTTTGCAGAACAATATCAAGTTAAGAAAAATGTAATAACTTAGCAGAAATGCAATAATTTAGAATAACATAACTTAACATAACATAACAAACAAAAGTAGTGTAACCTAGCAGAAATAATATAATTTAGTAGAAAATTAAAAACTTGGCAGAAATATTACAACTTATCAGAACTGCTAGAAATTTGCAGAAATGTAATAATTAGGCAAAACTGTCAACAGATAACAGCTGAAAATGCTGAAGTAACCTCAAAGTTACTTGTTTAACTGTGAAAAATTACCAAAAACATTAGAAAAGGAAGAAAACGTGCCGGCAGATAAACTAATGTGGAACAAAACCAAGGTAAAATTGCGAGTTTGCACAGCTGGTGAAATCTAAAAATGGCAAAAAAACATAACAAAGGCAAGACCCACACAAACAACATTTAGGTAATAAATGCACAAGATGCTGCGGTCAGAGATTAAAACACCCAAAAATAATGTTATTGAAATGCCAAAAAGTGGCAGAAAGTTTAGAAAGTAGAAAACCAGTAGTAGAAAAGTAGAACATTCAAATATTTTTAGAAACATATGATACAAAATATTTACTCAGTTGTTTCCAATGATTACAATAATGGCATAAAGAAATAAAAATACCATTTGGGACAAACAGAAAAATATTAATAGAAAATGCAAATCAAATTGATCTAAAATCTATACAAACAATTGAAGCATCTGTTGGAATTGTGAACATATCCTTGTTTGCCATGTTTATGTTTATGGCCCTAAGATGCGCAGACACATGATAGGCTATTAACTGCAAAAATATACACATATATAGCAAGTGAGAGACAAAAATATATCCTCTGATTTGCTGGAGTTTTGTGTAAATACCATTTGGCAAGGATAAACAACATGTTCCTATGCCACATTAAAATTTTCATAAGCTTAATTTTTTCAATTAGTTTACAGTTTCCTGATTTGATGATAAATATGGTACCAATATACAAAATACTGTCAAAATGAAGTCCACATTGTGATATATTTGAGGTGTGGAGAGTCACACAGCTGAACAATCGATTTGCATATTTAAAGAAACAAGGATCAAATAAAGAACATCGTTGTGGAATAAATTACAGTGAAAAATAATCACTGCTTTGCGTTAGAGAGTGACTTATGATGAGGTATTAATTGGCTTAACTTTACCTCTAACATCTTTTCACATAGTGCTGTGACCAGGCTGAAATCCATCATAAAGTAACTGTAAACAGTAGAACCATTAGCATGAATGTTATGGTTCTACTCTGATCAAAACTCAAGTCAGCTGTGTGACCTGATATAAAATGATAAAAAGGAACACATATAAATGGATGTGACCTTTATGAACTTTTCAAAATGACTTTATATGTCTGACCCATTATCTATATATATTACAGCAGCGGTCCCCAACCCCCGGGCCTCGGACCGGTACCGGTCCGTGAGTCGTTTGGTACCGGGCCGCGAGAGATGAGGCTCAGGTGTGAAATGTATCGTTTTCAGGGTTTTTATCGGTTTTCAGCGTTATTTTGTTATCGTTTTTATCGTTTACTCGGTTTTCCTGGGTCTTTTGACGTGTGTTATGAATAAATTTTCTTTTTTTCGGTACCGGTACTAGTTTTATTTTGTTATATTTATCCGCGACACCTTAAAGGCCGGTCCATGAAAATATTGTCGGGCATAAACCGGTCCATGGCGCAAAAAAGTTTGGGGACCGCTGTATTAGAGCAGATGTGGAAAACCACTGTTAGACCTACTCTATACTAATGTAGTTACTGACACCCCATACTAAGGCAGGATTCATACAAACACACATTATTTATTCTCTTAAACACTTTCTTTTTTCACATTTTGAGATTGTGTAATTTCTAAAAAGAATACATGTAATGGTTCAATAGATATAGTTATTTAAATGTCCATAATAATCACATGATCATTTTTGTACATCCTACAATCCAGGATTTAGAGCTGTGTGTCTGTATGAATTCAGCTTGCTATACTTATAGACTTAGATATATTAATCCACTATTTACCCAAACAAGTTACATTGTTTGGGTAAATAGATTGGGTTTGTTCTACAAAATAATTATTCAACAATAAAAAAAACACAAAAAAAATCTGCACATTAATCCAGAGTTCAGTTTCATATGTCTGATATTGTTTGTTAAATCTGGTGACACAAACACAGTCAATAATTCATTGCTAGCGTGACATGTGGTCCTTTTTGCCTTTGACCAATGATATGCTGGTTACTTGGACCAGTTTAGTATTTGCTGTCACAGAGGAATGTTAACCATAAATCCAAAAGACAAAACTGAAAAAAATATGTTAATTGCAAACATGTTTTTGCTTAGTAAAAGGATTGAAATTACATGGAAACTGTCACCTTAAAGCCTCATTGTAAATATCATCACAAACAGATGTTTTCCACACAGTTAACAAAGCTCCACCACATCCGATCACTGCACATAAATCTAAAAGAAAACAAAAACAAATAAAAAAAATAAAATTAACACAAGGGAAGACTTTTGACTTAATAACTACGCTTAAAATAAGTGTTACCTTTGAATATTTGTGGGAAAAATCTGATGCTACCCCAAGAATACAAAGCCACACTGGAAACGATGACAGGCTTGCAGCCCTCTGTCTTCCTGGAGTCAGGTGCCTGATCAGTAGCAGTGAGTTGACAGAAGTCGGTGTCTGTAAGAGTGGCCAAACACTGATACTCTGTCCACTTGAGTAGAGTCTAAGAAGCTGGAATGCAGGCACACTGGACGAGCTTGTTCTAAAAAATACAGAAAAAGGAACATTTTATTTGTGTTAAGGCCTAAAAACTACAAATAAGTTATGCAATGAACAATGTTGAAATACCTTATAGGTGCTGCAGGCCACATAACCAGAATCCAGAGCAATCTCACACTCACATGATGGTGAGGAAAGACATGAGCTCTGCAATGAGGTTTGAATGTCTCAGTTGGGACACTGAAGAACTCAGAAGACAGCAATACCTGCACAGAGAGACAGAGTAGAAAAAGCATAGATTTGTAATCCATAATGTGAATTAAAACTCAAAAAGTGTCAACAAGTATAATCATTTGAGTGTGGAATTATTTATGCACTAAACAGGATTTTAATTAATTAATTGAATTAAAAACACTGACATTTTTTATCAAAGATAAAGAATCATACCTCTCTCTGCTCTGAGGATCACTGAGCATCTCTGACAGGAAATACAGTTTCCTCAGTAGGAGTCATCATTCATGGTCTCAGAGGTGTGTAGTGTGGCAGCATCATGATGGTCTCCAGATCAGGCAGGAGGTCAGGTGATGGGTGTGTCATCTTCTCCATTGAAGACATACTGGTATGGCAGTTCATAAAACAGCAGTCTCTGTGTGGCATGTAGTTATCTGTGCAGTCCAGCACTGATGGATCAGGTTTGGCTCAGCAGTTCATGAAGATGGTGTTAAGATGTTGTTGTTTCAGCTGAGGATGGTGAAGTTTGAAGGTTTTCCCACAAAGGAAACAGGACTGTGTGTGCCCTGTCTGAAAAAAATACATCTACAAAACATAAAGTGCTTTTAACACCACCCACCCCCCCTCCCCACCCACCCATCTCAGCCCCCAAGTGTCTATATAATGCTGGTATGGGGTGTCAGTTACTAAATCTAATTAGTGCGTCAGAAAGCGGGGGCTACACCTAAAGCCCCCGCTTTCTGATGTCTTTGTTTATTAGCAGCTTTTTCCAGCTGCTCAGAGAATTCTGACTTGGCCTTTATCCACCCAAACCCAAACCCACCCGGATAAAGGCCAAGTCAGAAAATTGATGCAGAAACTTTCCATGTACTTCTAAATCAGTTTTTATACAAATTCTGTAAGCTGTGAAAATGTTTTTCTCTACATAATGTATAATTATAGACATCTCTGGTAGCCTAAAGATAGTTTAAAACTTTTAACATTTTTTACCTGTAAAACATGATAAGCAAAACCTCATTCATCCAAAAAACATTTGATTCTACAAAATTTACTATAATCAAGAAAATATAATTGTCTGTATTTATTCATGTGACCCATAATAAATACCTGCATTTATCTGTGATTTATTTATTTACTATTTCATATTTGAAAGCATCTTGGAGGGGAAGATCTCGTTTGTTGAGATACATACGTCAGAGTAAAAAAAGTATCAAAAAAGGAGATGACAATTAACATCCATGAAAAAATGTATAAGTAGATTTAGTCATTTAAAACATGAGAATAAAAAATAAATTATGTCCGTTTAATGCAGTATATTTCAGATCTGAGGTGCATGATAACAGAAAGCAGATCTCCCGGCTCTGCATGAAGTTCAGCCATGATTTGGTGACATGATTAATAACATTGCAATAAGAAAGGGTCTTCTTACAGACAGAGTAGGGAAGACAATTTTTTCCAATGAAAAATATTTTTCATACTCTACAATCAGTAAACTCTGTAACAAACATGATCTGTAATTGTTTCAAAACTCACCAGACGACTTCATGATTGGCTCGAGGACAGGACACAAAACACAGGGTTGTGGTAACTGTAGTATGATCTCAGAACACCGGAATGGAGACATTGATCTGGCTGAGAAATAAAAATGAGGTCAAGCAGGGTGTTCTTGTCTGTAGTGGCAGAAGTGATCAGCTGTGAATACCCTCTCGACTGAAACTGCTCCAGAATCTGTTTTCTTCCACTCTGCAACTGGTTCTCATTAAAATCTCCACACACAATGATTGGGTGACAGTCCATTATTTCAAGGGAATCTAAAAGACTTACCAGGTTTTGCATGAATGGTGTCAAACTGTAGTCAGGGGGTCTGTACACAACAGCAATGAGTGCAGGGAATGGAGCCTGAACCTTCAACACTAAAAACTCAAGATCAGTGACATTATGCAGATACTGTTTTACCTGAACCTGAAAATGATTCCTCAAATACACAACAACTCCACCACCACTTCTGCTGGCCATGTGAGGAAAGTTTGTGTAGGACACATGTCTGTTGCGTTTGAACATGGTGTAGCCGTCCAAATGAAGACTGTCTGCAACAAAGGAGCCTTGAAGGTGAGACTCTGTGAGACACAAAACATCTGCTAAACACATTTCATGATGACTCTTGATGTCACTGATGTGAGATGGCAAACCCTCTGTATTGTGATGGATCAGTGTAAGAGTGTCAGGTCTGCTGGCTGTTTCTCTGACCTGAAGAAGAGGCATCATTTCCTCAACGCTGGCTTGTCTCATGGTTTGGAGTGCTGCAGTTACCTCGGGATTGGAGTAAATCTTTTTCTCATCCAAGTCCTGCAAATAGAGTCCACTGAGAGACGTCACCCTGCTGAGAGCAACGTAAGCCATACCTGGTTCAAAAATGTTCTTCATTGAAACTACAGCTGTCTGTGTTGTAAGACCCTGAGTTTTGTGAATTGTGCAAGCGAATGCTAGCTTTACAGGAAACTGTCTGCGTACTGCTCCTTTAAACTTCAGACTCTCCTCTGCTCTCTCAATGTAAACCAGATCATCAGAAGCTGCATTAGCACTGCGGTTGTGTCTCATAGGCTGCCGGTTGTCCATCCTGAGCCCCAGTTTAATTATGTGTCCATCATTTTCAGATCTCACCACCTTTACCAGTATACCAAAAGCACCGTTGACCAAACCGTTTAGTGTGTCCAAGTTTCTGGTCAGCATGACTCGAGCTCCTTCAGCAACATTCAGAGTGTCAGGTAAATCATTTCTCCCACCTGTAAATGGTTTGTCTCTTCGTTCCATTCTGCCTGTACATTTATCCTTCTGGAAATCGTCTGCATTGATGATTATGATGTTTGAATGAAGCTTCTTCAGGGTATCTGTGTTGTGGGATTCCACATTCTTGTTGGTGGCATAAATGTGTAAGACCTCAGTTGGACATTCTTCTGGTGCAGTCACAGCCTGTGACAACAAATCTCTGTCGCACTGAGAAAGCTCATCTGTCTTTTCTTTGACTCTAATCCTGTTCAGCATCTCTGCAAAGGCCACATCATCTTTCTGACGCATGATCTCGGTTAGAGTGATCATCTGAAAATGTTCCTGCCATAGGTCAATCTGTTCTGGATCGTAAACGCAGAGAGGTTTAGACTGTCGCACTGGTGGCAGCTGGTAAAAATCTCCAACAGCTAAAACTGACATTCCACCAAAAGGTCTCTGAGTGCCTTTGATTTGTTTCAGTCTTGCATCCACATAAGCAAAAAGGGGTTTTGAAACCATTGAAATCTCATCAATAACAATAATTTCAGCATTCATCAGCTCAGATCTGACTTCATCCAGTTGGTTACCAAGTCCTTGAATGGGTGGTTTCAGACTCCTGGGTAGTTTCAGTAGAGAATGTAATGTAGAGCCATTGATAGAAAAAGCTGCTGTACCGGTAAATGAAGTCAGTAAAACAGTTGGATTTGATATGTCAGCTTCTTCTGCATTAGCAGGCAGTCTGCTCAGGATCTTTGATGCTTCAGAGTGAATACACTTAATCAGATGTGACTTTCCAGTTCCTGCACCACCATTGATATAGAAGAAAAATGGATCTGGGTTCAAACCACAAACTCGCTGAATACACCAGTCTCTTATGGCATAGAACACGCAGGCCTGCTTCTGGTTCAGATTCTGATACATTACACGTACCACGGCTGGATCTACTGCAGGTTGTTCTCTGATGGCTCTGATCTCTGTTACAGCATCAGACTGACGACTGTAGTCGGGGACATTCTCCTGTTCGTTCTCATCATCAGAATGTCTCTCAGGAAGATTCTCATCACATTGCAGCCTCACAACTTCAGATTCAGGAGCAAGATTACACCATTCATCAATCACAACATCCCTATTTTGTTCAAACTCTTCCAGTGCACTCTCAATATCCTCAGAGTTCTTCTCATACTTGTCTTTATTTCTTTTCACAACCCTTTTCACAGACTCACTGTGGTCTGAACATGGAAGTCGTACAAAACCTGAGTTGTAGAAGGACTGATAGGTTTGGAACCCTTGTGGTTTCAGTTCCTGCTCTGATCTGTGTGGAAGGTAAAGTCTCAACAGTCGACCATAATATTGCTCAGGATCTTTTTCCTGTGAACAGTGGTAATATCTGATTATAGCTGGTTTATCATTCTTTCGCCTTTGTACAAATCCAAGCTGGTTTAGAAGAGGAAGCACATCTTTTCCTTCATTTGGACCACTCACCAACCTGCACAAGGCAGCAAAATCAGCCAGTGACATTTCCTCATATTCTGGGGTCTCAGGTCTGCATTTGTATTTATCACTCAAACTTGTCATCCAAATATTACAACTGTCGTGTGTTGTGCTTTCCAGGAAGCTCATGGGCCGACTCATTTTTACTGGGTTATCATCTGTTGGTACAAATACAACACTGCGGGAACATTTTTTCATTTTTAGGCCACAGACTCGAGTCACACACTCCTGTGCGCTGATTTCTCTCTTTTTTGAGTAAGCCTGCATCACAGCTCTCATTTCATCACACTCATTGACGGTGTTCTTATCAGAGTTGTCAATAACTGTCTTCAGGTATTCAGAGAGGCCAGATTCTTTCTTTGTTATATATTTACAGAGGTATTCTATACATGAATAGGCATTCAAAATGAATGAGACATCTAAATTAGAGTTCCAGGCTTCAAGCAGGTCTGGGTTGTAATTGTTGATCCAACACTCATTTGGGTCACGTTTCAGAATCAGAGCTGTTTTCTTGTTTATGTCTTGGAGGCATTGTTCATACTCATTCATTGTCAAGTTGCATCGTGACAGAATCTGCTCTATGGTGAGGGAAGCAGCTTCAGGTTCCTTCAGCAGGTTCAACAAAGGTCTGAGTTTGGCTTTTGCAGCTTCAGTGTCTGAATCCTCATCCTGTCTCACAATCATTGTTCTTGTGGCTGGTGGTTTGGGAAACCCAAATCTACAACCAGAGTTCACACTCTTAAAGCATGTCTTTGTGTGGTTTTTGCTGTGCTTTTGTAGCTCAGTGACTTTTTTGTGCAGTTCAGGTTGTTTTTCTGGATCAGGGAGTTGAGCTGAGATGTATCTGTCAACAAAGTCACAGACAGTTTGGTCATCATCCACATCTGCTTCTACCTTTTCTCGAATCCACAGCAACATGTGTATATGTGGACTACCTCTGTGCTGGAACTCAACTCTGTAAAAGTAATCAATGATCTCACCAAGGGGCTGTGCAGGAGAAAAAAGCAAATCTCTGAACAAAGCCTCAACACGTTTATCAAACATTCGCATGGTGGTTACTGGATTTGATCTTAGAATTTCACACTTTTCTGACCAGTCCAGGGCTTCAAAATCAACCTCTTCACCTTGCTGTCTCTTTATTGCTTGAATCACTTCAGGCCATCTCATCTCAGCAGCAGAGAAAGTGACAAAGAACTGAGGTGTTCCTATTTGGCGAACCATGCTGAATAGATCTCTGGTAGTTTTCTGCCAGTAAGCTGGAGTTCCTCTGAGTGGCTGCATAAATCTGATTGCATCTTTATTTCTTACCAGCTTCTCTACTTCTGTCTTACTTTGTAACATTCCTGATGTGATTTTGCGTCCATCTTTGGTCATAGTTTTACCTTTCCTTAGCTGTATCGTCATGCTGGAATTAGCCAAGTGTATTTCAGTGACAAACTGTGAGAAAAACAGGTAATTTGTGTCTTTAGCAAATCTTGCATCAATGTTGAAAAGCCTTGATTTGAAGTAAGCACTTGGTGTGAGTTTAAGACGTCTCTTTTCATCCAGTGTATTCTGACCAGTAGGAAACTGCACAGGAAATGCCATGGCTTCCAAATGAGGAGTTCTGAAGAAGCTAACAGGATTGTTTCTTTCTGCAGGAGCCACACAATATGTGTTATCAGTGAAACAGAGAATCTCTTCTGAAATGTCTACAGGCTGCAGACAACTTTCTAGAGCAAAACCTCCATTGTTCAAATCACTTTCTGGTTCATCTGGATTTTGTTCCTCTGGTTGTTCATCACAGGATTGCATATTAATATCTTGGTCACTTTGAGACTCACTTTCACACAAAAGGGCATCTTTTTCATAGTTGTCAATTTCCATTAAATCTGCTTCATTATAATCATCACTTGCCATGCTGGCTTCATCACTGCTGTCATCATCAGGTAACGTTGGATCACAAAGCAATGCATCATCTCTGATAATAATATCTGTGTACTGTGGATGAATTTGTTTCAGTTTACGCAGAGCTTGAATGAGTTTAGACCAGGTGACAGTCTGGAACAGCTGATGGCCTTTGTAGCACAGTCGTCTTTTCAGCTTTATCCTCATGATCTGTGATTGGCTTCTGATCCTCGGTAAACTGTCAACTGTTTGTTGGACCTCAGATGGTACACACACCACATTACCACGTATGAGTCTCTGTCTCCCCTTTGGAAGAGGAATAATCTTAGCAAATGGTATGCATTTGGCAATCAGATGTCTCTCCAGAATGTTGAGATCACAAAGTTCAGCTGGAATATCCTGCAGTTCTAAACCATTAACAGCAGCAAGCCTGGGCATGCATCCACTTTTGAGGGAACTGTGACATGTGTGACAGATATACTCTTTTTTTCTCTCAACAGGAAAGCTGCAGTGATCATGACATGCTTCATCACACACATGAACAAATTTACCAGTTAGGCACTGATGAGCTACAGTCTGGTGTTTTGAGTAATTTTCTCTTTTGCAGATTTTCACCTGATTAGGAAAAGAAGCTTTTAGACAAACAGTACAAACATAAGATGGTGCTGACTTAATGTTTGATCTGAAACGAGATATGGCCTCATTCATTAAAGTGTTCTCTGGATGACACTGTAAACTCTCAGCTGGTCGATGCATCTGGCGATATTTCCGTTTTATATTCATTGCACATCTGATATTATGCATCTGTCTGAAAGAAAAACCGTTCCAATATTTTACTCTCATTCGTTCTCTCATATTGTCCTTGTGTTGTTGCTGAAATTGTTTTTCTTCTCCATACCGCTTTGTCATATAAGATCGTTTTTTCTGTTTAAAATCTTCGCTTTTTTTATATAGGTTATATACATATGACCTCATGTAAGCTTTATGTTTCTCTCTGAATCCAGCACAAGTTCTGTATATTCTTCTTATACGCTCTTTCTGCTTTTCTCTGAATATGGGAGACTCTCTATATGTTCTTGTTACACGTTCCTTCTGCTTTTCTCTGAATATGGGAGACTCTCTATATGTTCTTGTTATACGTTCCTTCTGCTTTTCTCTGAATAGGGGATTGTCTTTATATGTCCTTATGACACATTCTCTTTTTCTCTCTCTAATTTTAGCACTTTCCCTATACATCTTTCTAAAATGTTCTCTCTGTTTCTCCTTATAGGTAGCATTTAATTTATACAATTCATTTTTGTACATGCTCTTTTTCTGTCTGTGATCAGGATCATTACACTTCTTAGTTGAGTTTTTTTTCTTTGTCTTGAAGCTTTCATCAAACCTGTACATCTGCCTTTCTTTCTTCTTCTGATTTTCCTTTCTCTGTGGTACTTTTTCTTGGGCTAATAATCTTCTCCTTATTTTTCTCCTTTGCTGTTTATTATATTTCAGCAGTTTATCTGAGAGTTCCTCTGTTATATTAGTTAAACAGTAGGCAGTGTTTGAATCATTCTGAGGAACAGAATCTGATGTTACCTGCGTTTCTCTCACAGAGGATGCAGATGTTTCTTTTTCTAAATACTCAGAAGGAAGATGGTTGTTTTCAGTAGCAGCTGTCTCATTTGAATAATCCACTCTGGATGATGTCACTTCAGTCGTTAAAGTGTCTCTCACAGTCTTCTGTGTCTGGTCAGTAGATCTTTGGGAGTTTATTTCATGAACGGCTTCATTTAAAGCTGGTGCTGTAACAGTTGTAGCTGTTTGTCTGTATTCGGTGGTTTGATTAGCATCTCTTTGGTCAGCAGCGTTTTCACTGTGAAAC
Source organism: Diplotaxodon limnothrissa (assembly GCF_057381915.1). Lineage (NCBI taxonomy): Eukaryota > Metazoa > Chordata > Actinopteri > Cichliformes > Cichlidae > Diplotaxodon > Diplotaxodon limnothrissa. The sequence goes on along the minus strand of NC_140604.1, from coordinate 1,532,070 downwards.
TCGATGGGCTGTAGCTCATAAGTGCAGGATGGTGCGATGCTAAACATTCTGTACAAACGTTTGATCCTGTCAATCATGTCATTAAGACGTGTGAATTTCAACATAACTGCAGTTCCACCACTTACACTTAGCGACAATGGCATACCAGTAGACTTACGTGGGTGAGGGTCAAAATATGCATATTCACCTGAAGTCAGCCTGCTAACAGCGATGACTGTTCCTCCCATGACTAGCAAAGCATAGCGAACGTCTGAAGCCAAACACTGTAATCCCTGTTCAAGGCTCGGAAAGTGATCTGTACCATCAAATGTGCCGTAATGAGCAAACTGAGACATGTCGACTTGATACTCGTGTGTGCGGCTGGTAACAACTGAGGGAAGTTCATCGCAGGCTAGAAACACACTGTTCACAAACCTCAGTCTGGCATCTGAATAGACGGCATGGCCTTTGTCCAACACACGGTTTAGATCTGCTCTGGTAATAAATTCATCCTCGTGTAAGAATGACAGGAAAACCAAACTGTTAGCCATGCATTGCTGATTCCGGTACTTTCCATACCTAGGAGCGGCCTGGCTTCGGGAAGCACAGACGCTACTCACTCGTGGACTTTCACTGTTTGTAACCTGTACATGAGACTGTCCTGGAGCTTGTCCATCATGCTGTGTTTGTACAGTTAGCTGGGGTTTAGTCTGGATTACCTGCATAACTTCAGGCTCTGCGACAGACACTGAGGGAACACTTCTTTTTACCACATCTGCATAAGACACTGTGGCTGTCTCTCCATCATGCTGTGTTTGTACAGTTAGCTGGGGTTTAGTCTGGATTACCTGCATAACTCCAGGCTCTGGGACAGACACTGAGGGAACACTTCTCTTTACCACATCTGCATAAGACACTGTGGCTGTCTGAACACTGCTCTGCACTTCTGTGCTGGGAAAAGCTGAAACACACACCTTTACCTGCTCACTGCTCTGAGAAACATTCACCTGTTCTTTCTGCTTTTGCCATCTAAGCTTCTGGGACTGCGACCTTTGACTTTTTCTTGGCATTTTGCTGAAGTACAATCTGGAGCTTATATGTGGTTATACACAAATATAAACAAAACTGAACCTTGAAACACAGAAAAACCTATAACTCCTTAAGTTACTGTTAAATCTGAGAAATGTACTATTATACTATAAAATGTTTTTTATGAATATATGAATAGATGTTAAAAAGCTGATTTGTACTCCAAACTCAAAATAAAGGAAATTCAAAGTTCTCTGGAAACAATTTGGTCCGTTTTATTGTAGCTCTTTTAGAAACGGGGTTTCTTCAGCTGGATGTTCTGCAGCAGTCAGGAAACAGGAAGTCTGGGTCCTCAGGCACTTCTCGATGACAATACTGACTGAATACTTACACTGTGTCAGGGTTTCTGGGTCTTTGACCCAGTATTCTTAGTTCATGTTCACTGTTTATCTACTGCCTGTTCCACTTCCTGTTTTATTGTGTTAGCCTTGGTCTGTGTGCATTATGTTCAGTCCTCTTCCCATTATCATTAGTTCATTATGTTCAGCTGTGTACTCACCGGTCTCTCATTATCATCATTATCACCAGTCTGTGTATTTAAGCCCTCTGTTCTACCCATTCAATGTCGGGTCATTAATGATGTATGTCTGATGTCAATGTCGTCTGTATGTCCAGTCAGTCAGTCAGTCCTTTGTTCATTCGGTCAGCCAGCCATTTCCTCCCTCTGTACCGTTTGCTCACTCCTTCGGCAATAAACATCCACCTTCACCTACCTGCCTGTGAGTCCAGCGTTTGGGTCCTCCTTCTCTCATCCACGACACTACCCTTGACAGAATGACCCGACCCCGCGTTGTGGACCCAGCAGACCCTGAACTTTTCGAGCGGCAGGAGGCAGCGCTCCTTCGCTGGACGGAGGGGCTTCGGGGAAAACAGCGGCTCTTCGCGGAGAGAGAGCACGTCTTCGAGGGGACTCGCCTGGCTCTGGGCGGGCCTCGGAGACGCCACGTTCCCCCACCTGCTGCCTCAGCTGCACCGGAGCATTCGCCGCGGAGAGTGGGCGTCACAGCCCAAGCTTCGGCCGCTCGCTCTCCCGCCGCTTCGCTCCTCGCTCGCCCGCCAGCCTTTTCACTCTCCAGCCTTTCCGCCTCGCCACGGCACAGCGGCTACACCTCCCATCTCGGCTCAGCGGAGGCTACCGCGCCAGAGGCTCAGCCGTTTACCCGGCCCGCTTCCTCTTCCCGGGGAAAGCGGCGCACACGCCGCCATAAAACGGACTCTGTTCAGCAACTCCCGGTGGTGAGTTCCAGTGACTGTTTTCCACACCCCTCATCTGATTATCCACTTAAAACACACAACAGACTCTTTTCTGATTCATGGGGAGTTTCCCTCCTTGAGGATGTGGACTGGGAAGATTTTTTCTGCTCTGGCTCCCCAAAGACTGTTCAGTCAAGAACTGTAAATAGTGGTGGCAGAAAGACCAGAATACAACCCGATAGACCTGTGTCACTCACCCAGTCGTTATTTCCACTCCTATCAGTCAGCCTACACCCACTCCAGTGCCAGCTCCCAGGAGGAGGGCAGCTGCGACCCAGTCTACCTCCACACCCGCTCCTGTTTCTCGGGTGGGGGTGACTGGTGTCCAGCCACCTTCTGTGCCTGTCCCAGCGCCCAGGCTGAGGGCAGCCAGAACCCAGCCTGACCTCCCTGGAGGCTTGGAAGAGCTAACCGGTCCACCTACTACTTCACCCTTTCATCCACCTCCTGATCCAGCTTTTCACGCCCTCGCAGTATCACTGGTTAGACTAGCTGAGGTGTCCCCTGCTCATGCACCAGCTTTATTAGCCCAGGCCGTAGCTTTATCTCCCTGTCTAGCCCAGTCTGTAGCTCAGCCGTCAGCCACACCAACCTCAGCTCCGTTGTCAGCCACGCCTGCCTCTGTTCCTCCCTTAGCATCTCCACTCCAGTCAGCTCCCTCACCTGCTGTCCAGCTTTCCCTCCAGTCAGCTCCCTCACCTGCTGTTCAGCTTTCCCTCCAGTCAGCTCCCTCACCTGCTGTCCAGTCTCCTGCTGTCCTCCAGTCACCTCCTGTAGCTCAGTCTCCTCCTGTCCTCCAGTCACCTCCTGTAGCTCAGTCTCCTCCTGTCCTCCAGTCACCTCCTGTAGCTCAGTCTCCTCCTGTCCTCCAGTCACCTCCTGTAGCTCAGTCTCCTCCTGTCCTCCAGTCACCTCCTGTAGCTCAGTCTCCTCCTGTCCTCCAGTCACCTCCTGTAGCTCAGTCCCCTGTCCAGTCGCCTCCTGTTTCCCAGTCGCCCGTACACCATCCTGATCGGTTCCCGGACCTGCAGCCACAGCACCCAGAGCCAGCTGTGAGCTCTCCTGCTCCTCAGCCAGGGGTTTCCGCACCCGCTGGCCCGGCCGCTCCTCAGCCAGGGGTTTCCGCACCCGCTGGCCCGGCCGCTCCTCAGCCAGGGGTTTCCGCACCCGCTGGCCCGGCCGCTCCTCAGCCAGGGGTTTCCGCACCCGCTGGCCCGGCCTGTCTCCAGCCAGAGGCTTCAACTTCGACTGGTCAGGTCTCAGCCTCGGCTTCAGCTACGCCCGGCCCGGCCTCTGCCTCAGCTGCACCCACGCCCGGCCCGGCCTCAGCTGCACCCACGCCCGGCCCGGCCTCAGCTGCACCCACGCCCGGCCCGGCCTCAGAGCCTTCGTCTGCTGCAGCCTCAGAGCCTTCGTCTGCTGCAGCCTCAGAGCCTTCGTCTGCTGCAGCCTCAGCCTGTGCTTCGCCTGGTCCCGCCTTGACTGGTCCCGCCTCGACTGGTCCTGTGCCCACCGGGCCTCGGCCAGTACGCCTGACACTGGAGAGCCGCCGCCGCTGCCTTCCGCGCGGCCGGCCCCCTGAACTGCACCGTCATCGCCTGAGTGGCCGCCGTTGCCTTCCGCACGGCCGGCCCCCGGACCGCCATCGCCTGAGTGGCCGCCGCTGCCTTCCGCACGGCCGGCCCCCGGACCAGCGCTGTCATCGTCGCCGTTGCCGTCCGCACGGTCGGCCTCCCGAACTGTGTCCACGTCGCCGCCGTTGCCGTCCGCACGGTCGGCCCCCTGAACTGTCTCGTCTCGACCGCCGCAGCCACCCACCGGACCGGCTCAGTGGTCACTGCTGCCTTCCACGTGGCCGCCCTCCTGCACTGTCTCTGTGTGGACTCCGTCCCTCCGTCCTGGGCCCCCTCCGCCCGCCCTGTTCTGGTTTTTCGTTCTTTTGGCCGTCGGGTGCCGGCCTTAGCGGGGGGGGTTCTGTCAGGGTTTCTGGGTCTTTGACCCAGTATTCTTAGTTCATGTTCACTGTTTATCTACTGCCTGTTCCACTTCCTGTTTTATTGTGTTAGCCTTGGTCTGTGTGCATTATGTTCAGTCCTCTTCCCATTATCATTAGTTCATTATGTTCAGCTGTGTACTCACCGGTCTCTCATTATCATCATTATCACCAGTCTGTGTATTTAAGCCCTCTGTTCTACCCATTCAATGTCGGGTCATTAATGATGTATGTCTGATGTCAATGTCGTCTGTATGTCCAGTCAGTCAGTCAGTCCTTTGTTCATTCGGTCAGCCAGCCATTTCCTCCCTCTGTACCGTTTGCTCACTCCTTCGGCAATAAACATCCACCTTCACCTACCTGCCTGTGAGTCCAGCGTTTGGGTCCTCCTTCTCTCATCCACGACACTACCCTTGACACACTGAGTGACAAAATGGGTTTGTCCTTAAATAATAATACTATAAACTTGCAGTCAAATGTTATAGCCAATGAAACAGACTAACAGACTGGATCTGATTTATTATTTATCTGAATGTATGTATTACAAAATAACCAGATTATCTTATTACAAATAAACTTATAAAAAGGTGATATTTTATACAATTGATCAAAGTAAGCCAAACTAGCAGTCCAAACTAAAGTCTAATGCAAAATTAAAATGACAAATGTAGGGCTGTGTAAGTAGTTTCTACTATAAGTTCTACTGTACTGTAATTCTACTACTGTATATTCAACTTGTAATTTAAAGCAAAATGACTGAATGTGAGAGAGCTTAATGACAGGAAAGAAAGAGCAGTGAGAGCAGAGATCTCTCAGAATTCTGTAACAGATAGATCAAGTTCTGGTAACTTGGATTTCTGAAAATTGGATTCTGAAAGGATTCTCAAAACTTGGATTCTCAAATTAGATAGAGCAGTAGAGATAGAGGGATACAAGATGGAATGGCTTTCAAATTAGATAGAGTTGGGAGAGTGATAGGATAGACAGAATTGCTTATAATGATAGAGAGAGAGAGAGGATCTTCTGCAGCAGGTCACCTGTAAGACACAAAAGGCATGGAATTAGTCATATTTCCAACATGCTTGGATTTACCATATTCTTCAGACTATATGGCACACCTAAAATCCTGTCATTATCTCAAAAACATACAATGTGCCTAGCGTATCGATTCTGGTTATGCTTACTGACCTCAAACGGGATTTCTGTGGTACACAGCGCTCAAAATTCTGTCAAATATTTTAGTAAGACTTCGTAAGCTACAAAGCTGCGCTGCTTGATGTATTGTCAGAGCATTATGGCTACCATAGTCAGGACCCTCGCAGAGTAATTCGTACAGTGCTTCAACATAACATTATGGTGTGTGTACAAGGACCTGGCACGTGCTAAGAGACATGCTTAAGAAGCAGATTTCAAACTGATCAACCCATGAAGAGTTTGATGGATTTGTGGATGAGGAATGAACTGAAAAAGTGAGTGTATTGTTCTGTATTTTATGTGTTACAACTGAACAGTGTTGAGAGTTGTTTGTGAATGACTTGAATAAAGTTTGACTTATCTGACTGTTTGTTTGGCTTAATCTGCCTTAAAAACAGGCTTGTTTATTGACATTATGCCTTATAATCTCAAAAATACAATACATGTAGGGCTTTAAATACTAAAGACTTCTACAGTAAATTATTGGACTGAACAGAATGACAATGTTTAACAAATGATGGTGGAACTGTTATAAGGACATTTTTACATTCTATTAAAACAATAAACTAAGTCTATAAACTCAAACTAAGACGTGCTGCTACAGTAACTTACTGTAAATATTAAATGGTCCAACAAAACCAACACACTGAGGTTACAGCACAGTTTCAGGTCACTCTGTATGAATTTTGGCAAAATGAGAAATTTGGAGACAGCTAGTTTCTACACAGCAGTTTCTACATATTTCAGTCACATTTGGGGCATGTTTGATACACAGCAATAAGCACTACACTAAATCTATAATAAACTTATCATAGCTGATATAAAGGCCTAATTAGCAAAATTTAGTATGATGATCATTTCTTTGTAGATCATTTCATGATAAAAAGAACAGAAGTGAGTGCTGTATCTGAGCTGTTGCATGTAAGATCTTTGCTGGACATTCCCACATTTCTTAAACAAACAAACAAACATGACTTTCAGACAGTTCATCTTTTGTAAATTAGGCCAGGATTATTTTCAAAAAACAGCCTTGATAAAAATATCAGGCCACTATAAAATGTCTTATGTTTATGTTTTCATCCCACCTATACTTTGCAAGTCATTATGACAAATTACAAAAAGCAGTTTTTAGGCAGTGATTTAAGGGAAGAAGCTTTTGAAATCCACAATGCCCTACCACCAGTGGTCTCAAACTCTGGTCCTTAAGGCCTGGTGTCCAGAAACTTTTCTATGTGTCCCTGTTGCAACACACCTGAATAACATTAGTAGGTCATTAGCAAAACTCTACAGAACCTGACTGCATGCTGAGGTGGTAATTCAGGAATTTGATTCATGTTATAGCAGCTCATGAGTGAATGAACATGATGCAATGAAAGTACTTTTAGAAGTACATTTTTCCAAACACTTAAATTACTTACATTTGAGTAGTCTTAGGGGATGCCACTTCAGCACACAGTCAAATTCTATACTCTCACTAATGACCTACAAATGTTATTCAGGTGTTTTGTAACAGGGACACGTGGAAAAGCTTCAGGACACCGGCACTTGAAGAGTGGAGTTTGAGACCCCTGTCCTATGTGAATATTTAATTGTCCCTAAACTGCTAGTCGTGAGCTGCTCTAATGTGAAACAAACACATATAGTTCTGTAAAGGTTTACAAAGAGACTACTAAGGATCTGGAGACCTCAGAAAACAGAAACCCTCCCAGATGTTGTAGCTGAACATGCAAAAACAAGTTGCCTAATAATATCTCGATGATAACCAAGAGCTGTGCTGACTAACTGCACTAAACTGAATCATCTATAGTGAGAGAAAAACACCAGCATTAAAGTCAAACATGGTGCTGTTACTGTGATGTCCCAGAGTTCCTTTACTACTTCAGGACCTACATCAACTCATCAGGTCCTGGGCTTAAGTTTAATCACACTTAGGATCTGAAGCACACAAGCAAGTCCAATTGAATGAATGAAACAAAACACATGGTGTAAACTAATCAGTCTGGACTTTAATGAAATTAAGATACTTGGCATGACTTGAAAACCCTATATTGGGCCTTAATTAAGACTTTTTTCTTTTCTTTTTATGCCTGTCCTGTTTGGATCTAATTATGACAATTCTGAAATTATAGTGGACCAAAATCAACCAGTGATGTAAACCAGTCATTACCAGTTACTGTAAATGCTTGATGGTAATTGTTGCTATCAGGGCATCCACAGCTGGGTATTAGAGACCAACATGTTTTTACATTAGACCAGGTTGTTCTGGTTCAAAAATGAAATCATCACTTTAAAACTGCTTTTTGTATTTATCCAGGTCATCCTTGTTAGATGATTTGAAACATGTGAAAAAAGCATAAACAAAATAAATCTGCAAGGAAGAAAGACCTTTCTCAGCACTGTACCGCAGACAAAACCTTTACTTACCAGACTTGCGACGATCAGATCAGTATCCTAGAGAAAGGAAACAACACATCAGATCACTGTTTAATGACTTACACTGTTGAATCTCTTCGCACACAATCCAATTTACTGTGACATGAAATAACTAGTAAAATCCTCAATTTCTTCAAGCCTTTATGAACTCACTGTAGTCTAAAGAGGACAAACTTCAGTTACAGAGTCTCACATGGTGATAACATGTGTAATAAAGGCATGCATACTACAGAAGTGCAAAAAAGAGGCACCAATATTTGTTGGTACAGATTATGGCTTTTTAGCTCCATCATTTTCTATCACAAGTCAGTGCTTAATAAAGTGTGAAAAAACCACAACTGTTAGAATCAACGGAAAACCTCATTAGGTTTTAGTTCTGATCTGAATATGTAAATCCTAAAATACATGTAAATTCTGACATGTTATAGTAACAACAGTGGCACACCATTTTTGCAATTACAAAAATTATAATAAAGAGTCCTTCCATTGTACCTGTTGGCAGGAATCTTTTTGTATTTTTCAATATTTCCCTTTTATATAAAATTTTAAACACATTGTATCAAGCAAATTATTAAGAAACTGATTTAAACTTATTGTATATAAATTACACACAGGCTTTAACATACACAACATTGCCTACTCACAACTCTGGTCCTCTGAGTTTTTTATTATTGCTTAAATGTTTAACCTACCACTTCTGTTCACTCAGGCAAAAATACTTCTATAGTGGTCTGACTTTAATGTAATACATAAGCAGAATATGAGTGAAGATATAAATCAACAACTGTGGTGCTCTGCTACGTAAATCCACAAACAAACGGAGAACACAAACAACTGTATAAAAACAGTTGTTTGTGTTCAAACATAAAAATCAGACACAAATGGCCTGTTAAACTTCAGGGACAGTCAGAGGTCATGTGTGGGGCCTTTGCTGCTACAAGGTATAAATTCTGACCATTTGATTTTGCCCATCAATAAATGGTAATGTCACAAAAACCAAACTACGTTAGGTAAGTTGCTAAACATGTTACACAGTGACAATGTCATATTACTGCAGTTACAATTGCTGCTTACTTACCAGCAAACGCAAAACCAAAGTTCTGTTTCACTCTGTAACAAAAGAACAAAAATACAGAATCAGACAACTAAAATCAGCATCAGAGTCAATACTGCATCACAATCTGTAGTGAAAAAAAAATCTGTTAAATTCTTTGTTTACAACAGCTTTACTATAAACACCCCATCTTCTCTTTCTGCACCTTATTAAAGATTTCTGTCTTTATTAAGGTGATGTGTCGTTTTATCAATCTGCAATAAGCCACAGAAATTCCTCATTAACGTAAAGCTCTAATACTTTGGTGCTATTACATAACACATCAGATACCACAAGCAAGGATTTGCTCGCACTGCACACTTGATCAAATGATAACATCACAGTTTCAAAGCGTGCAACAATCACAAATAATACTTGATACTATAAATGCTTGATGGTAGTTCTTCGTATCAGGGCTTCCACAGCTGGGTATTAGAGACCAGCATGTTCTCACATTAGAACAGATAGCTCTGGTTTGGTTTTCTCTGCTTCATACGTGAAATCATCACTTTAAAATGCTTTTTTGTATTTATTCATATCATCCCTGTTAGATGATTTGAAACATGTGACAAAAAAGCATGAACAAAATAAATCTGCAAGGAAAAAAAAAAGACTTTTCCCAGCACTTTACCTCAGACAAAATGAACTCACTTTAGTCTAAAGAGGGCAACATTTAATTGCAGAGTCTCAAATGGCCTTAACATGTGTAATAAAAACAATAATTACTACAGAAATGCTTTGATAAGCCTTTAAAATTAAAATTAGACATAAATGGCCTATTAAACTTCAGGGACATTTTTAGGGACACTCAGAGATCTAGTGGGGGGGAGGGGGGGGGGGGGGGGGGGGGGGGGGGCTTTACTGCTTATAAATCCTAAATGTGTTTTTGCCCATGAGCAAATGGCAAGATATCACAGAAAGCCAAACTATTGTATATAAATTGCTAAACATGTTACACAATCCCAATTTCATATTGCTTCAGTTACAATCACTGTTTACTTACCAGCAAAGGCAAAACCAAGCTTCTAGTTCACTCTGTGTAACAAAAGACAAAGAGCAAAAATACAGGATCAGAAAACTCAAATCAGCGTCAATACTGCATCACTCTCTGTTGTCAAAAAGATTCACTAAACTTCTTTGTTTACTACAGCTGGAATACAAACAACAACAACTCTCCTCTGTTTTCTTTGGTCTACATCTCATTTAAGATTGCAATAACACTCATACATGAAAAACTGCACGATGTATATTTTTAAGGCTTTAATATTTGAGGTGGTCTGCATTCAAATTCTACTTCCTAAAATATTACCAACTGCACATAGTATCATTAAATATGCTGTTATTTTAAAATAAATATCTATATACCATATTAATAATAATAATAATAATATACTGACATATTTTATTTATGTGAAGGTGGGCTGTTGTTTATTTCATTAATTTTCCACAAAGTGAGAATTTAAACTGTGCTGCAGATTTAGGTTGGCACAAACAAGCCTTGTTAAACAGTTCTTAAAAATTAAAGTCTACAAATTAGGAGTTCTTATTATTCTTGGGCTATGTCCACATGTACACAGGTACTTTTGAAAATGGACATTTTTCTATCCGTTTGCACCTTTCGTCCACACTTAAACGGCGTTTTCGGTCACTGAAAAACTAAAAACGCTTGCCAGGATATTTTTGAAAACTCCGTTTTTGCATTTATGTGTGGACAGGGACACGGAGAAAACGCAGCGCCTTTTTTGACGTCACACTGTGCGCCACGTTATTGTTTCAGTGAAATGCATTTCTACAATACGGTTACTGTTAATTGTTCTCTCTGCAGTGTTTAAATGCTTACATATACACACACAGTTACTGTCCCCCCACACATATGACTCTGTTCTGCTTTTATGCCCCATCTTTGTTTGCCATTTCCCACCGAGGCTTCTAGACTTCTGATTGGCCAACATTTCTACACAGTTAGGAATATATCGCCACCTGTTGCTTTGGTATGTTCCTAGCAGAGTTTTCCTTCATTCCTGCATTCATGTGTGGACGGGATTGTTTTTTAAAACGAAAAGGTAAAGTCTCAGTTTTCAAAAATACCCGTGTATGTGGGGACATAGCCTATGTTTAATCCTCAGTTTCTCCCCCCCTCCTTTCTCTTAATTAATCCACAAGACCTGGACAAACGTGACTTTTTTCTCCCGTGTTCGGTCAGAGGCGGTAAAATGGCTCCTTTGATCTTGCTCAAATTCAGCTGACACTGAATCTAAGATGGCGGTTCGTTAAAAACTTTACAGCATAAAGAATGAGGCTGTTTTAACCAACTGATTTGTGAAGAGAACTAACTGCACCTTATGTAACAGACTGACAAACACGAACACACCAAATGTAATTAATAAAACAACACAATAACCGTGGTTTACCGTCAAATCTTCATTTCACACTGGGCTCATAAGAACGCTAGTCGTTAGCATTGGGTTGTTAGCTTTAGCTCATCAAACACTGCTTTTACATACAAAAATGACAACTTTTCACTAAAAAGCAACCATTGTGTTACTTTAACATGAGTTATACCTCGGCTGGCTTTATAAATCACTAACAAGAACTTGTTACATCGCGCAAACAGAGTATAGACATTTAGAAGAGGAGAGGACAAGCAGAGCAGCAGCACTCACCCAGAGCGGACTCAACGAAGTGTGCAGAAAGGCGGATGTCCGGCAGTCAGGTAAAAGATGAGGCATTCACGGGTCATAGGAAATTCCAGTATTACACACAATGGGCATTGTAAACATAAAAAATGTAGGTGATTTTTAAATATTTTATACAATATCTATTTGCTAAAAACTAGCAGAACTTTAATTCTATAAGTTAAATAAATATTATTAGAAGGCTCTTCTCCTGAACACCAACACCAAATAGCTGGTGATAGAGTTCACCAGACCTAAAAAAACAAACAAAAAAGACAACCAGTCCAGGACAGTCTGCAAAGATGTTTTAAAGACAATATATTTATATATATATATATAAACCTTATCCAGTAAGGATTCCCCTCAAACAAATGACCATAATTTCCTAACCGTAAGGGCTTGAACGGTCATTCTTAATTCTTACACCGTTTTGTTCAGAAGAGAAGAAATGTATAGAAATAGTATGATTAAGCATAAATACTACATTTAGCAGAAATACTATATTAAGCAGAAATCCTATAAAAAGCAGAAATAGTAAATTAAGCACAAATCTTATGAAATAGCAGAAATAGTATGATTTAGCACAATAGTAATAACTTAAACAGACAAAATGGAAAAGCAAAATGGACAGCTGAAAAAATGCTGAACATGCTGAGGGTCCGTCAAATATACTTGTTAAATGAAAAAAATCAGCAAAAAAAAATATAATAGCCACACAATCACAAATATGTACACATAAGGAAACACACATGCACAGAGAGACACACACACAAGATCCAATTCAGTCGGCCAGTCTAAATATATTGAATTTGAATCTTAGAATGAGATCATCCCATTAAAGAAGCTTTCTCTCTCTCTCTCTCTCTCTCTCTCTCTCTCTGTCACACACACACACACACACACACACACACACACACACACACACACACACAGGGAGAGAGAAGCAAGTTTTCAGTCAAGCAGCCTGTGAGCTGCTGAATTTGAATCCACCAATCAGAGAGGCTGTGTACTTTTTCCCAGCAAAACAGGTGCACGCAGCACAGAGAGAGACACAGGATTTTTGCAGTCTATTTCTCATAGTGAGGACTCCCCTCAAACAAATGACCATAGTTTCCTAACCGTAGGGGCTAGAGCGTTCATTCTTACACCGTTTTGTTCAGAAAAGATGGGGGAATCTTCAAGTGTTGACAATTTATCATTAAAATAGGAATTATTGAAGATATTTGACTTGTAATAGACCATAACTGAATAGAGGTGAAGCAAAAACTGCTTTGACTTGTCCTCAGCTGGCTGGGAAGCCATGGAGGCCTCAATATGCAATTTGTATGTCTCTGATATGTAAATTTGAATATTACAGTTCTCACAGAGGATTGACTCCCTGGGGACCTGCCACAAATATATAGAAATACTATGATTACCCAGAAATACTACATTTAGAAGAAATACTATGTTTTAGCACAAATACTCTGGTTTTGCACAAATATTATAACATAGCAGAAATACAATTCTATAGCAGAAATGCTATATTTAGAAAGAAAAATATAATATAGTAGAAATAGTATGATTTAGCAGAAATACTACAATATGGCATAATAAAAATGATTTAGAACAAATACTATGATTGAGCAGAAGTACTAAGATGTAGTAAAAGTACTTTGATTTAACAGAAATACAATTATGGAGGAGTAATACTTTAAAATGGGAGAAATATTGATACACACACACACACATACACAGAGCCTAAAGGGAAGAGTATTTGTGCCATGGAGTGTTAACAAGAATGTGAGGTCCATATTAGAAAAGCTGGTAAAATCATAAAAGTTTGCAGAATTGTAATAAATGATGAATATGAATTACTGGTCTGTGACAGTGTATTAATTTGTAGGGAAAAAAACATGTTGACCAAGGTGGAATCGAACCCACGATCTTTGGCTTGCAGACCCGTGTCATTACCAACTGCGCCACTGGGAAAGAGAGGAGCCGCTTTGAAAAACAGGCTCATAAGGAGTCAGAATTAGATCGCGGTGAGAGACGAAAAACGCCGTTTTTTGGAGTTACAAAACGTTGTGTAACTCAAAAACTAGGTGGACTAGAAGCATAATTATTGCACTGGGTGAATCAGCGGACTTTGGTGTACTTTGACTGCTATTTACATTGCTCTATGTACATCCGTCACTGAGATATGACGAGAGAGGAAACGGAAGACCTCAGATATGATTGGCTGGCTGGGAGGCCGTGCAGGCCGTGATCTGTATATTTGAATGTCTGAGTCCTCACAGAGGATTGGCTGCCTGGGGACCTGGCAGAAATATATAGAAATAGTATGATTAAGCATAAATACTACATTTAGCAGAAATACTATATTAAGCACAAATCCTATAAAAAGCAGAAATAGTATATTAAGCACAAATCCTATAAAAAGCAGAAATACTATATTAAGCACAAATCTTATAAAATAGCAGAAATAGTCTGATTTAGCACAATAGTAATAACTTAACTCATTCACTGCCAGCCATTGGCAGTGAATGAGTTAAACCCTTTGACTCATTCACTGCAATTGACGGCTATAGACGTCAATGGCAGAGGATGAGTTAAACAGAAAAATTGGAAAAGCAAAATGGACAGCTGAAAAAATGCTAAACATGTGGAGGGTGTTCATACTATAAAAAGCAGAAATACTATAATTTAGCAAAAATACTATATTAAGCACAAATCCTATAAAAAGCAGAAATACTATATAATGCAAAAATCCTATAAAAAGCAAAAATAGTATGATTAAGCATAAATACTACATTTAGTAGAAATACTATGTTTGAGCAAAAATCCTGTAAAAAGCAGAAATACTATAATTTAGCAGAAATACCATATTAAGCACAAATCCTATAAAAAGCAAAAATAGTATGATTAAGCATAAATACTACATTTAGTAGAAATACTATGTTTTAGCACAAATCCTGTAAAAAGCAGAAATACTGTACTATGATTTGGTAGAAAAAACTATAATTAATCAGAAATACTATATTTGGCAGAAATACTATATTTGGCACAAATCTTATAAGATAGCAGAAATAGTATGATTTAGCACAATAGTAATAACTTAAACAGAAAAATTGGAAAAGCAAAATGGACAGCTGAAAAAATGCTGAACATGCTGAGGGTCCCTCAACTATACTTGTTAAATGAAAAAAATCAGCAAAAAAATCTATAACAGCCACACAATCACAAATATGTACCCATAAGGAAACATAAGGAAACACACATGCACACACACCTAACCCTAATCCTATAAAAAGCAAAAATAGTATGATTAAGCATAAATACTACATTTAGTAGAAATACTATGTTTGAGCACAAATCCTATAAAAAGAATAAATACTATAATTTAGCAGAAATACTATATTAGGCACAAATCTTATGAAAAGCAGAAATAGTATGATTTAGCAGAATAGTAATAACTTACAAAATTACAAATATGGAGGCATATTGAAACACAAATGCACAGAGGGACACACAAACACAGGCTCTAATCCAGTCAACCAGTCTAACTATATTCAATTTAAATCCTACAATGACATGCTGCCAAATAAGGGCAGGGTCCTCTCTCTCCCACTAAACACACACACACACACACACACACACACACACACACAGAGGGAGAGAGCTGCCGAATTTAAATCCACCAATCAGAGTGGCTGTTTACGTTTTCCCGCCAAAACAGGTGCATCTTTTTACACACGCAGCACAGAGAGGCACAGGATTATTGCAGCCTATTTCTCATAGTGACGACTCCCCTCAAACAAATGACCATAATTTCCTAACCGTAGGGGCTAGAGCGGTCATTCTTACACCGTTTTGTTCAGAAGAGATGGGGGAATCTTCCAGTGTTAACAATTTATCATTAAAATATGAATTATTAAAGATATTTGACTTGTAATGCACCATAACTGAGTAGAGCGAAGCAAAAACTGCCTTGACTTGCCCTCAAACAACGCTTTCTAACTCTAAATCTATTTGGAGTATCGATATCATTCTTTCACCGTAAGAGACAGCAGGCTTTGGTGAACAATCATGGAAATTTTCAGGTCTCTGTGGAAATCCAACAAAAAGTTATGACGAGAGAAAAAAGTGGTTCATTTCCACAGTTTGAAATCTGAAGAAATCTGAGCGAAGGACAAATTTCCTACCCTCAAACAAGTCCAACTCATTTCAGAACGGTAATAGGTGAGAAAGAAATTCTTGAATTGTGAGCGTTAGGAGTGTCTGAAGATATGCCGGGACAAGCCTCATGTCTTAACTTTGCTTCGTTAAGGAGATATGACGATTCGAATATGCCTCTCATTACAGAAATCCAGCGGTGATTTTGAACAAGCTGTCCATTGACTTTATATGGAGAGTTTTGAGACCTTGTGTTGGTCTGAGGAGATTTGCGAAATTTCTATAAATCCCACAATAATGATAGTGCCATTTTCTGAAAGCCAGCAAAAATATCTACGTTTTGATGTATAATTTGTGGAAGTTGAGTGAAAATTGAGCAAGTAGCAAACAGTTGTTCGGACATGAAGAGAAGACTGCAAAAGCTTCAGTGTCACACTGGAAGCCAAGAACATAGCAACCATAACAACGCATGTATTTTGTGAAAAATCACAATTTTGCAACTGAAAACTTTAAGAGGCATAAAAGTAAAACGGTAAAAGATTTGAAAAAGCTGAATCATACATGAATAGCCCAATAATTTGTGAACATTTTAAAGTTTGAATGGTTTTTCTAGGCGAAAGTATGAGGAAGTAGTTAAGTTTCAAAAACAAGCAAAATTTAGCAGAATTGCAGAAGTTTGCAGAAGTTTCCCATTCATTTCAATGGGACAAATTAAAGGAAAAAAGCTTAATATTTTAAAAAGTATAATAGCAGAAAATACCAAAAGTCATAGCACACATTAGCAGAAATAGCAGAATAGTTTAAAATTTGAACGGTGAAAATAGCACAAAAATTGTGGAAGTAGTTAGCGGACGAAAAACGAGCAACTTGAAGAATAATAATAAAGAATAAAGAGAAACAGGAACTCAATAGTGTGGATGCTTAAAGCATCCACACAATAATAATAAAGAATAAAGAGAAACAGGAACTCAATAGTGTGGATGCTTAAGCATCCACACAATAAAGAATAAAGAGAAACAGGAACTCAATAGTGTGGATGCTTAAAGCATCCACACAATAATAACTAGAAAAATTGCATTTCCTGCGAAAATGCAGTGTGGATGCTTAAAGCTGAAGCTGCATGCAAAAAGTAGCTGAAAAAGCTGAAAAGTTGCAGAAATTGCAAAAACTTTGCAGAAGCAAATAGAACTTTGCGAAAATGTAATAACTTAGCAAAACTGCAATATCTTAGAGGAAACATAATACTTGGCAGAAATACAATAGCATAGCAGAACTTAGCAGAAATATTGTAACTTACCAGAAACTTGATAACTTCTCAAAAATACAAGAATTTAGGAGAAATAGTATAAGATAGCAGAAAGAATATATTTAGCCAAAAATACTTAAACATTACATAAACACTATGATTTAGAAAAATAGTACAACATAGCAGAAATGCTGTATTTAGAAAGAAAAATATAATATAGTAGAAATAGTATGATTTGGCTGAAATACTATATTTAGCACATATACTGTAACATGACAGAAATTCCTCCAATTAGTAGTAATACTTTAACATAACACAAATGTTATGATTTGGCACAAAAATCATGATTTGTCAAAAATACTATGATTGAGCAGAAGTACTAAGATGTAGTAAAAGTACTTTGATTTAACAGAAATACAATTATGGAGGAGTAATACTTTAAAATGGGAGAAATATTGATACACACACACACATACACAGAGCCTAAAGGGAAGAGTATTTGTGCATTGGAGTGTTAACAAGAATGTGAGGTCCATATTAGAAAAGCTGGTAAAATCATAAAAGTTTGCAGAATTGTAATAAATTATCAATATGAATTACCGGTCTGTGATAGTGTATAAATTTGTAGTTAAAAAAAAACATGTGGGCCAAGGTGGAATCGAACCCACAACCTTTGGTCTGACGAGCCGTGTCATTACCAATCGCGCCACCTCTAAGGGGGCGGGCACTTTGAAAAAAAGGCTGATGAGGAGTCAGAATTAGATCGCGGTGAGAGGCGAAAAACGCCGTTTGGAGTTACAAAACGTCGTGTAACTCAAAAACTAGGTGGGTTAGAAGCATAATTCTTGCACTGGGTGAATCAGCTGACTTTGGTGTACTTTGACTGCAATTTGTATATCCGTTGCGGAGATATGACGAGAGAAGAAATGGCTTGATTTCAATACTATGATTGAGGAGTAATACTTAAACATAGGAGAAATATTGATACACAGACACACATACACACAGAGCCTAAAGGGAAGAGTATTTGTGCCATGGAGTGTTAACAAGAATGTGAGGTCCATATTAGGAAACCTGGTAAAATCATAAAAGTTTGCAGAATTGTAATAAATGATGAATATGAATTACTGGTCTGTGACAGTGTATTAATTTGTAGGGAAAAAAACATGTTGACCAAGGTCAACATGTTGCCAACTTTTACAGACGATTCATCCGGGACTTCAGTAAGGTTGCATTGCCTCTCACACAACTCACATCACCCAAACAGCCTTTCCTGTGGTCTCCAGTAGCTCAACAAGCATTTGACTTTCTCAAACACCTTTTCGCTTCGGCCCCCATTGTCACCTCGCCCTACCATTCGTGGTGGAAGTGGATACTTCTAATTTGGGAGTTGGGGCAGTCCTCTCTCAGTGCATAGAAGGTAAATTATACCCCTTTGCCTTTTTCTCCCGTCGTCTTTCTAAGGCCGAAAGGAATTACAATGTGGGCGACCGGGAGCTTCTTTCCATCAAGCTGGTGCTGGTGGAGTGATGGCACTGGCTGGAGGGGAGCGAACATCCTGTTGTTGTTTGGACAGACCACAAGAACCTTGCCTACCTCCTGAATGCCTGACAAGCCAGATGGGCATTGTTTTTTGCACGGTTTAACCTTACCATAACCCTACAGACCCGGGTCCCGGAACAGAAACCGGACGCCTTGTCACGCCAGTCCGCGCCAGACACTGACCCTGAGGAGAAAGAGAGGCCCATTCTGCCTGCCTCCTGCATTATGGGGACCCTCACCTGGGAGATTAAAAAAGTGGTCCAGGTTGCCCAGCAACAAGAGCCCGACCCCGGAACAGAGGCAGAATGTATGTTCCCTTGGCAGCCAGGAGAAAGGTTATCCACTGGGGACACACTGCAAGGTTCGCCTGCCATCCGGGTAAGAATCGAACAATCACCTTTTTACAACGGTTGTTTTGGTGGCCATCTCCCTCTCAGGAGGTCGGGGAGAATGTAGCGGCATGCCCTGTGTTGAACACTTCAAACTCACCTCCATCAGGACTCCTCAGTGTCTCAAGGAGTGCGAGTATTTCCAGTCTGCGCTTTGTGTGTGTATGTGTGTTTTATTAAAGTTCTCAGTTGTTTTCTTTTATTTTTTTTATTATATATATAGAGCCTGATATTCGATGTCCCTGTTTATTCTTTGTAACGTGTTTTTTTTATGCTTTTATGTTCTAGAGCAGAGGACTTGCCAGCAGCCCTGGGACCTCAGGTGGGGGGTCGTTTTCCACACTTCTTTTTGTGCAGCACTGGGTGTGTAGGTTGTATTGGTTAGTTGTGTGCTTTTCTTTTGGCCCCGTGGTTACTGGTAAGTCCCAGTAAGTTAGATCATCATTTTATTGTAATTTAGGACACTGTTACAGACGACCCTACGTTCAGCACTCTTTTATTAATTGTTGTATTATCTTATTGTCGTACCATAAGTAAATTCTATTAATATTTGAGCCAGCCTGCCTCGGTGTACGTCCCTGAAACTGTGCAAACCTCTTTTTTTATTATTCTATTGTATTCTCAAAAGATTTTATTTCCTGAGGGTGAAATTCCCCTAAGTGGTGTTGTCATTTTATAAATTTTATTACCCCGCTGACCACTTGGTTTCATATACAACATCCTTTTACTGAAAACTACATTTGAACATTTTACACTCCCATGAACACTTCGAAAAATGAACAAGCTAGCAGTCTTTTCCATCAAATACACATTTATTTTGGCAGAAAAAAGTATTATTTGGCATGACTATGTCTGAAGGATTTTTACAATAGTGTGTAAAATCTGATTTCTGGACAAGGTAAGTGTAGATTTAAAATACTGAGGTTTTAGTTACTGAGTTAATATACAGGTGTCCGTGTATTTTTGATCTTCTTCCATATGAGGTCATTAATGATATGAGTCCAAGTGCCAGGCTTCAAAATTGTGTATTCCCTTTTTTGAGGAGAAAACCTGTCTACAAATGGCTTTTGAGGTATCTAAATAAAAAAATACACTATGATTAGGATAGAAAAAAAGATGACTTCTCACCTATATATTCAGTCAGGGGCAACCCCCCTCCATGTTCTCCACCAATCAACACATTCATATTTTGTGGATTTCTTGTTTTTAAGATGGAGCTATTTAATTTGTGAATTTTATTGACTTGAGTCTGAGTGTTTAGCCCATTTACATACACTGTACAGCACTTTGGTCCAGTGTACTGGATGTTTTTAATTGTCTTTCAAATTTGTAATTGCTGTACTTTTGAAAATATTTAACATCATTCACTTTCATCCAGACAGAGCAAAGGTCCATCCAACTGTCACCAATAATTACCCGGGACATTAGAGGCGACTGTCAGGAGTGTCATGGTCAGTTAGAAATGTCATGTGACAGACAGACAGCAATTAATAGTCCAATGGTGCTCCAGTGTTTCATGAGAAATACAGATCTCTCTTTGCACACTGGCCACTCTAAGCTGTTCATGTCTGGAAACCTGCATGAAGAGATCGCTAAAGAGCTGTGTGCGAGCAGAATGAAACTAGCTGTATGGAGGTCAGCGAAGGCAGCAGATCTGATGGATGTTGGCGATCCTGAGCCAAGCCACTCTGTGAAATGCCAAACAAGAGAGAAAGGACTTGGAATTAGGGGACATGGACCTCATTGCATCTCTGCAGTTATTAAAATATAGTGTTCCTCACAGTCGTAGCATACGAGATATTGGACTAGAGTCAAACTCAGCTGCATGTTTACAAGACGTGGGAAAAAAAATCTCCCAACTGTATGTTTTGATGCAACTGGTTCAGTTGTGTGAAAACTGCTGAGACCAAATGGTAAATCTGGCCATATCTTCCTTTATCAAGGTATTCTGAGAGAAAACAATTGCCTCAGTGTCCCAGTGGTGCAAATGCTATCAAAAAAGCATGATGTTAATGCCATCGCAAACTGGTTGACATAATGGATTTGTGCAGGTGCACCTATGCCAAAGGAAGCTGTGAGGGACTTTTCTCTGACAACTCTGGGAGCTCTGGTCAAGGTTTTCACTCCTCATCCTGATCTGAAGTCCTACCTTAATGAATGCTTTCATGTCCTTCTTGAAACCCAGTCTGCCAAACTCCCCCTTGTTTTATCAGGGTTGATGTTGCGCGCTGCATTAAGATGATATGCCAGTGGCACTTCCTGAAGAAGAAAACACATCGTGTTAAAGATTTCTTTGTCAGGTCATTAGCAAAACTTCTTCAGTCTCAATGCCTGGACCATGCAAAACAGCTCCTATGTGCTATCACTGTTGTGGCCCTCAGTAATGCAGAAGGTGATGACAGTTCTGGAGCACCTCTTCCTTCAGAAAGATGCAAGAAATACCTGAAAGCCCAAATTGTTCAAGACTCATCATCATTCCAGACGAACAGATAGAGGAAAGTGAGAGAGCGGACTCAGAGTTGATAAGATCCAGACTGACCTACGACAGTGGGTAACATAAATATGTGAGGAGAGCAGGTCACCTGCTGCAGCAAACTGGGATAGATATAATATTCACTT
This sequence comes from Diplotaxodon limnothrissa, assembly GCF_057381915.1. Taxonomy (NCBI): domain Eukaryota; kingdom Metazoa; phylum Chordata; class Actinopteri; order Cichliformes; family Cichlidae; genus Diplotaxodon; species Diplotaxodon limnothrissa. Next base: position 1,510,409 of record NC_140604.1, on the reverse strand, counting down.
TCTCCTTGACATTATTCCCCATATAATAAGACTGGCAAGTTACTTGCCACTCTGGACAGGAATAATGGTCCCTCTCTTCCAAAGCACCAGCATCACAGCAAGTTCAGCCACTGTTGAAGCTGAGTTCAAAAAGATAAAACATGGCCTTTTTAAACATGAAAACTTGCCTGTTTGTGTCAATTGCTTTATTGCTTGTCATCTTTCCTTCATCGAGGGAAATATGCAGATATGTTCTGCAAAAGAAAAGACCAAAGATGAGGCAACAGTGGGATCACAGAAAGTCACAGATGCCAATTCTGGAACCATGACGATTTACCATACCATACCACCTTTATTTATAAAGCACTTTAACATAAAACCAGAGTTCACAAAGTGCTGTACATGCTAATAGCATAAGTAAAGAAAATTTAAATGAGATAAGATAAAATAAATAACTAACAAATTATTAATAACTAACAACTAACAAATTGAGTCAACCCCTCTAATCAATGCCAAAGGCTTCAGCGAATAAATATGTTTTAAGAAGACTTTTAAATTCAGAGAGAGAAGAGGCCTGCCTAACATGCAAGGGTAGATCATACCACAACTGTGCAGTTGTGTCTTCTGCATTTCACAGTGCAGAAGACACAACAAAAATGGATGCTCACCCGTTTGTGGGATCTGATGCTGCAACAAACGTTCCTCTGGCTGATGAAGATGCAGTTGAGAACTGGAGGGGCCTAGCTGTTCCACCCAGAAAAAGGAAGAGGACTTCCTACCTCTCTTCATGTCCCAAATGGCTCCATGCAGATGAATCTTTTGGGGCCAAAAGAGTGAAGTGGAATTATTAATAAAATGGAAACCTTCATCAGCCTATTAGATTAGGCGACAATCTCTGTGCTCATTACCTGTGCATTTGATGCATTTTTTCAGTGCTTATGTTGTGCCTTCTGTGACAACTCCACATTTCAAAATGCTGTTCTGAAAGACACTGAAACCCAGTCTTGCAACTGAGCTCTATGCAGGGACAGTTACTCACAGCTACAACATTGGAGATATCGTGTGGATTGACACTGACCTTGCAAACTAAAAGGAATTTCCATTGAGTGAATTTCCCTCCAACCTGGTTCTTCAAGGAAAGTCGTTCACATTAGCAGTGCGTTAATGGCTTTCCATGGAAAGATGACCAGTGATGGTTTGGGGCATTAAAATGGTAAACGGCCTGTATTTATATAGCGCTTTACTAGTCCCTAAGGACCCAAAGCGCTTTACATATCCAGTCATCCACCCATTCACACACACATTCACACACTGGTGATGGCAAGCTACATTGTAGCCACAGCCACCCTGGGGCGCACTGACAGAGGCGAGGCTGCCGGACACTGGCGCCACCGGGCCCTCTGACCACCACCAGTAGGCAACGGGTGAAGTGTCTTGCCCAAAGACACAACGACCGAGACTGTCCAAGCCAGGGCTCGAACCGGCAACCTTCCGATTACAAGCCGAACTCCCAACTCTTGAGCCACGATCGCCCCATTACACTGCATACAGAATGAGAGCTCCGTGTGTGTGGGAGTTCTATGATGAGTGTGTGGAGTGACAGGAGCATCTGAAAAGAAAAAAACTACAACCCAATGCTGTGTTATACACAGTATATAGAGTGTTGCCTGCCTTTTTCTGTTTTATTTGGTTCATTATACTTACATGTGTTCAATATGGCTAGTTTGTGTTATCAGTAAGTTCAGTTTTTCATAAAAAGTTAATTTTCAAAATTAAAAATCTTTTAACACGCTTTTCTTTGTCAGTCTGATGTATATTTGCTTTTACACAGCCATTCACCTTCACCTATAGCCTCTTGAAAGTAAACGTTCAATTTTTTTGTGTATAATTTATCTGTATTTGTTTTGTGTTGACCTCATGGCTTAGATCAGGGGTCAGCATCCTTTTCAGTTCCAAGGGGCCCCTTGTCCCCTGCCACTACAAAATGAGTCTAGAGCTTGTAAATATCTAGAAAATGAGTTATTGTGTCATGAAAGCTATGGAAATGTAAATGAAAATATTTTTCTTTCAATTTTAGAACAAAATGAATCATCTAACGTTTACAACGGGAAAAAGTATTTGTTAAAACGAAGCAAGCTAAGTGAGTCTTTTTCATAAAAATGGAAAATTAGGAAAGATGGGAAACCAACTTGAAATTTACAGCAAATAGTTTTGAAGTTTTGAAGCTAAGAAACATTATGATAGGTTCGTAGCTTGAACCTATTCGCTGGAACGTTGAAGGCAATATAATTACACAGCAAGCAAGACACGAAGTAGGCAAAGTTCTTCATGTTTCTCGTGCACGGGAGAGAACCGGACAAACACCGTTCCTTCACTTGACCTCAGTTGCTCTCGTCCGTTCTCCCGTAACACTGCTCTTTTATTGAGGTTACATGAATATGCATAGGTTCATTAACATATGACGTGTACATACACACAAAGAGTACCTCGGCTTTGTGTGTGTGTGTGTGTGCGCGTGCGTGTGTGTGTGTGTGTGTGTGTGTGTGTGTGAGAGTGATTTGTGTGTGTGTGTGTGTGTGTGTGTGTGTGTGTGTGTGTGTGTGTGTGTGTGAGGTCAAGATGTGACCCTGTGAAGACTCCCCAAAGCTGGTGCTAGGAGTCTAGCGGGTCCATCTGAACAAAAGGCTCTTATACTTAAACAGATATACGTGTGTTTGCTATGCCATATATCAACAAGAGAAGATATGACCTCTCCTAGGAGGTGTGTGATCTATGCCAGAACACTCTGTAGAGGAGTGAACGCACCCCCCTCTTCATGCTAAACAGAGTTGTTACAGACCTCCTAGGATGAGACATTCTTTCAATCTACAAATGATTATACACTTCTAAGCATATATGGTTAAATATTTCTAAGCATAAATGACAACCAACAATACAAAACCTAACATTCCCCCCTTTTGACCTTTATGCTAGAAAAGCTCCCAGTTATGAATACCTCATGTCTGACAGTTTCAATGCAAACATTTTTATACACAGCATATGTCAAATCACCCTAAATTACTGTAAAAGTACACAGTTTAACAAATGTATCAGCAGTTATCCCATTCCTCATTGATCTCATCCAATGGCAACCTGCATCCTACGAGCAAACAAATGAATTGTTAATTTAATAGTTGAAATAAGAAAGTAACATTTTCAAAAACAGCTCAGCTCGGTGGTGCTTCCTCCGGGTGTGCAAATCACATGTCTCTCTGCAGAGTGTTTTAAGTTCTGCAGGGCGTCATAAATGTCTCTTCCAGTTGTTTCCATCACTGTCCATAGGACCAGAGTCCAAATGTATGTAGAATAAACATTAAAACATACCAGTTAGTTTTGTTGTTTGTCAACATGGGTCTCAGCTATCTCCAAAGCTGCAGACCTCTCAGCACTCTAGTTTTATGGCCTCTACCAACCCCCATTACCTCACTTCAGGCCTTCGTCCTGCGAGGGGGATACTTATGACTCCTCCACTGTCCACGCTCTGCAGAAAAACCCCTCTGTGAAAAGGGTGCTGGGTTCAATTATCTTACTGCTGTTATGATCCCAGCAGCCTTCAGAGTGTCATCGTATGCACAGTGCAGTGACACAGCATTAGGTGATGTTCATAGGAAACTGCTGTCATCACCACCATAGCTTCTGGTTCCTGTGCTTTTCACAGAATCATGATGCCATCCTTAGACTCCCTCTGCGCTGTCGATGGAGCTTGGCACGCTCCCCTCATCCTTCAGGTGCCCGTCTGTTGTCCACAATCTCCTCTGTTGGCCTCTGGAAATCCCCCTTGGCACAGCTCTCATTCCAACGCCGTTTCATGGTCCTTGCTGTGGCTCCAAAGTCTGATCTCATGATGGGCCCCAACCAGCTTGACCTTTGACCTCAACCACTGCCTGGGCTGTCAGCTGTGCCTGGAATGGTTCTCGCTTCTTCACTGGGCCTCTTAAGATTTCTCAGGAGATTACTGCTATTTGGAGAGCATGTCAACAATCATCAAACAACATTCTTTAGTTCAGTGAACTTCACTTATAGGCTATCAAAGCCTCATCTGAACATGGATGCATCACTTGCATAGGTTTAATACCTGTAAATAAACTGTTAATCACACAAATCACTGCAACAATAATAAAAAACATTGTTTAATGTTAATCCTGGACCCCACCTCTTGACGCATGGACGCTCCTATGAGTCAACTCATCAAACCTGGATCCCTGTCTTAAAGAAAAAGGTTAGCTAAATCATGTCCCAGGCAACATCAGGGCATCTCCGCCAGAGCAGCTCCGTAACCCTGCAATAAAAAATGTTAGCGTGTTTTGCATATTAAGTTTGCTTAACACCTGGCTCTGCCAGGAGCCTGCATACACACCATCATGGCCTGGAAAAGAAGATCTGGAAGTAAAATCAAACTTCACACTTGTAAACAATTGTATCATAAGAGCAATAAGCATTCAACATCAGCAAGACAAGTGTCATGTGCAGGTTTTCTCAAATCAGTAAACTACAACTATTACCCTAATTTGCCTCAGACATGGATCATCCCATGTGCTCAGTTAACATTAATGTAAGCGGTGACTTCCCTTAAGCAAAGTCACTCCACTCATATATTACTATGGGCTCAAAAGTGGCCAGCTAATGAGCCCATCTTCAACTATTCCATAAACACTGCATCCCTTATTTGTTTTTCTCATGTCACTTGTCTGCTTCTGCTGAATCCTCTACATGCATTCTCAGAAAAACAAACATTAGCAATACACATTGACCGTGGGCAGACGCAGGTCGACAGGTTCCAGAGGTGCCATAAAAAAGACCATAAAATCAACCATCCATTGCTGTGGAAAGAATGTTATTCATATCATCAAAGTAACCTTCACATTTTCCGAAAAACACAGTGTAGCAGCATCACCACTCATAACCTGTAAACCCAGAAATCCTGTAGTAGGAAAAAACATCAACCAGTTGTCCTGGTATAAATCGCATCATCAAGTCACATGAAGAACTGTAATGCTGTAGAAAAGAAAATGCAAATGTTAGCGCTGCGCAGGTGTGTACACACTTTCTCACAGTTTCCTCTGTGAGCAACACAAGGTAGTGAATAACACCCCTGGTAGATGCACCGACACAGAAGGTGGCACTTAAAAGGTTAAATGATTTCGCAACCCCGAATGTTGCTGTCATCTTTCTGCTCCTGTAAAAGGAAATACACAATGATTCATCTGCACCTTTGTCAGGTGGGGGTTAACCTTGAGTCGTGCTACATCAGTAAAGTCTTTTCAGCTTTTGTCAGCTTTTACCAGTCAGTTTTTTTTTCTTTCACTCATTCATTCATGCATTCATTCTTTCTTTGCTGATAGTGGAACCCATCGCCGCATTTAGTTTCCACTCTCAGCAAAATGACGTCATTTCAAAAAGAAAAAGAAGAACTTTAGTTCGGATTACATCGCTGAATCCTTTTTGGACAGGAACTTACTTTCTAATTGTCCCAAATAAGTGGCTTTCTCCTGAGCCCATTTTAATGTGGAGAAACTCACTTGTAACAAATTTCTCGACGACGTGTCGTACAGCGCTTTCTGTTCTAATCATGCAGATCTGCTCAAACGACAGAGATTATCGAACAAAACTTTCAGTGCACTGTGAAAGTATCAAAATAAAAAGGCCTTGTTAAGTCATGACACAAACTCCTCATCTCAGGAGGGTAAATCATACCATTAGCATGGTTTATCATACCATCATACTAATTGGCAGGCTCAACTTCACAACAAAAGAAAAATCATCAGCTAGATTAACTCCAAACCAACCATCAGCTGCACAACACACAACATAACCCCAATGTCTTATTAGCTATGAGTTTAATCCCCAGGTCTGTGCTCTTCACTCATTTAGGCCACACACCCATTTTATTCAGTTTTCCTTTTTCCCTTCATCATAAAACATGTGACATGTTGTCATGCACTTCACAAAAGAATTTTGTTCTGACGTATTCAGAGTTGTTTATTTGGGTACAGGATTCACTCGCACATCAAAACAGGAAACATAGTGTTTTAGAGTCTCCACCCAACACACAACAAATTCCAACACATCCCATTCACTCGTGCTAGAATTCAGTCACCTTTCCTTAATCTAAGAACGATCAACTAATTTGCATATCAGCTATTAACCCACTAAGATGACAGGACAACAGAAAAGCATGTTCAAAATAGTATCACAAAAATAGAATTTCCCTCATACAGTAAATTACTTGTGCTGCATCAATCAAGCAGGAAGCTTCTCCCAATTTACTATATTAACAACTAAATTTATTGTCTGATCACTGGTTGGTCAAACCAGAATCTTTTTTTTTCCACAAAAGTTAAACTCTTGTCCTGCAACCTAGAGAGTCAATGTTTTGCATTGGATAAATTCAGCATTTGATAACAAGTGTCTGCTAAATTTACACTATTTTAACACTGATGAAAGATAACAAGCTAATTTTCATTGCATGTGTGTTTGTGTTATTAGGCAGGTTTAATGCATGTCTGTGGAGCTGCATATCCAGCAGAGCATGTTCTTAAGCTGCCTTTCCTACACACTTCTCTACTATTATTTGATCATTTCTTAACTAATGTGCTATGAGTCCACTGGTCTTTGCATTACACTAAGTGACTTGGACAAGATGATAAACAGACTCACATGCTTAAGATGTTGTCTAATCTTCATAGGCTCTCTTGTGTTCGGAAGTGTTAGTAGGGTTAATGCATGTTCTGCTTGTGTGTGTGATTTTGTATGTTTCTTTTTTGCAGTGTTTCAGACTCCTTCACAATTTTCCAACTTAAGCAGTCAGTTTTGTTTTCCCAGGTTTGCTAACCCAAATTTTGATTTCCCACATTAAATAATTCCTATGTGTTCTCACCTAGTCTTCTCACTCTGTTGTTCTCTCACTCTGTTGTCCTCTCCCACTTCAACAGTCCATCAGCCGGCAGTTCTCCTTCAGCTTTGTCCTGTGTTCCACTGTCTCTTCTTTCCATCTTCTCCAAAGGTGGCAAATGTCAAACTCCAACAGTCCCCTCAGTTCTTCTCAAAAGTTTTCTTCACATGCATAGTGAAGTTTCAGCTTGTTGTAGACACAGTGCCATTCATCCGATCAGTCAGGATGATGGGTTTGCTCTTCTTCTCTGATGCTGTTTGTCCACACTGCTGCTGCTTGCTGGGACTCTTTGCTCAGGACTTTGCTGCTGTCTCTTTATCTGCCATGTTATTGCTCTTTGGAGCTGCATTCCTTGTCTTCAGGGAGGAGTGAGAGCTTGCTTGTGAGTTTGAGAGACACATGGCGCTGTAAATAAGTTAGCCAGAAACTTGGCCTGAATGTTTCCGATGATGTTAAACTATAACTTTCTTCCGACCGCTGCATGTGGAAAATTGATTCAGGTCTGCTTTTCACCTGAAAGTAACAAACTAAGACATGTTCATCATTATCATCACTGCTTAATCAACACACATCTCTCTCTCTCTGTTTTTGTGAACAGTCCTTTCTTAAAAGCAGAAAATAAGATTGTAGTTGTTCTTGGCTGATCAACACAAAACCTTTTTCCTATGATTATTTTTCATCTACAATGTAAATTTTGTCTCTTCTTCACTCTTTTTTTTAAAATAGCTGGTGACCTGCAGAATCACCGCTCTCACAATCAAAGGCAATTACTTTTACACAGCGCACAGAAGCACTGTGACATCAGACACATTCACACTCACTTTTTCATCTGCATAAATAAATCACATGGCTGATGATATGTGTCATGGTGATCCATAAATATGATCACCAGTTTATTAAACTATTTTTCCACCCAACAAAACAAATGAACAAAAACATAATGCTGATGCTATGAACACTCTACACATGAGTCAAGATGCAGAAAAACTGCTCACGGAAACGCTGCACACTCTAGTTATCACAGTTCTGTTTCCCTCTCTTTGAGGAGTTCTCAGACAGCTCTTGATCTGATGATGTGTAGCTTGCTCATCAGCTCAGAAGAGACTGCAACGCAACTTCACAGTGGTTGCGTGCTTTGCCCCACACAGTGGCAAAGTCTTGCACTTTCATGTTCAATTCAGCTTCTCCATCATGTACCTTTAGATGTTTCATACAGGGTTCAACATATTAGTTGTTTTCACAGGTGTGCTCTATATCTCAACAATGGCTCATAATAAGACGACAGTCTTTCACACAGATCAAGTGCCTCTATGCACTTCATTATATCACTTCACCTCATATGTCATTGTACTGAACTTGAGCAACCACACGCTTAATGTAGATTACTTTTAACAACTATCCACCTCAATTAAATCTATGGTCTGGCACACAGGCTGTTGTCGATCAGGGCAAGCTAAAGAATAAACATTTTGTGTCAGCAAGGGGTGGGGGAAAGCCATTCACCAGAGCATATCTTAAGTGCTGCTGATGTGGACTGGCCTTCTCCACATGCTCTTCAAGGCTGGTGTGTTTTCTGAAAACTTCTGACATTTGAATCTCTTCTATTTATAAGCCTGCGATTAACCGCACGGCTCAGGTCCACATGAAACCCGCGCGACCGTGCTCGCATGAACCCGTGCAGCTAAGGAGCCGTCGCTCTTCTTTTTTTTTTTTATTTAAATACTTTGTGCTGCCAGGAGCAAAGTCCAGCATAAACGTCTGTCACCCTCTGACTCACTCTTGGTTGCTTAGGAACCCATGATAACAACAACAGCTGCTGACGTCACAGACCACGTGTTCTGCTCCGCACACACTCACACAAACACACTCAAACACAACAACAACAACAACAACACAAAATAGGCCTAATCCGGACTCGCACCGGACCGCTCGGGACACTAACCCAATCTTTCGGGACCCTCACCCAGTTCTGGGACCCTCACCCAGTTGTGGGACACTAACCTAGTCACGCGACAAAACCCAATGAAGGGACGCTCGGGACACAAACCCAGGGCGATTTCAAAACCGGACACTCACCGGACGCTTGGGCCTTTGGGCGATTTTACCAAAACCTCTTTTTCGGGACACTAACCCAGTTCTGCGGTTATAGAGTCGCTCTCTCAACTTACTCGGAGTTGCTTAGCGTGTAATATAGCCTCGAATCCCGCCGATCGTCACTCATTGAGGAGAAAAGACAGACAGTTAATCCACAGGAACTTCCTGGCTGACGTCAGTCTTTCAGCGTGTCTCTTCTCCCCTCGGTGAATGTCGATTCCAGGGCTCCGGCTCTCGAAGGACCAATTAATGATAGGTTCGTAGCTTGAACCTATTCGCTGGAACCTTGAAGGCAATATAATTACACAGCAAGCAAGACACGAAGTAGGCAAAGTTCTTCATGTTTCTCGTGCACGGGAGAGAACCGGACAAACGCCGTTCCTTCGCTTGACCCCAGTTGCTCTTGTCCGTTCTCCCGTAACACTGCTCTTTTATTGAGGTTACATGAATATGCATAGGTTCATTAACATATGACGTTTACATACACACAAAGAGTACCTTGGCTTTGTGTGTGTGTGTGTGTGTGTGTGTGTGTGTGTGTGTGAGTGATTTGTGTGTGTGTGTGTGTGTGTGTGTGTGTGTGTGTGTGTGTGAGTGATTTGTGTGTGTGTGTGTGTGTGTGTGTGTGTGTGTGTGTGTGTGTGTGTGTGTGTGTGTGTGTGAGGTCAAGATGTGACCCTGTGAAAACTCCCCAAAGCTGGTGCCAGGAGTCTAGCGGGTCCATCTGAACAAAAGGCTCTTATACTTAAACAGATATACGTGTGTTTGCTATGCCATATATCAACAAGAGAAGATACGACCTCTCCTAGGAGGTGTGTGATCTATGCCAGAACACTAGAGGAGTGAACGCACCCCCCTCTTCATGCTAAACAGAGTTGTTACAGACCTCCTAGGATGAGACATTCTTTCAATCTACAAATGATTATATACTTCTAAGCATATATGGTTAAATATTTCTAAGCATAAATGACAATCACAGGGATTTTCGAGATGGATGAAAATGTCCGGGTTTTCCTACAAGCCTACAGAGGACCCATATTGTGAAATTATTATTATGTTTTAGTTTGCATTATTCCCCTGAAGAGTTGATAACTATTAGATTTATTAAACTGATTTGTATTACGTTAGACTGCTAATTTATTGTGAATAAATGATATTGTTTTATGATGCATTATACTGCTGAGTTATAAGAAGTACTGTTTTCAGAGAGTCTTGTCCTTATTTGTCTGATTAGAAGAGAACAGAGCATACCGGAGAGGTTTTCTGCCCCATCTCATCAGGAGGAGATAAAACAGGGAGCCAAGGCCGTCACTTAGGCGCCGTAAGAGAGAAAGAATGTGAATGTTTAGGCTTTATGACTAGGTGGAGGGGGGCTGAAGCTATAAGAATGTGAGAAACGCTCAGACACTTCGAGATCAGGCGGACACACTCCCGCGCTCATCTCCCTTCCGGATGTGCTCATAAAGTGTTGAATTGTATGGAATAAAATGATTGTTTATTGAGCATTTATACACCGAGTATTGTCCTTCCTTCAGCCCAAAGATCAAAAGAATTGGGAGGATGTAACACTGGCACATACGTTTGTGTGTCTAACAAAGGTGCCGGAGATATTGTTGCTTACATGGACACAGAAAAACATAAAAAGGCTGCGCGAGGCAAAAATTCATCTAGTAAGTTGACTGAGTTCTTTGTTACACATGGTAAAAATGAGGATGCTGTTGTATCTGGAGCAGAAACGGCACTGGCATTTCATACTATGAAGCATCACAATGCTACAGATCCATGGATTGCTCTAGTGTGTTGCTTTCCAGACTTTAACACAGCTAAAAAGTTCAGCGGTGCCCGCACCAAGACTGAAACTATTGTCACTTTTGAAGTTAATGAAATCCAGTACTGTGGCATTTCTCAGACTTCAGTAACCATGGAACAGAGAAAATATTCCCAATCATCCTTTGACTGGAAGAATGGTGGCGCGCAAACAAAATTAATTGAGGTTAGAAACGCCAAATGAAACAGCAGAAACCATTGCACAATACCTCACTGGTACCTCACTGGTAATTTTTCTTATACAGAATGAGGCATTATTTCTGTAACATTATTTAATTTAAAGTTGTTGTTTTTTTGCACTTGTTGACTTGCAAGCCTATATGACATTTTTTATTTCACCATTCATTAACCGCACAGAGAAGGCAACTTTTAAATATTTTTAAAATTTCTATTTTCTATTATTAAAATTCTTTATGACTGGGCCAAGTGTCCTCTTTTTTAATTCAAAATATGGTCACCCTAGATTAACACCTCACGACCAGCTCCCGATCATCAATCGTTTGGTCGTTAGAAAAACAAACGTGTTTGAAATCCTGTCGTCCGTCGTGAGGGTGTCACTGCAGCTTCTCACACTCCGCACATGCAAATACAGAAATGTAGGTGAAAAAGACAGAGCAGCATGGCAATGCAACGTGTTATCTGGACACAAGCGATGGAGGCCCAACTCGTTGAACTTTGGCAAGCTCATCTGTGCCTTTTTGATATGGCTTCACAAAATTATCATGACCGCACCAAACGTGACAGGAGATAGCTGCTCAATTGCAGCTGCCTGGTAAGTCTTTTTTTTTTCATTAGCAGTATAGCAAATTTGATGGTGGTAGTTGTGTTTGTGTCTGTGTGCGTGAAAGAGAGGCAGAGAAAGAGACAGATTTTGTATATAAGCTTACTGTTATAAGCTTCTTGTCACAATTAATGTTATCAAGATAAAATTTGATTGTGAAGTGCCTGTGAGTGACTAATTACTGATTACTTTCCCCCAAAAGTAATCCTGTTGCTTTACTTATTACTTATTTTCAAAAGTAGTTACTTAGTTACTTAGTTACTTTTTAAAAACACGATTTAAAACCTGAAGAGGTGATAAAGTGATAGATCTTTCAGCCCAGTTCTACTTTTTCTGCATAATCCATCATACAACATGTAATCAAATGGAAAAGTCTCTTTTTAAAACTTGTTGCATCAAGCAAAAATTTAATTATATGCAACATTCTCTGACTGGAAGAAATTTGTTTAACATTTAAACCTATTTTCTGCACATTCCATCACATAAAATAAAATATTTTTTTGTGTTTACACTCAGTCTTTCAAATAAATGCAAGTGAAACATGGCAGAAAATAAATAAAGTCAAAGACTCAGCGGTCCTGTTGCTCTATTTTCACCTGTATAGCAGGTGGATGTTTGCCCTGATGAAGGTGTGCCGCAGCGGTCATTGGAAGAATCCGCGAGTTTTTCTGTGAATTTCCAATTCCGTGGCAGCGTATTCGGTGCTTGCTCGGAAGTTAAGGGGTTTTGCGCTGTAAAAAGAAGTTTTCTTCCCACGCAGTGAACAGCGGGCGCTAATGTTTTTCTCACTTTTTACAGAATCAAACTCAAAGTAAGGTCAGTACTTCCACGCTTTAAAAGCTGCACGCTCATACTCTCTCCCGCACTCGATATATTATCCATTCTTGATCTGCACACAGCTGTTGCCACGAACGTCGCACTCGCTTACGTCATTGTCATGAGACATTCTCGCAAGAAAATCACAGTTTTAGTAACGCAGTAACGCAGCATGCTTACGGGAAAGTAACAGTAATCTAATTACCTTTTTTTCCCAATAGTGATCCCTTACTTTACTCGTTAATTGAAAAAAGTAATCGGATTTCAGTAACGCGTTACTTGTAACACGTTACTGCCCATCTCTGTGAGTAAGTGAACTTTCTTTTATGAAAACATGAAATGAAGAGTTCAGATGTAAAAACCTCTAAATCGACTTTCAGAAATATTAAATTTTATAATTAATTTCCAAGTAAACTCTTTCCAACTACAGTTTGAACATTAATATCAGTAGCGTTTTGAATCTCAACTATTTAAATAAAAATCCTAACGTACATGGTAATGTTAATTTTTCAGTGAATGAAGTGAAAACCCGGGTTGCATCATTTCGACACAGTCTGGCAAACTGCTCAAACTGAAACCCAGTGGCAATGGCCAGAAACCACCAATTCCCAAACAGGTCTGGATATTAAAACATTTGGATTTCTTGAACGCACATGTTGTCCATAGAAATACAGAGTCCACTCTGAGAGTGAGTTCATAACCAAGTTGTTTAAAAGCATATGCACATACACACACCTTATGAAGGGATATTTGTGGGGAATGATGTCAAAGGTAATTCTCAGTTGAAATGTTTTCAGTAAAATAAATGCCACAAAGTATACAGTGTAAAATTAGTATCTGACCTAACTAATACTGTTTAGATCTTTATATCTGTGTAAATCACTTTCCCTCTGTCTGCTTTCTGTACTGTTTCCAACAGCTTGACACAGAGTCAGACGACATAGGCGCAAGAGAGGAGGGAGATGAGGATCAGTCCACTGTGGGAATTGAAGCAGATGTCCTTATTTCTTCGAACACCACTAGCCCAATTTCAGTGAGCCAGGAAGAGGAAAACACCTCAAACAGTCCACCGGTCACAGAGTCGGTCGACAGGTCAGCTTGTTAAAAGACCTAGAGTGCAAAAACCTACACCAAAATCAGCAGAGCACAGCATTGAGATGGCCAAACTTCCCCTGCTTCAGGAGGTCCAGAAAACACTATCAGGATCTAATGCACATTCTGAGGAGCTGTTTGGCCAACAAGTGGCCTCAGAGTTGAGAAACATCAAGGACAGAGCTCTACAGCTGCAGCTCAAAAGAAACATAGTGAACATGATTTATGACACACAGGAGGCAGAGCAATTTGCAGGTTCGCAGGATAGTCCACCTTGGTATCCTATCCACCCTCATCATCAGGTACAGCCACCCCCCACCCCCTAAGACTGCCAGGCCCCATCAACCCAGTCAATGTCCTTTCTGAAAATGCTAAACTCTGAGTAAGTTAAATAATAAATTTACAACACTTATATATCTAAGAATATTTTGGAGTTTACTAGTCGCTGCTGTAAACAGTGCATTGAAACTACAGCTTCATTCAAATGTTTTAAATGTTCCTTGTGAAACTTAATTCAAAATGTTTATTTCGATGTTCTTTGTGACACTATGGCTACGTGTCTTCCCTACCTCAATTTCGTGGTGTCTTGCAGAACTGTTTGCACAATTTGATGCAAGATATTTTTGTATTTATATAATAAAGCAAAAAAGGTTTGCAATTTCCCAGAGGTAGATTTATTTTTGTCAGTATTTACAAAGGGAATTTGTTATTTAAATAAAATTTAAAAAGTAAACAAGGAAATTAAAAACAAAAACAAAAAAAGAAACCTTTGGTCTACCTACACCATGTCTTCTTGCCATGAAACACTCCCTGCAGGTGAGACAAAGTACTCGCAAAGGACATTTCGTAGTTTATTTGCTTCCACTGAGGGGTTCCGTGCACGGCCCATTGAAATGGACTGAAGCTCTCCCACCCTTCTCCATGCACCGTCGACTAGGTGATGGTTGGCATCCTCAGAATCCACATAGCCAGGTGGTACACAGGCGTCAGATCTGTGGTCCGGAAGATAGTAGTGCAGAAAAAGACAAGCAAAGATAATGGTGACAACCTTGTCTGGGTCCAGGCAAGTTGTTGTTCTGAAAACTCTGAAGCGATTTGCCAAAATTCCGAAAGCGTTCTCCACAACGCGGTATGCTCTGGACAGACAGTAGTTGTACATTCTCTGATTGGTGTTGAGGCTTCGAAATGAATATGGTTTCATGAGACCTGGTCGGAGGGGATAAGCATCATCTCCAGTTAGCATGTGTGGCATCATAGCATCAGTGCCTGGCAGGGTATGAATGGGCAAACACTCCCGCATCAGACACCCTACCCTGTGTCCCTGCGCTTGCATACACAAACTTGTAATTGGCACCAACTACAGCCATAAGGATGATGGAAAACCTGGACATTTGGTTAAAATACATGCTGTCACTCTTGGCAGGGGGTTGGATGAAGATGTGTTTCCCATCTATAGCCCCCAGGCAGTGTAGAAACTGCCACTTGTTTGCAAGGTCTCTGGCAATGGCCTTCCACTCAGAGTCAGTTGATGGTGTCTGTGAAACACAAGTAGAAAGTGATGCATCAAAATAATCTCTGGTGAATTAATGATTTCTTTTCTTAACCACACATTCAAATCACTGTCAGACTAGGAGTTCACTTTACTTTTTTAAATACACACTTAACAAAGACTGAACAAATACATCTGTGACTCACAATTGTTTTTGGTGAAAACTCGCTGTATTAACTGATGGGACGTTTTTGACAATGTGCAAATCAGTCTTTCAATAGTATGAGCATGGGTAATGTATTTCTAATCAAAATTACCTTCAAGTAATCTTCATGCAGTACACAGGTAAGAGCTGTGCATGTTTTCATGACAATCCTACTCAGTGTGGTGCTTCCAATCCTATACTAGAAACTTAATGAGTTGAAGGTTTCACCTGTCAAAGAGAACAAAGCGTCTTAAATAGTGTCAGGTGGATTTTGATGGTTAATGTAAGGGATAGTGGACATGGATGGATCTTCATAGAGTGACAGATTTTAGATGATCGATGTAGAATAGAATGTATTAGTAGCTTGAACATAGTCATAGTATGTAGGTGGATAGATAGACTTGCAGTTATAGGGCCAGTGTAACTGATGTAGAAAAGCAAAAATATGTATGTACTTGCATGGGTGAACTGATTTCTTAATGTGATATAGATAGATGACCTTGCCTCGTGCGCAGCATTCTATAGTTTAAGGGATTTTATAGGGAGCCTTACAGAATTTTCATGTCCACACACTTGCCTGTTGCTAAACATCGTAGGGTAACTGAAAGCCTTTCCCTGGGGCTGATGGCCTTCCTGAGGTGTGTATCCTTCTTGATGATAGCAGGACTAACCCTCTCCAGGAGATAGTGAAAGTCCTCCACAGACATTCGGATAAGGTCCCGAAAACCCCTCATATCATCTCCCTGTTTACACAGAACAAACTCAAGAACACACCAATAACACAGCAACATAATAGATGTTGGATGTTATTGGTAATTTAAGAGTCGGACCGATATTTAACCAATGTTGTATAAAGCAGAAAGATGTCCCAAAAATCACTTTGGTAGATGTCATTCCCTAGAATACTACTCAAGTAAAAGTGTAAAAGTACTGTAGTTAATGGCCAGTAATCCAATTAAATAAAACACTAATAGGCTAAAATTAAATGTTGCTAATGTTAAATGTTTAACGTAGAAGCATCAGATGTCTTCAAAAACGTACCCATCATTAGATAAAGCCTACATCAACATGGGTAAGATACGTGCAGATAAAGTACCTGTGTAGGTAAGTGCAATTTAGCTGTTGCTGCTTACCTCCAGTTCTCGTTGTAGAATTGACAGACCGCAGACGTCTGCCCAGCCATTTCCTTGTCTATACACGCAGTCACCTTTTCTTTTTCGATCTTTCTGCACACAGAGTAGCACACATTGCTGATGTAGCCAGATGGGCTACTCGCCTTTCTTTTTCTCTCTCTCTCTCTCTCCCTCTCCTGCGCTCATTCTTTTCGCCACGCAACTAGGTTAATTGGGAACCCACCTGCATATTGATTGCAAGGTGGTGTTAGCCCGTATAAAGCTAAGCCGGTGTTTTGTTGGCTCATTCCTCCCGTGCATTCAGCGCAAAGCAGCAGTAAATGCTGGCACACTGCGACGGACTGATCAGCAAGAGCAGATTATATGACAGCTACAGGTATGCGCTCGCTTAACCTTAGGCTACGTTCACACTGCAGGTCTTAATGCTCAATTCCGATTTTTTGATCAAATCCAATTTTTTTGTCTGCTCGTTCACACTACAAATAAAATGCGACAGCAAACGCTCTCTAGTGTGAACGCTCAAAGCGGCCCGCATGCGCAAAAGAAGATGTCACACACAACGCGCTCTGTTTAGACCCAGAGCAACAGTATTGTTTGACTGATGGCCCTTAATATAAAGACTTCGGTCTTCACGTTTCCCAATTTTTGCTTTAAGTTATTTTGTTATTTACATAATAATGTAAATAACCTAATAATGATCCTTATTGCCGTTTAAGAGAGGAGCGGTGCTTCAAAGGATAGCTGTAGATTTCTGTCAGAATCTGCAGATTATACAGTACAAATAAAATGTTTACGTTGTCTTCCCAACAGTTTCACTGACATCTACACTGGATGGCCAGGAAGCGTTCGCGATGTCTTCTCGGGCGCTTCTCTGGCGCTGATAATTGGCTTCAGTCTTGTGTCGGTGACGTAAAAGGCGGATTTAATGCGACTTGACCGTTCAAACAGCAGTCGCTTTCTAAAACATCGGATATGTATCGGATTCAGTACCACATACGAAAGTGACCCAGATCGGATTTGAAAATATCGGATTTGCGCCATTCACACTGTCATAGCATGATCGGATATGGGTCGCATAGGGTCAAAAAATCGGATTTGATGCGCTTTCGCCTGCAGTGTGAACGTAGCCTTAGATTCCCTCAGAGTACTGGAATTTGTGTTAATTTAGTTTTTGCGGCCTGTTGTAGCGCGGCAGTTTGTTTTATTCCGACGTTGTGGAGAGAGGTGCTCGTGTTATCCCCACCAGCTGAGAGTATAGCGCCTCCGGTCCTGGGGTTAGCCGTTAAAACTACTTTTATTAGCATTTATAGCTATAAGAGTTTAAGGTTACATTTATCTGTTGTTTTAGGGTTTGACTGCTGTATTCACCTCTCCGTGGCAAATCGCCCAACCTAAATTGGAAGAGTGAAACGCCTTCCCAGCCGCTGTTGTGAGG
Source organism: Diplotaxodon limnothrissa (assembly GCF_057381915.1). Taxonomy (NCBI): domain Eukaryota; kingdom Metazoa; phylum Chordata; class Actinopteri; order Cichliformes; family Cichlidae; genus Diplotaxodon; species Diplotaxodon limnothrissa. Next base: position 1,492,627 of record NC_140604.1, on the reverse strand, counting down.
ACTCCTCCTAGGTGGAGCCTGCTGTCTTGTCTTGTCTCGCTTTGTCTTATCTTTTATTAAGTAGGCTTACCTTTTTCTGGTTCGCCTGGTTTTATTCCATTTTATTATGGACTGGTGCTCGGACTCACGCTTCTGTGATCGGGCTGAAGCGACCCTCTGCCCGAGTGTCGTGCTGGGATTTTAAATCGCCTTGGTTGCCGGTCTCAGCCGGTGGGGAGCCAGACCGGCTTGTGATTGAGAATAATTACTACCAGCACGAGTGGTAGTTTGACCTGTGGGGTATAAGCCTTCCTGTGTGCGTGTGTGTGATTTCTTTTATTAAAGTTATTAAAGTGTGTTTTAGTTTTTTATGATCTGTAGTGAGCCTGACGCTCAGTGTCCTTTTATTCGTTTAACATATTTTTCTGTGTTTTATTTCAGTGAACGGAGGACGTGCCAGTGGCCCTGGGACCTCAGGTGGTGGGTCGTTTTCACACTTTCTTTTGTAAAGCACCGGGTGGGCTGCAGTGATTCTTTTTGTGTGATTTTCTTTTGGCTCCACAGCTGCTGGTAAGTCCAAGTTCCATGGTTGTTTTATTTTCACTTTAGGACACTGTCAACAATGACGCTACATCTTTGTTTTTAATATTTTTTTATTTTTACTATAAATAAAACTGTTTTAATATTGGAGCCAACCTGCCTCAGTGTGCATCCTTGAATTTGTGCGGCCTCCTTTTATTCCTTTTATCTATTTTTCTTAAATATATTTCCTGGGGGTGAAATTCCCCTAGGTGGCGTTGTCCTTTTATTTCCTTTTCTCTAACCCCGCCGACCACTTGGTCACACTAAGGCAGCGCGATTCTCTTCGGTGAGCATTTTCAAATTCTCAGATTACTGTCTCCCAACTTCCGAATTCTTCTTCTTCTTCTTCTTTATTGGCTGTTGAGCCATGCTGGATTGACTGCATTCCGCAGGCCTTACCATCAATCCAGCAAAGTGTGCTCTTGCTAGGACTGAAGTCCAGTACCTCGGGTTTACAGTTGGAGGTGGGACAATTAAACCACAGGTCGACAAAATTAATGCAATTACATCATGTCCTCTTCCACAAACCAGGAAACGGCTTAATTCCCAACTTCTCAGCAAGAGCAGCCCCATTGAAGGACAGGACTGGCTGAAGATGTCCCAATAAGATTCGGTGGAGAGCTGAAGCTATTGGAGCTTTCAAAGACATTCGCCAGTCCCTGAATAAGGACCCAGTTTTACACTCACCAGATTTTACAAAAGACTTTACGTTGCAGGACGATACTTCTGAAAGGGGTCTGGGAGCAGTGCTTCTGCAGGGACCACCAGAGGATTGTCATCCTGTCGCCTACATCAAGCGAAAGCTGCTACCAAGGGAGAACCGCTACGCAACGGGTTTGAAGGAAGCTTTGGCCATTAAATGAGCACTTGACTCTTTCAAATTTTATTTGCTGGGAAGAGAATTCATCCTTCAGACTGATCACAAAGCCCTGCAGTGGCTGTAAAGAATGAAAGACAGGTGGTATCTGGCTATGCAGCCATACCGGTTTAAGGTTCACTACATCCAACACTACTGCTGATTACCTCTCTCGCTGCCTGACGGAAGATCCAGAAGTGGGGGGGGTGTATGATGGCCAAACCCATGGCAAAACTCTAAAGGCGGTAACTCTTTTATTGTCATTTCTTTATTTGAACCCAGTAACACACTTTAGTTTCCAATAACATTATTGATTGGTTTGGATACATTTGACCTATTTGTAAGCGTACACATTTAGTTTACTTACGTATTCATACCAGTTCATTTCTTTGATTTTTGACAAACCTTTGTCTTTTATTTCTTACCTGCCATCATCCCTGGGAGTTGCTGGACAACAGATGGTAGCCAGGGTTTAAAACCACTAAATGCAAAAAGGGATAATTGGACCGCACTACCACTTCCTGCTGAAGGGGAGAATGTGTGTTTTTTTTTTTCATTTAAAAACAAAGTAGTTGTACTTAATTAAATATTTGAATTTAGGGTTTAGTAGTTTTGATTTCCTTTTTTGGTGTTTAATTTATTAACAAACTAGACTATACTGCATTGTTTGTTATTTTCAATTGTGTTTTTGTTTAGTTACCCCTTGTGTGTCATAGTGGTCGGATCAGCCATTATATACAGTGGGGCAAAAAAGTATTTAGTCAGCCACCGATTGTGCAAGTTCCCCCACTTAAAATGATGACAGAGGTCAGTAATTTGCACCAGAGGTACACTTCAACTGTGAGAGACAGAATGTGAAAAAAAAATCCATGAATCCACATGGTAGGATTTGTAAAGAATTTATTCGTAAATCAGGGTGGAAAATAAGTATTTGGTCAATAACAAAAATACAACTCAATACTTTGTAACATAACCTTTGTTGGCAATAACAGAGGTCAAACGTTTACTATAGGTCTTTACCAGGTTTGCACACACAGTAGCTGGTATTTTGGCCCATTCCTCCATGCAGATCTTCTCGAGAGCAGTGATGTTTTGGGGCTGTCGCCGAGCAACACGGACTTTCAACTCCCGCCACAGATTTCCTATGGGGTTGAGGTCTGGAGACTGGCTAGGCCACTCCAGGACTTTCAAATGCTTCTTACGGAGCCACTCCTTTGTTGCCCGGGCGGTGTGTTTTGGATCATTGTCATGTTGGAAGACCCAGCCTCGTTTCATCTTCAAAGTTCTCACTGATGGAAGGAGGTTTTGGCTCAAAATCTCACGATACATGGCCCCATTCATTCTGTCCTTAACACGGATCAGTCGTCCTGTCCCCTTGGCAGAAAAACAGCCCCATAACATGATGTTTCCACCCCCATGCTTCACAGTAGGTATGGTGTTCTTGGGATGCAACTCAGTATTCTTCTTCCTCCAAACACGACGAGTTGAGTTTATACCAAAAGTTCTACTTTGGTTTCATCTGACCACATGACATTCTCCCAATCCTCTGCTGTATCATCCATGTGCTCTCTGGCAAACTTCAGACGGGCCTGGACATGCACTGCCTTCAGCAGCGGAACACGTCTGGCACTGCGGGATTTGATTCCCTGCCGTTGTAGTGTGTTACTGATGGTGACCTTTGTTACTTTGGTCCCAGCTCTCTGCAGGTCATTCACCAGGTCCCCCCGTGTGGTTCTGGGATCTTTGCTCACCGTTCTCATGATCATTTTGACCCTACAGGATGAGATCTTGCGTGGAGCCCCAGATCGAAGGAGATTATCAGTGGTCTTGTATGTCTTCCATTTTCTGATGATTGCTCCCACAGTTGATTTTTTTCACACCAAGCTGCTTGCCTATTGTAGATTCACTCTTCCCAGTCTGGTGCAGGTCTACAATACTTTTCCTGGTGTCCTTCGAAAGCTCTTTGGTCTTGGCCATGGCGGAGTTTGGAGTCTGACTGTTTGAGGCTGTGGACAGGTGTCTTTTATACAGATGATGAGTTCAAACAGGTGCCATTCATACAGGTAACGAGTGAGGGACAGAAAAGCTTCTTACAGAAGACGTTACAGGTCTGTGAGAGCCAGAGATTTTCCTTGTTTGAGGTGACCAAATACTTATTTTCCACCCTGATTTACGAATAAATTCTTTACAAATCCTACCATGTGAATTCATGGATTTTTTTTTCACATTCTGTCTCTCACAGTTGAAGTGTACCTCTGGTGCAAATTACTGACCTCTGTCATCATTTTAAGTGGGGGAACTTGCACAATCGGTGGCTGACAAAATACTTTTTTGCCCCACTGTACAAGGCTTTGAATAACAGGCTTAAATAAACACCTCATCTTAAATACCTACCATATCACTCCAACACTTCACCCTTAGCCTGCAGGCCTACTTCCCTGGGTTCCCTGGGTATTTAAACATTGAATGGGAGGCAGAGCCTTCAGTTCTCAGGCCTCTCTTCTGTGAAGCCAGATACCAGTTTGGATTTGGGAGACAGACATCCTACTTTTAGGATTAGAGTTTCCTCTTTAATAAAGCTTATAGTTAGCTCCCCCACCTTAGTTATGCTGCAATAATCCTAGGCACCTGGGGTAGTCCACCTTATTGAAAATGTGTGATATTTAATCACAGTAGGAGTGATGAAGATACGGAGAGTGACTGGAGAGGCCACATATATTTACTTTTGCATTCAGTGCCAAAGACATGGATAATTAGAATGACATTTAAAACAGCCAACAGTTTGTAGCAGGGTTGGCCAGAGTGGATGTTAGCTTTTGTTCGGCAATACATCATTAAATATAAGGATGGCATGAATCTAGGGGTTCTGGCCATGAGCTCTGGGCCAAACACACACTCATCAGCAGTGGTGTCTGCATCAGGGGAGTATCAGCAATCCCAAATGAGGTGAAACTGGTGTTTTCAGCTAATATGCAGCTGGCCTCTGAAAAGCAATATCTGTTGACTGAACCTATGCAGACAAATCCACAAGGTCACATTAATGGGCTAGTTATAACAAAGTGCCAAATGTCTGTCAGTGCTTTCAGTGCTAAAAGTCTTTACACAATGGGTTGTTTTGTTTTTTTATCTGAGATTTATTAATTGACAGTGGGCCAGTCACGTACAGACAATCAAAATGGGAACAGGGCCTGTATATGATTTGATGCTTATCCCTTATATCTTTTATTTTACTTCTTCACTCACTTCACTTTCTTGATACACCCAAGAAAAAAGGGCATCTAATGGTCTTTTCTCACTATTTAAGAAAATTCTAGACAAAAATGGTGATGCAATAAGCCCAATACACATACTGAATATAAAACATATCGATCCCAGATATTGACTGCAGAATGAAGCTGGTGAATTTGAGCAAAGCTTGTTAGACTCTGTGCGGCCCCCTGGCCACAGTTAACAACAGAACACACATTTATGATAGTACAGTTTTGTTAAAAAATATCTATAGATCTACATCTCTCTATCTACATCTCTCTATCTACATTTCTCTATCTACATCTCTATATAGATAGATAGATAGATAGATAGATAGATAGATAGATTCTGTGTCTCTTAGATACAGAACTGTTCACGTTAAAAGGACAGCTTATAAAATATGCAATGACCATAAGCCACTGCTGGAGGGCTCACTGTATCAGAGTATATAAAATTAGGGATGAGCGATACAAGAAATCAAGCATGGGGATCTCTCTTTCTCGTTATCCTCTTATTACTTTCAATAGAGAGGACCTCTTAAACATTGGACAATCCTCTCTAGGTATTTTTTCCCTAGTTCTCATCAACCCGGATAATCTAACTTAAAGAAGAGCTACAGTGAGAACCTACAAAACAGCCTTTTCAGCTAACTCTGACTCGACATCAGTTTAGAGAGGCCTGCAGCACATCACCAGCTACAGGGGTCTGGATCTGTGAGGATGTGTGTCTGCTCATCCAGAAAGAGAAAAGCCAGAAGGCTCCAGGACCTGATTCTTTGCCAGCCAACTTGCCCCATCTTCACCAAGATCTTTAGCAGATCTCTGAAGCTATGTGACGTGCCCTCCTGCTTAAACACTCCACTATCATCCCAGTCTCAAAGTCCACCATCACATGATTAAATGACTACAGGCCTGTCACCCTGACGTCTGTGATCATGAAGTCCTACGAAAGACTGGTGCTGACCCACCTGGTAGAAGTTGCAGGATGCAGTCAGTATTAGTCTGCACTACATCCTACACATTGACCAACCAGGGACATATGCCATCCTGTTCATGGACTTCAGCTTGGGCTTCAACACCGTCACCCAGACATCCTCCACCAGAAGCTCACCAAGCTTACTGTGGCCATCACATGATGGACAGGAAGCAGCAGGTGAGGCTGAGGAGCACCACATCCCACAAACAGACAATCAACGCCAGCCTCCCCCAGAGGGTGTGTTTCCCCCCTCTCTTCCTTCTCTACAGTAATGACTAAACCTTCTGTGAAACTCCTGATGTTTTCCACTGCTATCACAACTGGAGATTGATGCGATACAACAAATGGTATGGCAAGGGGGAGACAAGACATCAGGTCTCTTGGTGGAGATATCATCATTTCTAGTACAACCCAAGTACAACCGGTATATATACCGTACAAGTCGAAAATTTGAACACAGCTTCTCATTTAATAGTTTTTCTTTATTATTGTAGATTCTCACTGAAAGCATCAAAACTATGAATGAACACAGACTGAATTATGTAGTAAACAAAAAGGGTGAAATAACTAACTAACTTTAGATTATTCAAAATAGCCACCCTTTGCTTGATTACTGTTTTGCACACTCTTGCCATTCTCTGGATGAGCTTCGTGAGGTCGTCACTTGAAATGGTTTTCCAACAGTCTGGAAGGAGTTCCCAGAGATGCTGAGCACGTGTTGGCCCTTTTGCCTTAACTCTGCGGTCCATCTAATCCCAAACCATCTCCATTGGGTTTAGGTCAGGTGACTGTAGAGGGCAGGTGATCTGGTGCAGCACTCCATCACTTTCTTTTATGGTCAAATAGCCCTTACACAGCCTGAAGGTGTGTTTGAGGTCATTGTCCTGTTGAAAAATAAATGATGGGTCAGCTAAAGACAAACCAGATGGAATGGCATGTTGCTACAAGATGCTGTATTAGTCATGCTGGTTCAGTGTGCCAGTTTCACCAGCAAAATATCACACCTCCTCCTCCATGCATGTAGAGACCAACCGTTCACCTTTTCTGCATCACACAAAGACAGGGTGTTTCAACCAAAGAACTCAGATTGTAGAAGACAGGCGATTGGTGTCGTAAGCCACCCCTTCTGTTCAAAGATAGTTTTTAACAGTTGACATAGATTACTTTTTTTAATCCTCTTTCAAACCCACTGTCTTTTCTGTCCAAAGGTGAGCACTGGCATCCTCGAAAGAGTGACCTTTATCCTTTAGGTGCAGATGTATGGCTGAGTCTTGTCCTGTGGAGTTGGCTCTTCTTTGTTATGCCATAGGGATCTCACTGTTCTCTATTCACATTCACTGGAGGACCACGTATACACAAACCCCTCCTCTTGCTACAAGGTGGGGCCACATATTTAAAAAAAAATAATTATATACTAGTATGCTTCCTTTAAAAGTACCTGAGAATTCTCTTTAGCTTCCTAATCTTAGCTAGTTTGGCTCTTATGGCTAAATTATGGCATTGACAAATGTGTTCGTCAGACGTGGCCCAAAAGCCATGAGGTTGGATTTGGCATGGGTTATAATAATAATAATAATAATAATAATAATAATAATAATAATAATAATAATAATAATAATAATGGATTGGATTTATATAGCGCTTTTCAAGGCACCCAAAGCGCTTTACAATGCCATGGCATGTGTAGGCACATACATCACAATTGCCATACACTTCACATATGATCCATGTACTGATAAACTGCAGCTGATTTGCAGCAATGATCCTTGTCCTAAGACAAAACATTTTTGGCCCAAAAAACTGCATATGTCACCCATTCCACACAATTGGTGTCATAAATTTTTAACTAAACAAATCAGAGATAGGAATTGTGCAGAAATATTGAATAGGGAAGAGTAAGCTCTCACTACTAGAGAGATTGGTCCACAGCTCCACCACCTCTTTTGAAAAGAGCACATCATTGAATGTTGTTGTCATGGTTTCCTTTGTTTCCTTCTTTGAAGAAAAAGCTTGTAGAAGTGACAGCCAACAAATTGTACTGCAGGTTGCAACAAAGCTACATGTGAGAGGTGATGCAAGGACAGACGTTTTGTTGTGGACTCAGTGATGGTGGGCGTTAGGGGTGAAGAGAAAGAAAGATTCTGTTACTTGAAGTTATTTCCAGCGGTGACTGAATTTCATTTTGTGGACCATTCCTTCTGTTTCTCCGCTGTTGCTATAGCAACACATCTTTATTTGTGTAACGTATCTCAGTTCACTAAATCTAACAAACAACTGAACTGAGTGTTCAGCAAATTTATGTTAGGCTATGATGTTTTGCAATTATTTAATGTAAGGTTACGAGTATAATACCAAAACAAGCAAAGAAATGCATGAGCGTGATTTTTAACTGGCAGTGTTTAAGAAAGGAAGCACAATTTCTGCTCAGGTTACTGACAGGTTACTATGCTTCTTACATACCAATGTGTCACGATCTGAGGAGACAGACCATGCGGTGGTGCGTGTGGTGGACCCAGGTGCAAACACAAGAGAGTAGACCTTAAACTGAAAGTGAGCCTTTATTATGGCTGAAGACAGGTCTCACACAAAGCAGAAAGACCGTGACAAAACTGAACTAAATTAAACTGGGAAACGGATACTGTTAAATAGTGATGTGACGTTCTGTATCGAGGCTTCGAAGTGTGTGTCGAGTAATGGAGGGGGCGTTTCCGCGAAGCGCGTATCGAGGCTTGCTTCATTTATGGGAGGAGCTGAAAATGATGACGTCCGAAGCCTCGCTGCCCGGCTGTACCACGTGACTGGTTCAGGAAGCGGTTCGAACTTTGCCGCGAGCTATGACAGCGATATAAACCCCTCAGACCCCATTCAAAATGTGGGTGTTTGATGGAGAGTTGCGGTTAGTGAGAGTTAGAGACAGATTGGAGAGAGTTTGGAGGTTTAGGAGAGTCAGGAGAGAAAGTCAGGAGAGAATGGAGCCAGCTAAGAAGAGAAGGATATCCTCCCCTGTGTGGGAACATTTTGAGCTTATATCTCCCAACAAGGTGTGTAAATTTCTACAGAAGATGTATTTTCATAATACTGATGGTGCAATACAATTTATGTTAAGCTGTCCTTACTTTTGTACAAGGTGAAGTGTTTGCTATGTGCCAGGGAGCTGGGATATAACAACAACACCTCATCCATGCTTAGGCACTACAGAGCTTTGCATGAGAATAAGGGGGACACCGATTGTAGAGCAAGACCAGGTGAGCCATCAAATGCCATGATAATATAGCATGCTGTAATGTTACTAAATGATATAACAATATCATACAATGCAATAAGTGACGTGTGTGATATTTATATTTGTGCTTTGTTTTTATTGTCTTTCCGTACTGCCAGCATAAATATACACAGTATACTGCCATCACTACAATATAGATGTTTTACACACTCCCATTGTTGTTGACATTTACAGGCTGTGTGCAAAATGCCACACTCTTCAAATTCATGCCAACTAATATTTTTACGTCCAGTAGGTGTTCTGCTAGAGCAAATGAAGCTTCAAGAAGCTTCGCGTTGGGGTGAACCAATTGGATGAAAAGCTTCAGTGCTTCATGAGGCTTCATCTGCCCATCACTACTGTTAAACTATGAAGACTCAGAAAGCTATGGCTAAGAATACAAAAGACTGGGCATGAAAACATGGAGGGTGGGAAACACAGACTGCATGAAACACAGAGACTAAATACACATGAGGGATGATCAGGGGAAGTGGCCACACATGGGAGCACAGCTGACACACATGAACCTAACGACAGGACAGGAGAAGTGAAACTGAATACACTGACAGTGAATACAGACTTTCAAAGTAAAACAGGAAACATGGAGACATGACATGAACTTAACATAACCACGCAGACATAACGCATGACAGGTAGACGCACGAACCAGGGAGACTGAGTACAGGGGGAGATGACATAAACAACTAAGAAACAAAGGGCTAAACAGCACCCTAGAAATTAACTAGACAAACTAAGCTAAAGCATAAATGAATACAAAAGATACATAAAACTCAACACTGGGTCACACAACCCAGGACCATGACACCAATGTGCTGCTTTTATGTTATTTTATTTAGTTTTATCACATGATCCTATGGCTTTGGGTTGTTTTTGAGCTTGGAATCCTTGGAGTTGCTTGGAGCTTTTGTTCTAATGCTTTTGTAAGTTGAGATGTAGGATTCTTTTTCTAATGCCTTTATTATTCTAACAGATTAGAAGTTGTAGGAATGCTGTGGTTTGAATTATGTCTTCATTGTTTATTAGAATTAGCTAGTTTACTTTTATTTTATTTATTTTATGTGTTCACAGTTGCTCCAAAATAGTAAGAACAGTAACCAACTAAACTATATTAACACAACAAGGATACAATGTTTTGTGAAATGCCTGTAATAAAAAATAGGTCTAATTATAGCTATCCCAGTATATTACACAACATTAAATGTATATTTTTGACATTGATGTCCCCTCATATTATATTGACTTTGTATCAGTTTTCCCTACGACCGCTATCAATTTCTCTATTGAGAAATTTACAAAGGAAAATTCTCCAGTGTTTCCTTAATAGCCTTCTTTAGCAGAGGATACACTGGCTAGCCTTTAGGATATGAACGTGTTATGATAACGTCAACCCTTGCTCAATCTTAACATGTTACCGAAGTTCATTATACATTCGGAAAAGTGATATTTACAGTAACTGAATCTCAAAGACTCAGACTGACTTCAGTGTCTCTATGTCATGTCTATGGAAGCCCGTTTCCGCCATAAAAAAAAAAAAAAGATCCATAACTCGGAATTTCGAGTTATTTTCTCGAAATTTCGAGTTACTTTCTCGAAATTTCGAGTTACTTTCTCGAAATTCGGACTTATTAACTTGAAATTTCGAGTTATTAACTCGAAATTTCGAGTTATTAACTCGAAATTTTGAAAAAATAACTCGAAATTTTGAGTTAGCGCTGCCAATAAGAAATCTACGTGGCTGATGTCATTTCCTTGTTACCCGGAAGGATATGGCGCAAAGGGGTGCGCACTCAAAACTGGATCGTGTCATGAGCTACTGTATTAACAACAAATGGCGCCAGGTTCTTCAGTTTTGAATGCCTTCCTACAAATGATAACTGGATAAAAGGTATACAAAAACAGTGTGACCGCGATTGTTACGTACAAAGTTGAATAGCATGCAACGTCAGGGTTAACCAAAGGTACCTATAAGGTTTCTGTTACACGCTAATGACACCTGTTATGTCTGATGAAACAGACGTTTTGCTGAAAACATGCGTAATAAGTGTACAGCACTGTATAAAACAAAATCACAAATCACCCAAAACAGGGAATATGACTGACAACTATATAAAAAAGGAACAAAACCAATGAAACTGTAACCAGACAACTGAGAAAATGTGGGATTGACTGTATTGTGATGCTGATTGTAGTTACAATGCAAATGGACACTTAAAAATGCAGTTCCCACTTCTCCACCATAGTCAGAGCTCATAATGTAGGTAGGCACAGATACTTTGATGATAATATGGTGGCTTTATTTTAATTTTGTAATTTTAATTTACATCCTTCCTTACAGCATGGGAGACTTTATACAGACCTTGGAGAATGAGAAGGTACTTAATTCCAACAAGATACTGGTTGAAATGCAACTTTTCCTCATTGTTCTTAAGTTAAAAATAGGATTGTATTTTCAAGGCTGGTTGTTTCAATAAATTAAATTATTTTTCCATCTTTAGATTGATGCCAGTGTCATAAGTCTAATGACAGATGAGGAGCTGAAGACTTATTTGCCATCATACGGTGATCGTCTAGCAGTATTTGGATTTTGCAGACGGAGGGGCAGCAGCCGCAAGTCAGCGCTTTTTGAACGGCTGAAATCCAAACTGTCCAAAAGAAAATTATCTGAAGAGGATGGCAGTAGCACACGGCAAGAAGAACATTCCCAAACAACCCATAAAAGAAATGCTCTGAAGAGAAATAGAAAAATAGAAATAGGATGGATGCATTATGATGAAGACACTGAGGTTTTCAAGCAGGTTAGAGCTAGACAAGGAGGAGGAACAAGAAAAATAGACATTTGCAAGGATGCCAAGAAAAGGGACATATTACAGGTTGCAACAGGCCTGTTCTTTCCAGATGGAGGAAACATTCAGGGGCCCTTAACAGATTTTGACTGTGATCTGAAGGATTATCAAGAGATGATAGTCGATGATGCATTGACAGTAGGAGAACTTTATCATGTCACAAAACTTAATATCCTCAGGTTCTACCTCACCACAAAGAAAAAACAAAATGACAGCCTTCAGAGCTCCAACCCAGGTTTGCATCCATCTTTAGAAATTGAAGCGAGTCCTCAAAACCAAACCTCTTCTTTTACTGTCACTACAGTCCAAACATCTGCTCCATTTGAAACAATCAGCCATGATGTGACATACATTGAAGACACTCCAAACGATAACCTTCCACAATCTTCCACGCAGTCTCTAAGCGCTAACACTTCTCACAGCAGTGACATTATTTTTGTTGGCCCCTTTTCTGACAGTGAGCCAATAAATTTGGATGACACCCAGATTTTTTCTCCACAACCTGGTCCATCCAGTGAGAGAGTGAGGAGAGTAGTGGTGGTCCACAGAGGGCAGGTAATGTCAGAGCTCATTTCACATTTTAGTGATAAGGACCTTGAAGATGTCGACATCAAAATCCAGGTCTTACTGCCTGATGGAACACCTGAAATGGCCCATGACGATGGGGGAGTTGTGAGAGACTGTCTTTCAGAATTCTGGAAAGAATTCTATGGCCAGTGCACCACTGGAAACGTTTAAAAAGTGCCCTTCTTAAGGCATGATCTTGGGCAACCGGAGTGGGAGAGTGTGGGCAGAATCATTGCATTTGGATGGGTTAGAGAGAAATATCTGCCTGTGAAAATTGCACCTGCCATTCTGGAACAAGCTGCCTTTGGATATGTAAAGAGTGATATTGTGGAGAATTTCCTTAAGTTCATGCCTGACTCTGACGTACAGTGTTAGAGGCGTGGCGATCAGACTTTAGCACCGTGGACCAAGAAGAACTTATAGACATACTTGATAACCACAGCTGCAGAAAGATACCAACAGCCTGCAATGCCACTGAAGTCCTATTGGAGCTTGCACACAAAACACTTGTCCAAGAGCCTGCCTATGTTATTGAACAGTGGGCAAGAACACTCAGCACTGCATGGGAAAGCCTTTGTGATCTATCTTCAGTTTATGAAACCCTCCAACCAACTCTGAGAAAAGTTCTCAAGTGTCTCACTTTCCCTGAAACAATGACGGCTCACCAGAAGCTGATTCAGAAATATCTAACTACATATGTGAAGAATGCTGAGAAGGAACATTTGTGTTTGTTCCTCAGGTTTTGCACAGGTTCAGATTTACATCTGGGAAAGAACATCATCATTGGGTTTAACGAACTGAAAGGTTTCCAGAGACGACCTGTGGCACACACATGTGGGTGTGTACTGGAGCTGTCGATAAATTATGACAGCTATCCTGACTTCAGATCGGAGATGAACAGTGTGTTGGAATCAAATGTGTGGGTTATGGACATTATATAAAGGTTTGATTCACGGACAATGGCTTAAAAGCCATTGTTGTTTTACAACAGATTATATTTGAGTTGTGAACTAAGACTAAAGTGTTCCCATGTGAATGTCACAGCAAAGGTTTCAGGTGTTTAAAAACTGAGTTCCAAGAAAAAGTATTTGGTGAAATACCACTGTAATGCAATTTGAGGTACTTCTTTGTGTTTCTGTGTTTTCCTATTACAACTGAGGCAATATTTTTCTAAACACTTGTGAAATGCATTTCTGCAGAGGTCTCAGAGTCTGGAGACCATTTATAAGCATTCCCATTTCCTCAGTCAGCATGTGTGCATGTGAACAATGAAAGCAGTTTTTCCACCTTTTATTCATTTTTTCTATTATTTGAATCCAAAATCAACTTTAAAAAATGCATTAGGTTAATTTTAATTTGTCAAATTTTATTAATGTAATGTCACAAGATGACATGTATTGTAGTGGTTCACCAGAAAATTAGAGATTGAGACCCCTGCAATATGTAGTATATAGTACATGTAGGAGATATATGCAATATCTCCTACATGTTTTATCATCGTGCACACATTTTACAGTTTACAAGTCAGGTTTTACTATATCATTGTATTTTATTACAGTTATGTTTGTACAGTTCTGTTTAGCCATCTGGGTTATGGTGACTTTTGCTAAATTGAATGGCCATAAGGCACACCTATATGCTTTTATTTTGGATTTCTGTGAAATCAGCAATTGCTTAGCTGAAGGTTGATTTTTGGTTGGCTTTTCCTGATTTTTGTAATGGAAAAAAACCCTTGTGTATCATAGCCCCCTTTTTCAAAACTGCATAGCCAATGGGGTAGTTATTTAAAAGATATTGTCCTATATTTTGGTTTTCATGTTTGAGCCTAATGTATTTGCTTCATAGTGGTTTTAGACCACACGTTCTTATTCTTTAATTGTAGGATATTGTTATCAGATCTTGCCATATTATCCTCAATCTCTTTTTATTGTCCCATTCTTTTTGTATTTTTAATAATTATTGAATTTTTGCAAAACATATTGCATATTTTTGTTGAGTGTATTGTCGTACTTTTTCCAAGTCTTGTGCTGGCAATTAGCTTTTTATAAGAATACTTTAAGGTTTTTTATGTTACTGTAAATACAGTACAGTTATTTTGTTTTAAGATAAGATGATGGCAAAAGATCTGTGTTTTATAATAAAGTGTTCAATGAGACAAATTACATCTTTCATTTTGGTAATTTCTGGGTTTTTATTATTCTGAGGCGCAATCCAAAAAAAAAAAACCATAGGCCCATAAATCTCACTTAGTTAGGTTATCCATATGCTAAAAAATATATAATTATACTGCCCATAATCAGGAAAACAGTCAGTATATATAAAAAGTCTCAGCAGTGAAAAAAAATGACAGTGAAAAAAAATTTTTTTACTGCTACATAACCAGATATTTCAAAACATCAATAATTACTCAAATAAAAAGAAAGATGAAAAAGCATATTTACAAAAAGTTGAAATCATAATTCCAAGGTGACATGCGCTGCATATCCTCCAAATAGCAGGTCTAACAGACATTATGTTTACATATGTTTTAATAATAAGGCTTTTAAAACAAAAAGTTGGTTTGTTAATTGAAATAAACCATCCAAAAAAAAAAAAAAAACCCTCCAAAAATTAAATACAATTTTTATAGCCTTTTTCAATTGGCCCTGTTTGTGAAATACATTTTCAGGCCCTCAAAACCCATGTATGTGTGCCCCAAAAACGACAACCATCCAAAAATTAATAACTCATAAAAGTTTACAGTTTAAATATGAAAATACAGCATTAAAAATGCATAACGATGTCTAACCTTTAAGGCAAAAGCTCCAACTCAGTAAGCATCAACTGCCTTAGCTTTACATACAGATCCACTGTATGAAACACATCATCTGAGAAGTCCAGGTTATGTTCTGACATGAGTTCTACACAGAGATGAAAGACATCCTCTTCACATGGAAAGTCTTTGAACACGCATTCTTCAAGGCAGGCTTCAACTTTGTCCATATTGAGATGTTTGAGACAGTCCCTCGCGCCATAAATGTCTGGGAGGGCATACATAAAAGATGGTCGGCCATGAGGACTTCAGGAGTTGTGGACTGGGCGCATTCTGTGGTCATTCCAGGCCAAAGCAACTTCATTTAATTCTTCCTAGATGAAAACAAAATGAACAAAAGAAACATTTTCAGGCATACAGTATGAAAATGTTAATGTACAAAAGCACAACATTGATTTTCTTAGCTTACACACCATTAATGTAGCTTTGAGCTACATTAATGATATCTATCTGTATATATATATATATACACACATACCTATATACACACACACACACACACACACACACACACATATATATATATATCATGAACAGACAGATACTTATTTACTTAGTTTTGCCCCACCAAAAATGCTAACCGAGTACAGAGAGAGGCCTAAACACATAAATAATCAATGTGTTATAATGTATAATTGTGTTCCTTGATATATATGTGGAATTTTTTTTTTAACAAAACAGTTTTTTTTTAAAAAAAGCACTACTTTTCACGTGTACTTTAATATATCTGATGTTTCTATAATATACAAAGGCCGTGTGAGTTGTTACAAATTAAACAGTTACAATACATGTCGTTTACACAATCACCTATGTAAACTCACCTGTATAATGTGAAGAAAACAGAACTGGACCAATGATTTGTCCAAGAAAGAGTCTGAGAAGTGGCCATCCTCTCTTAGTTTGTCAAATAGTTCAATCCAGTACTGGATACACTGGCTTCGTAAGATTAGCCACCATCTTTCAATGCGTTGATTTCCTGTACTTGCTCCAAATATGACGTGCTCTCTTTCTGGTTCATTGTCTGTAAAGTGCAAAAATCATTGCATGTGAGCAACATGGACGTTTTCTGTTCCTAGATCTAATCTCACTCGATCAGGGCAACCACCTTGTTGAATCACGGCATCCATGAAGTAGCCAGCAATTACTCTCGGGTCATTATTTGTCTTGTAAGCGTCTAGCCATATTACACTCCTTGAAAATCTGTCAATGCATCCACTGATTGCAATCCCAAATGGCTTCAGTTTATCGTAGCCGTCGATATGCCACACATAGTTGGGGCCTCTGCTATGATACACTCGCCTCCACAGTCGTCTACGTGACCTCAAATCCACACCTTCTCCATCGAATAAACGGAGCAGAAGACGAATGGTTTCTCTGTCAGTAACAATGCCATTCATCCAACACTTCTGGTGCATCCAACGATACCCATGACACTGTCCTGAGGTTGCCAATTGTGCTTGTATAAAAGCTGCCACCTCTCCCACCTCTGTTTTGTTCTTTCTGCGCCAAAGTCGGTTGTTGTGTAAAATCCTTTCAAGTGTACGGAGGCTGATAGTAATGCCATGTGATTCAGCTAATAATGCAAGAATCTCCTCATTTGTGAAGCCACGCTTAAAATACTCAGCAATTTGTGAATTCATGATCCGTATCTGTAATACTGTTAGCATTTCTGTAGCATTTGTAGCTGAGGGCTTCAGCTTCCGGGTAACAAGGAAATGACGTCATTCACATAGATTACTGATTGGCAGAGCTAACTCGAAATTTTGAGAAAATAACTCAAAATTTTGAGTTATTTTTCTCATAATTTCGAGTTATTAAGTCAAAATTTCGAGTTGCTAAGTCGAAATTTCGAGAAAATAAGTCGAAATTTTGAGAAAATAAGTCGAAATTTCGAGAAAGATAACTCGAAATTTCGAGTTAAGTATCCTTTTTTTTTCAGTGGCGGAAACGGGCTTCCATACATGTCATAGAGAAACTTTGCCTTAAAATCTTTTACTGAGAGCGAGAGAAAAAACAAGAACAGCAGGAGGTGTGTAAAATGATGCAGCAGAAGGGACTGAGAATTATTTACTGAAACTATCTTAACCCAACTTAACTGTCTAAAAAAAGACCATTAAAAGTCCTAATAAGGGCTCTAATTGTTGACTATGTTTATCCTGAGGTTAACACCTTTTGACAATGATGATAAAAGCCAAACCAAGACAGTTGTGAGTGTTTTCTAGGGAGTTTCCAGTCGGGGTGCACTTTGTATTCAGCTAGCTCCAGGCTGGAACACTTTTTTTGGCAAACCACACTGATAATGAAGGCAAGAAAAGGATAGTTCCTCTCAACGCGTGCGGGGCGAGAGTGTCCAAGTTGAAACATAACAATGTCTTGGAAACCCAGAGACTTCAGCTTCAAAGAACTGGTAATGTTGGTGCAAAATCATCACTGCCTGAAACCATCCATGACTGTTCAGTTTCAAATTCCACACCCATTTCAGTGGCTGCTTTCATGGCAGAGCTGAGACAGTTATTGGAACACTGTGATTTTGGAGGCATACTGGATGAAAATGCAAATGCAGATGCCTTTAGCTGCTTCCCCTTCTCTTGGATCCCTAGTCATTCTAGCTTTCCCCCAGAAACGTTTTTTTATTTAGATAGACTATCCTGCTCTCCTTGTGTGTGTGTATGCTACACAATTCAGCAGTAGCCAAACTCCTCTTGAAATACCGCGCAAAGTCAGGATGTAGCATCCAACTCCTTTTAATTAGTACATGTTTTTTCTCATGGAGTAAAACTGAAATACAAATGACATAGCTACTATGTCTAAAGGGTTATGCCACTGGAAATAGTTAATTCATAAAACATATATTAACTATACAAAGCAATACACAGCATAACTATGTAATTCTGTTCTCAGACATGTGAAGCTAGAGACACCAGCAACCATAGTCAATTGTCTTCCAGGGGCCAGAGCAGGCAACATTGAGGGAAATTTAAAACTGCTGGCTAAGGGTAAACGTAAATTCAGTAAAATCATAATTCAAGTCGGCAGTAATGACACCCAGTTACGCCATTCGGAGGTCACTAAAATCAGTATTTAATCGGTGTGTAACTGTGTGAGCTCCCAAAAAGACAACAAACAAACTAAAAACCAGCAACAATCGACTTAAACATAAAAAATCACAAAGAAAGAACAATACAGTATCCACATCTGAACCAAAGAGTAAAACAATGAAATGTGGATTATTAAATATTAGGTCTCTCTCCTCCAAGTCTCTGTTAGTACATGACTTAATAATTGATCAACAAATCGATTTACTCTGCCTTACAGAAACCTGGTTGCAGCAGGATGATTATGTTAGTTTAAATGAATCAACACCCCCGAGTCATTCTAACTACCAGAAATCTCGAAGCACAGGCCGAGGGGGCGGTGTGGCAGCAATCTTTCACACCAGCCTATTAATCAACCAAAGACCCAGACAGACTTTTAATTCATTTGAAAGCCTGATGCTTAGCCTCGTCCACTCCAGCTGTAAAACTCAGAAGCCAAAAAAACACTTTATTTCTTTGCACGTTGTCTTTTAAACAACTGCATCCTCCCCTCTCCTGAATCTCATACACAAAACATGCAGTTTCTCTTGAATCTAATGCCACTTCTTCAAGTGCCACTTTTTCTATTTGGTCACATTAGTTAAGGTGGTCTTCAGAAATTAATTGTCATATTTGCTTAGTAATTTGAACAATTGTCACTCCTATATCTTCTCTTTTCAGTTTTCACACATATAGCACCATCTTCAGGTTTAGGGGGTACTATCAGGGGTAATAGTTAGTATGTAGTAGATTTCAAGAGTTTCTGCTGTTTCCCATTTTCTGCATACAGTGGGGCAAAAAAGTATTTAGTCAGCCACCGATTGTGCAAGTTTCCTCACCTAAAATGATGACAGAGGTCAGTAATTTGCACCAGAGGTACACTTCAACTGTGAGAGACAGAATGTGAAAAAAAAATCCATGAATTCACATGGTAGGATTTGTAAAGAATTTATACGTAAATTAGGGTGGAAAATAAGTATTTGGTCACCTCAAACAAGGAAAATCTCTGGCTCTCACAGACCTGTAACGTCTTCTGTAAGAAGCTTTTCTGTCCCCCACTCGTTACCTGTATGAATGGCACCTGTTTGAACTCATCATCTGTATAAAAGACACCTGTCCACAGCCTCAAACAGTCAGACTCCAAACTCCGCCATGGCCAAGACCAAAGAGCTTTCGAAGGACACCAGGAAAAGTATTGTAGACCTGCACCAGACTGGGAAGAGTGAATCTACAATAGGCAAGCAGCTTGGTGTGAAAAAATCAACTGTGGGAGCAATCATCAGAAAATGGAAGACACACAAGACCACTGATAATCTCCCTCGATCTGGGGCTCCACGCAAGATCTCATCCCGTGGGGTCAAAATGATCATGAGAACGGTGAGCAAAGATCCCAGAACCACACGGGGGGACCTGGTGAATGACCTGCAGAGAGCTGGGACCAAAGTAACAAAGGTCACCATCAGTAACACACTACAACGGCAGGGAATCAAATCCCGCAGTGCCAGACGTGTTCCGCTGCTGAAGCCAGTGCATGTCCAGGCCCGTCTGAAGTTTGCCAGAGAGCACATGGATGATACAGCAGAGGATTGGGAGAATGTCATGTGGTCAGATGAAACCAAAGTAGAACTTTTTGGTATAAACTCAACTCGTCGTGTTTGGAGGAAGAAGAATACTGAGTTGCATCCCAAGAACACCATACCTACTGTGAAGCATGGGGGTGGAAACATCATGCTATGGGGCTGTTTTTCTGCCAAGGGGACAGGACGACTGATCCGTGTTAAGGACAGAATGAATGGGGCCATGTATCGTGAGATTTTGAGCCAAAACCTCCTTCCATCAGTGAGAACTTTGAAGATGAAACGAGGCTGGGTCTTCCAACATGACAATGATCCAAAACACACCGCCCGGGCAACAAAGGAGTGGCTCCGTAAGAAGCATTTGAAAGTCCTGGAGTGGCCTAGCCAGTCTCCAGACCTCAACCCCATAGGAAATCTGTGGCGGGAGTTGAAAGTCCGTGTTGCTCGGCGACAGCCCCAAAACATCACTGCTCTCGAGAAGATCTGCATGGAGGAATGGGCCAAAATACCAGCTACTGTGTGTGCAAACCTGGTAAAGACCTATAGTAAACGTTTGACCTCTGTTATTGCCAACAAAGGTTATGTTACAAAGTATTGAGTTGTATTTTTGTTATTGACCAAATACTTATTTTCCACCCTGATTTACGAACCACCTCAGCTGGCTCCTTTCGATGTGGAGCAGCAGCTGCTCTACTCTGAGCCCCTCCCGGATGGCCGAACTTCTCACCCTATCTCTAAGGGAGAGGCCAGCCACCCTTCGGAGGAAGATCATTTCTGCCGCTTGTATCCGCGATCTCGTTCTTTCGGTCACTACCCACAGCTCGTGGCCATAGGTGAGGGTAGGGACGTAGATCGACCGGTAAATTGAGAGCTTCGCTTTTACACTCAGCTCCCTCTTCACCACGACGGACCGGTGCAGCGTCCGCATTACTGCAGCTGCAGCCCCAATCCGTCTGTCGATCTCCGGCTCCCTTCTCCCATCACTCGCGAACAAGACCCCGAGATACTTGAACTCCTCCACTTGGGGCAGGAACTCATCCCTGACCCGGAGTGGGCACTCCACCCTTTTCCGGCTGAGAACCATGGCCTCAGATTTGGAGGTGCTGATCCTCATTCCCGCTGCTTCACACTCGGCTGCGAACCATTCCAGTGCGAGCTGGAGGCCCTCACCCGATGAAGTCAACAGAACCACATCATCTGCAAAAATCAGAGATGAGATTCTGAGGCCACCAAAGCGAAAGCCCTCCGCCACTTGGCTGCGCCTAGAAATCCTGTCCATAAAAATTATGAACAGAACCGGAGACAAAGGGCAGCCCTGGCGGAGCCCATCACCCACCAGGAACGAGTCCGACTTATTGCCGGCAATGCGAACCAAGCTCTTGCAACGGTTGTATAGGGATCGAATGGCCCATAGCAATGGGCCAGACACCCCATATTCCCGCAACACCTCCCACAGGACACCCCGAGGGACACGGTCGAATGCCTTCTCCAAGTCCACTGTAGCTCAGGTGGCAGAGCAGGTCAGCCACTAATCAGAAGGTCGGTGGTTCGATCCCAGGCTGCCTCCTGGCTGCATGCCAAATATCCTTGGGCAAGATACTAACCCCGTGTTTGCCTACTGGTGGTGGTCAGAGGGCCCGGTGGCGCCTGTGTCCGGCAGCCTCGCCTCTGTCAGTGTGCCCCAGGGCAGCCGTGGCTACAATGTAGCTTGCTATCGCCAGTGTGTGAATGTGTGTGTGAATGGGTGAATGACTGAATGTAGTGTAAAGCGCTTTGGGGTCCTATGGACTAGAAAAGCGCTATACAAATGTAGGCCATTTACAAAACACATGTAGACTGGTTGGGCAAACTCCCATGCATCCTCAAGTATCCTGGAGAGGATAAAGAGCTGGTCCAGTGTTCCGCGACCAGGACGAAAACCGCATTGTTCCTCCTGTATCCGAGGTTCGACTAACGGACGAACTCTCCTTTCCAGCACCCTGGCATAGACTTTCCCAGGGAGGCTGAGGAGTGTGATCCCCCTGTAGTTGGAACACACCCTCCGGTCCCCTTTCTTAAAGATGGGGACCACCACCCCAGTCTGCCAGTCCACAGGTACTGCCCCTGATCTCCACGCAACATTGCAGAGGCGTGTCAACCAGGACAGCCCTACAACGTCCAGAGCCTTCAGGAACTCGGGGCGGACCTCATCAACACCAGGGGCTCTGCCACCAAGGAGTTGTTTAACTGCCTCAGTGACCTCGCCCCCGGAAATTGGCGGGTCATTCCCCTCATCCCCAGACTCTGCTTCCTCCTCGGAAGACGTGTCAGTGGGATTAAGGAGGTCCTCGAAGTATTCCTTCCACCGCCTGACAATTTTCTCAGTCGACGTCAGCAGCGCTCCGCCAGCACTATACACAGTGCAGGTAGAGCACCGCTTTCCCCTCCTGAGACGTCTGACGGTTTGCCAGAATCTCTTAGAGGCAGTCCGAAAGTCTTTTTCCATGGCCTCTCCGAACTCCTCCCACACCCGAGTTTTTGCTTCAGCCACTGCCCGAGCCGCATTCCGCTTGGCATGTCGATACCTGTCGGCTGCCTCCGGAGTCCCACAGGCTAACCAAGCCCGATAGGACTCCTTCTTCAGCCTGGTGGCTCCCTTCACCTCTGGTGTCCACCATTTGGTTCGGGGATTACCACCACGGCAGGCACCAACCACCTTGCGGCCGCAGCTCAATGCAGCAGCTTCGGCAATGGAGACGCTGAACATGGTCCATTCGGACTCAATGTCCCCAGTCTCCCTCAGAATGCTGTTGAAGCTCTGCCGGAAGTGTGCGTTGAAGATCTCGCGGACTGGGGCCTCTGCTAGATGTTCCCAGTACACCCTCACTACGCGTTTAGGTGCACCAGGTCTGTCCAGCGTCTTCCCCCGCCACCTGATCCAACTCACCACCAGGTGGTGATCAGTTGACAGCTCAGCCCCTCTCTTTACCCGAGTGTCCAGAACATATGGTCGCAGGTCTGCTGATACGATTACAAAATCGATCATCGACCTACGGCCTAGAGCGTCCTGGTGCCACGTGCACTTATGGACACTCTTATGTTCGAACAGGGTGTTCGTTATGGCCAAACTGTGATTAGCACAGAAGTCCAATAACAGAGCACCGCTCGGGTTCAGATCAGGGAGGCCGTTCCTCCCAATCACGCCCCTCCAGGTCTCGCTGTCGTTACCCACGTGAGCATTGAAGTCTCCCAGCAGGACAACAGAGTCTCCAGGTGGAGCACCCTCCAGCACCCCGCCCAGGGACTCTAAGAAGGCTGGGTACTCTGAACTGCCACTCGGCGCATACGCGCAGATGACAGTCAGGACCCGTTCCCCGACCCTAAGGCGCAGGGAACAAACCCTCTCGTCCACCGGGAAAAACCCCAACGTACCGGCAGCAAGCCGAGGGGATACTAGGATACCCACCCCAGCCCGCCGCCTCTCACCAGGGGCAACTCCAGACTGAGACAGAGTCCAGCCCCTCTCCAGGAGACTGGTTCCAGAGCCCGAGCCATGTGTAGAGGTGAGCCCGACTATATCTAGCCGGTACCTCTCAACCTCACGCACTAACTCAGGCTCCTTCCCCACCAGAGAGGTGACATTCCATGTCCCTATTGCCAGTCTTGGCAGCCGGGGGTCAGTCCGCCAGGGCCTCCGCTCCTGGCCGCCACCCGGCACACAATGCACCCGACCCCTATGGCGCCTCCTGCGGGTGGTGGGCCTGCGGGAGGATGGGCCCATGTCTCCTCTTCGGGCTGTTCCCGGCCGGGCCCCATGGACTAAGGCCCGGCCACCAGACGCTCGCCCTCGGGCACCCTCCCCCGGCCTGGCTCCAGGGCGGGGCCCCGGTAACCCTATCCCGGGCAGGGTAAACTGTTCCCTCGGTGTCTTTTTCATAAGGGTCTTATGAAAACTAGTTCATGAATTTATTGCTTGTAGGCTGGACTACTCCCTGAAAAATCCAAAATGCTGCATCAAGGGTATTGACTCCTACAGTATATTGGCTGAATAAAATGTAAAGTCTTTTTACTCACATACAATGTCTTGTACAGCTATGCCCCATCTTATCTTAAAGCACTTTGCTCTCAGACTGCTAACCCTGATGCAATTCCACCCCATTGAACCCATCACTCCAACCATACCTCACCACTGTCTGAATGGAAAGATAACCAAACTATTCAGTTAGCTCATGATTCTTATCCATATATTCCCTAAAAACTGCAAAAACGATTAAAATGATTTATGATGCTTCTGATAGTATTTTACTTAATATTACAATAAACACTGGATCAGTGACACACACGCACACACACACACACACACACACACAGGCCCCTTGCTTGCTTGTATAATAGCAAAGCAGGTCCGGTGAGAAGAGGTTTTACCATGCATGGAAGGTTCAGTTCTCCTTTTTAAATCCAGAAAGCCAATTCCCTTACCTTCATATCTCCAAGCCACACACACATATACACTCATATACACAATACCACAGAGCTCTCTGCTTCCCTGGCTTTCCCTCTCTGATTGCAATTAGTGAATTATGCACTTGGACTTCAGCCAGATACGCAGAATTCAATTATTCATGAATGCTAATAGGCAGACTCTCTCCCTCTCTCCCTTTTCATTTCTCCAAAGCCCTCCTGGGCTCTTGCTCATATAGCCCACACCAGAGAGGCAATATAGACCTTTTCACAGAGGCATGTTAATAGGAGTTGCTCTCTATTAAAACAAATGATGACATTGTCTGTAAAGCACAATACAATAAGTCATTTTAGAGGGATTACTTTAGCCTTCCCCCAGGAAAAGCAAGCACAAACTCAATACAGCTTTGGAAAGTCAAACTAAACTGAATAGTTATTGATGTTCAAACAGGTACCTCCAATACAGGAAGGCTGGAACTGCCTCTCTGTTAAAAAAGTCCTATATCTGATCCTGCAAGTATTATCCAGTAGGCAAACACAGCTTAGATGGAGTCAGGGACGAGACTTGCAAAGCTCTAACTGCTACTCAGCCCTCCAGATGTCGATGCAATGTCCTCTGAAGGCACTCTTGACCAGGGTGGCCCTCTGGCCAAGTCCTCTCCCTCTTCAGCAACACCCATTATCAGCAGGTCTATTCTAAAGCCATGCACTTGGTAACTAACTGGGTTTAATTTAGTGGCCTGGAAAACTAAGTTCCAAGGATCCCTTCATTTTTAAGGCTAGAATAATCCACAAAAGGGCTTATGAGTGTTGCTATTGTAATACATAGGTATTACATAGGCTTTACTGTTTCACAAAAGGTTTAAAAGGGATTGGGGATTGCAATTATTTCCCATGAACAAGGAATTCCCAGTAAGCACGGGTCATAAGCTCGCGTTGATTAAGTCCCTGCCCTTTGTACACACCGCCCATGTGTCCACAATTTCAACTTTTTGAATACGCGACATTTTACTAAAAGAATTTAACAGAAGCAAAGCAAAAGCCAAATAAAATAATGTTAATATTCACAGACACAAATCACTTGGATACTAAAACATATCACCTAATTAACCTACTCTGAGCCAATGCTGATTTTTGTTCTGATCTTGAGAGGAGAGAGACAGAAAAGCAGCATCCCTTAGAAATTCAATCCACAGGAAAATAATGGAATTTACAATCTAACACAGCAAAAGTGAACACAAAAAAGCCACAAAACATAAAATCAAAGTCGACAGTCTAAACTTTCCCATATAGAAAAGATATATATAAATCCACAAAGTTTGTATCTGTCTTGTGTGAAACTTGTATGAAAAGCATACAAGAGTGAAAACAGATATAAGATCGCTTGAAAAACTATATAAATAAAACTTGTATGTTTTGGATACTTCCTAAAACAATATATGAAAGTAATGAGAACATGGCTACTTTCATGAGTAAATCATATAAGCCTTATATGATTTACTATATGAAGCAAGCCAAATCTGATGCAAGTCTTTTATAAGTTTTTTCTATTTTTTTCCATATGGGCTAACATTTGCAGAGAACACTTTTTCTATGTTATACATTAACACAATTAATTATTAATGAATTAATAATGAATTCCGTTGCAACTATTAAAACCCAAATGCATATTGTTTCCTTCATATTTCTTTCAGTTTTATGCTATTTTACCATGATTTTATTATTTTCTCAGATTTAACATTTGCTCCGTCACACATGAATATTCATTTCAACATGATCTGTTTTTACACTCTCTTTCACATCAGAATAAATCTGATAGATCTGATGTTTTTAACCACGATATGTACTTCCTGTGTCAGAGTGATGCTTAAAACCATTTATTACTTCTAGGCTGGACTACTGTCATTTGTTGCTATCAGGATATCATAATAATTCTTGAAAAGCCTTCAGTTGATCCAAAATACTGCAGCAAGAATACTGACAGGAACTAGAAAGAGAGAGCAGAGCAGAGGGGGTCATCTGATTATTGCCTGGCCAATCCAGTCTGTCGTCTGCATTCTTTACCCTTGGGCATGTTAGTCTGTCGGTATAGATAGAAACTAAGTAGGTGCCTAAAATCTTCCCTTTGGAAAGACAAACCCTGTTTATTAAGTTAAACACTCTACCAAGGATAAAGGAGGACTAGATCTGCGTAACTTTCAACACTACTTCTTAGCCAACAGGCTTCAATTTATCTCAGGATGATTAAAACACACCCTCTCAGATGAACCTTGGCTAGATATAGAACAGGCACTATGCAATAATCTAGAGATTTCAGACCTACCATTTATCAGCTCAAACATCAAACCACATGAATGCTTTAAAAGCATCAACATCAGCTCTTCTTTGACTGCATGGTGAGAGTTTCTAAAAATGACCGAGTCTTTATTGATCTCATGCAAACATACACCTATGTGGAGCAATCCTGACATATTACAGAACAATAACATGATTAGCTTCACAGATTGGAGTTGTAAAGGAATTAAATACTTGGAACATATATTCCATTTGACAGATTAGTTACAGAGTATGGGATCAATAAGAACAGATTCTTAGCATAGCAATAAATTAAATCTATAGTAAAAAACAAATTTAGGCTTAATCAAGTTACAAACACCACCAACTGTGGTACAATTCCTTTATCTCAACCACCCAAGTTATTGTCTAAAACGGGTCTCAGACTCGCATCCCTGGGGCCACTTTTGGCCCACGTCACTAGCGATGTGTCGGTCTCAAATGAAATGGCTCTTAGAGCCGGCTCTTTTTTTTTAATTTTTTTATTTTATTTTTAATACTTTCTCTTTATTGATTTTCATCTTATTTTACATACAGAACTAAAGAGGGCAAGGGAAACCAACACAGTCACATATGTTCGCATATTCCAAAATACACAACGCCTTGTTTTACTTACACATATTACACATTACACAGGTGCATGTTCCATTCAAACAAATTCGCAGCTGTCCCTCTGCATCACAGAGGTATCAGTTTCTAGTCTCTTGACATATAACGATCCCATCGTTCCCAAAGTCTCTCTCCTTTCTCCTTCTGTAGCCGCAGTGAGAGGGTAATCAGTTCCATATGATGAATTGTGTTAATAATGTCTATGACCAGCTTCCGTGTGGGGGGGCTTGTCTGTAACCAACACTTAGTAATTGCCTTTTTGCATGCAACCATAATTATTTTCAGCAAGTATGAGTCTCTGTTATTTATATCCTCAGGGATATTCTCAAGGTACATGGTACTAAAGGAGAAGTCCAGTGTTACTTACAGCACATCCATCACCATTTGTTTAATCTCCTCCCAAAAGGTCTTCAGTTTAGGGCATGACCAGAAGACATGGAAGCAACCTGCAGCGACCTCCCCGCACTCCCTCCAGCATGAAGCGCCTGAACCACTTATTTTGGATTTCTGCTTTGGTGTGATGAAGAATCTAATTAAATTCTTCCATCCAAAATCTCGCCATATTAAAGAATTTGTGGTAGACAACACATTCTTCCACATCCGCAACCAATCTTCCTCTGAGATAGTTATACCTGCTTCTTTTTCCCATCGATGACTGACATATCTTGTTGAGGTCTTTTTCATGGCTGTAAAACTTCTGTATATTTTGCCTATAGTACCTCTTATAATGTTCTCACCATAAGCATCCATAAATATTTGGATCACCCCACTAGCATCTGCGTCAAGCATTCTAATTTCCTTCCGGAAGAAGCTCCGAAGCTGCAGGTAACGATAAAAATCTTCCCTGCCGATCTCGTAAATCTGACACGTCCTCAAAATTGATCAGCTCCCCATGCTTAACTATCTTACAGATCGCAGTGATTCCATGCCTGGACCACTCCCTGAATTTATGGTCTAACAATGCTGGAAGGAAGCGTGGGAGATACGCTGGCCATCCCAGCAACCCTATTTCCCTATTAAGACCAAAAATTTTAATCACATCTGCCCATTTTTTCAGGGAAAAACTTACACATAAATTTTGCATCTGATATGCCTGTGGCAAACTCTCAAGAGACCCCAGAACAGACTGCATTGGGAAATTCATCAAAGAAAGCTCAATGTCCTTCCATTTTGCCTCAAACTTAGAGTTACACCAGCACACTACAGGTCTGATCTGGGCTGCCAGATAGTAAGCCTCAAAGCACGGTAGAGCCATGCCCCCCCACTCACCAGGCAGCTGCATTGTTGCATATTTCACTCTCGGCCTTTTATTTCCCCATATGAATCTTGAGCAATGCATATCCCACTCCCTAAATTGTTTTGCTGGAACCTCAACTGGAAGTGCTGCAAACAAATATAGCAGCTTTGGGAGGATATTTATCTTTATCGCTCTAACTCTGCTGCCCAGATCGAGGGGGAGCAGACCCCACCTCTCCAGATCTTCATATATCTTCTTGTTCACCCGATTATAATTAACTTCATATAACAATGCAGGGTCTTTTGTCAGCAGGATCCCAAAATACTCCATTTGAGATTGATGCCATCCGAATCTATATCTTGCTACCAATTGTCTTGAGGGGTTAAAGAAGAATGTCAAGATTTGAGTTTTTTGAATGTTCAGTCTATAACCAGACAGTCTGCCATATTCTTCCAGTATTTCCATAAGCAGAGGAATTCCCTCTTCCGGGTTTCCTAGCGCTACCAGCACATCGTCTGCATACAAGCAAATTTTATTTTCCACATTCCCCGTTGTAACCCCCTCCAATCGAGTATCTTCCCTGATACATTGAGCCAACGGCTCAATGAAAAGGTTAAAGAGCCGTGGGCTCAACGGGCAGCCCTGCCTGCAGCCACGTTGTAGCGTTATCCGATTTGAGAGGCTTCCATTAACTTTGATCCTCGCTGTTGGAGACATATAAATCATTCTTATACACTGAATAAACCTGTCACATAGCCCAAATCTCTTCAACACATGAAACAGAAATTCCCACCCGACTGTATCGTATGCCTTTTCCGCATCAAGCCCAATGAGAACTGTTCCAGTTTTCCCTTTAAGTATCCGGTCAATAATATGAATGGCCCTTCTGATATTATCGTGTTTGTCTGTTACCAATGAAGCCTGTTTGATCCTCCTCTATCAGCGTGGGCATCAATGTACTCAACCTCCTAGCCAAAATCGCGGCAAATAGTTTATAGTCTATATTTAACACGCTAATAGGTCTATAACCTCTGGGGTCAGTTTTATCCTTCCCTGCTTTTGGTATGACAGAGATATACGCCTCCCGCCACGATGGTGGGAGTGCCCCCCCACTCAGAGAGTAATTAAAAGAGGCCTTTAGTAGCGGGATTAAGGGTTCCCTCATCTGCCTATACCACTCTGGTGGAAATCCATCATATCCTGGGGCTTTAAAAGTCTGGAGTTTTGAGATCCCAATGTTAATCTCTTCTGCTGATATTTCTCTGATGAGTTTTTCATTCTGCTGCTTACCTATAAATGGTAGATCTAGGCTGGATAAGAAATTCTGAATCTTATGCTCATCTGCTTTGTCCGGTTGTGTGTATAGCTCAGTGTAATATTCTTCAAATGCTCTCTGAATTTCTTCAAGTTTATTAGTTATCTTATTTGTTTTTAAATTTCGAACTTTATGAATAGTGTTCTCCTGTTGTTGCCTCCTGAGTCTCCATGATAATAGCCTAGCAGCTTTGGGTCCTGCCTCATACCACCGTTGTCTATGATATTTTAATTTTTTTTCAATTTCCTCACTTAAAATTTTGTGGATCTCCTGTTTAACCGGCCTCATCTGCTCCAATACCTGGGGGCACCTTGTAACGGTGTGCAATTGTTCCAATTTTCCCAAATTTTCCTGCAAATCTGACAGCTTTTTTGCTCTGACCTTCTTTAGGACTGCACATTTTGCAATAATTTTACCCCTAAGGTATGCCTTAGCCGCATCCCATAAAATCGTAGGATTAACTGTTCCATTGTCATTGAGTTCTAAATATGTTTTTAACTCCTGTCCCATTTCTCTTTTAAACAAGTCATTATTTAACAGACCTGTGTTAAGCCTCCATAAGGTGTTTTTGGGGCTAGCTTTAAACCCAATCTTCATAGTTAGTCCCGAATGATCAGATAAATCTCTTTGTCCTATTATACAATCCTTCACTCTGTGGAGATCTTTACTAAAAGTAAAGAAATAATCAATCCTCGAGTACATATCATGTCTCGCTGAATAAAATGTAAATTTGTGTTCATGTTTGTGTAAATATCTCCATATATCTATAAGCCCCAACTCAGACAACATTGTTTTTACTTGTTTCTCTAATTTAGTTCCCCTCCGGTCTCGGCTAGTTGTATCCCATTTTGGATGGAGAAGTAAATTAAAATCTCCTGCACATATACATGTACCAACACTTTCTGCAGCAATAAGACTGAATATCTCCTTATAGAACCCTGTACTACTACCAGGGGGTGCATATATATTACACAGCGTGACGTCCTCCTGTTCCATTTTCCCTTTCACCAACACAAATCTTCCCTCTTTATCTTTATGTTCTCCAGTAAACTCAAAACCAACCTTGTTCGGTATCAGGATGGCCACTCCTCTTTTTTTGCCAGATCTATGTGAGGCATAATAGATATTTTTGAATCCCATTCTCTTCCACTTCTCATGTTCTTCCTTTGAGAGATGCGTTTCTTGTAGAAATGCAATATCAATTTTTTCCCTTTTTAGCTTTGAAACTATCTTACTCCTCTTAATGGGATTCTTTATACCATTTACATTCAAAGACAATACCTTATAATACCGCATATGTTCTATATATTTCCAACTTATTTTCCTGCACCAACATAACAATACTCCCAGCCCTCAGAACACATAATAAACACACATGAACAAAGACAGAACTTGTCTTAACCAAATAAACCAGGTCTTCCATAAGAGAGGTTTTTTTTCTCTCCTCTCAGTCTGGGGGAAATGCCACAGCGTGGGGCCCCTCTCGTTTCCTATTTTAAAAGAAAAAGGGAAACTAAAAAACAAAAACAAAAAACATGTGAGTCACCTGCATCGGACCCTCACCACTCTATGCTCAAAGGGGTATCGACGTGCCATATTCCATCACGGCCAGGGGAGGAGGCCATCCAACCATATATCCCCCTGTATTGATCAGCAGCCCAGCGCACCTGTTGTTCCGTTGGTCTTATGTTCATCTTAACAGCGAAACGGGGCGGGTGGGGCGCAGGTGTTACTCCTCCGTACCGACGTCCTCCGTGCGCTGGAAAACCTTCAGCTTTTCCCGTGCGCTCCCGCGTAGATCAGCTGTATTCCCGGCGCGTCGCGGCCCACCCACGCTCGTCGGTAGGATACTGCTGATCATCTCTGCCGTAATGCCTTTGGGCTTTCTTGTGGCCACCGGTCTCACCGTGTATCCGCGTCTTCTTAGATCCGCCGCAGCTTCCTCCGCGTTATTGTATAGGACCATTCCCGAGTCAAAATGAACCCGCATTTTAGCAAGCAGGGTCTGGAACCGGATGGCGTTTTCTTTAAGTACTTTTTTAACCGGGCCATACTCTTTTCTCTTCATTTGTATGTTTTCGGCATAGTCGTGATCAAAGAAAATCCGTTTCTCCTTTATATATACAGGCTTCTTCCATGCAGCGCGTAGGATTTGTTCTTTGATATTGAACTTTAAGAAGCGCACCACCGTTGATCGAGGGGGCGCCCCCGGCGGCGGCTGCACTCCCAGCGCCCGGTGAGCTCTCTCTATCCCTAGGTTCTTCTCGCTGCCCAAGTCCACATCGTCCCCCAACTCCGATATCATCATGCTTTCCACATACCTTAGCATGGAGGTGCCTTCTATGTTCTCAGGGATGCCATATATCCGTATGTTATTACGGCGTGAGCGCCCCTCCAAATCCGTAACCTTCTCTTGGAGCTGCCTCTGGTTATCCAGCAGCTGAACAATGGCATCCCTCACTCCAATGTCCCATTTCTCCTTCCCTACCATGTTTCTTTCCATTTCTTCCAGACATTTCCCCGCCTCCTCGATCCTGCTTGTGGCGGCGGTAACCTGTTGATTTATCTCGTGTGTTAACTCGCTCATTTGGGCTTTCATGTCCTCTTTCAAACTTGTTCTCACGAGCGATAGCTCCTTCTTCATCTCTGCCTTAAGGTCTTGCATGCCCTCCGCCACTACTTCACTCACCACTTGTCTGAGGGGGCCTAGCGCTGATGTTGCGGCCTCCGCTGCCATCTTCTCGCCCTCTTGCTCGGAGCGTGTTTCATATGTCTTACTCTCAAGTCGCGTTTCTAAGCTTCGGCCTGGGGCTCGTCCCTTCTTATTTTTATCTCCACTCATTATTCTTAAAGGGAAAGTCGCTTTTAATGAATTATATTCTTGAATTGCGGATTATTTTAGCTATCGATGCAGGAGCTCCTGTTTATGCTGCTACTCTCGCCACCATGACACCGGAAGTCCATCAGAGCCGGCTCTTTGAAGTGAATGACGCGAACCGACTCCTTATTGGGAGGCATCGGGTTTTTTTTCTTTCTCTCGCCCTCTCTCTCGCACTTTCTTTCCGCTTCACTCAGCACGCGAGCCTTGTGCTTTGTGCTGAGCAGTGGGGGGAGGGGCAGTAGTTACACTCTCAGTAGCACAGGAACAGAGCCGGAGGGAAAGAGAGAGAAAGAGAGCCAGGGACAACAACGTCACATTAGAAAGGTATAGTAATCATCAACAACTATTTTAAGTTGCAGATGATAAAGGATTCAGAAAGTTTATTCATGCAGTGAATCCAATGTTGCAATTCAAAGCAGGAAAACACTCTCCCAAAAAATCATCCCCGGCCCATATGACAGAGAATGTGCATGTTCTTTTTGTTTTGCATATTTTAATTTATATTTAATTGTGTTGTGGTTTGCAGCGTTTTGTGTTGTTTCACTTTAAATTTGTTTAAAAGAAAAAAGCTGAAAATGTAAATAGTTAAAAGCTGAAATGTAAATAGTTGTTTTTTGTATTTTATAATTTATTTATTACATTTTATGCGGGGTGAATAAATAAAAATGTATTTACAGAGGCCCCTAGTACGGTGGCCCTGAAGTGCAAATCACACCAACAAATTGCTAAACACAACAACAAAATTGAGAAACACAACAACAAAATTGAGAAACACAAAAACAAAATTGAGAAGCACAAAAACAAAACTGAGAAGCACAAAAACAAAACTGAGAATCACAAAATCAAATTAAGAAACACAAAAACAAAATTGAGAAGCACAAAAACAAAAGAAGAATCACAAAAACAAATTGAGAAGCACAATTACATTAAAAAAAACGGAAAGGGTAGGTACCAGTCGGCAACAGGAGACATCACTGATTGGACGTCCGCGCTGTTCATCTTTGGAACCGGAAGTTACTCTGCCTGTAGCACATTTTTTTTCAAACATGAACATTAGCGGTGACCCAAACATAGCTGTCGCTATGCGAGAATATTTTGATTCAGGACATACATACGAGGTGATACTGGATATGCTCAAGTGTAATCGTGACATCTCAATTAGTATGCGTACACTGAAAACGCATTTAAAAGAATCTGGACTGCACAGACGAGGCAACTATTCTCCACTTCCTGAGGTGAGGCGTGCCATTTTGGCCGAGCTTCGAGGACCAGGACAATTGTTTGGATATCGGACCATGTGGCAAGTTCTCAAACAAAAACACAAGCTGCGTGTCAAGCGTGATGTAGTTATGAGGCTGTTGAGACAACTAAATCCTCAAGGAATCGCTTTGAGAACTCGAAGGAGGTTCACAAGACGCACGTATCACTCCATGGGGCCCAATTACATATGGCATGTAGATGGCTATGATAAACTGAAACCCTTTGGCTTGGCCCTGTCAGGATGTATAGATGGCTTTTCAAGAAGACTGATGTGGCTTGTGTGTGGAGCAACAAACAACAACCCGGCTGTTATAGCTCACAATTATATAAACTGTGTAAAGAGTCTTGGTGTGATACCAATGAGATTACGAACAGACTTCGGGACTGAGAATGGGACTATGGCAGCAATACAGTGTACCCTCCGTCACGCGCACACGGACTATTATGCTGGATCGTCAAGCCACAGTTATGGATCATCTACTGGGAATCAGCGCATCGAGTCATGGTGGTCTTATTTCAGAAGAGGAAGGTGGGTACATTTGTGTCTGGTAGGTGTAAGCTACAGTGAAAGCTGATCAGATCGTTTTTTTTTACATGCATTTAAGAAAATAGAGTAGCGTCCTGCTGGACGTGTTGAAAAGTTGGATGAGATAGACGTTAACAGCCGTCACTTTATTGCAGGAACTCAAAATGGTCACCGTCAGCTGTTGTGCCGAAATGAGCATGCTTGCCTAGATTTAACGACGCCAATACAAAATGAACTACTCAGACCAAACTCTCCACTCCTCACAATCAACACACAGAACAGAGTGAAAAGAATACGGCATTTTTAACAAGAACATTACTGCAGGGTCGCTTCAATATTTATGGAAAACTAATATGCATTACTTTGTTTGACATCCATTTGTGGCATGTTTTAAATAGGACCAAAATGTAACAAACCCTATAAAATGACCAAGAACAAAGCTAAATTGATTCTTAAATATTAATTATATACCCAGGTCTCAGTTTTGGATGGACTTGTTTGGAGACCTAAGAGACTCTCGAAACTTAATGGAAGCCACGAACACCAATGCTTGCTGAGATTCTGCTTCAGAGGGGTTCTACAGAAAGACCTGGATGAATGCAAGGACCTCTGGAACAAACACAGGATCCGGCCAAGCAGACTTGCATCGTGTCCAGGGGGGATTCCAAACAAACTCTCTCTTGCCTCACAGGTATTTGAGTTCTTAACAAAATGAATTAACCTTTTGCATCAAACTAAATGCAAGGTGTTGTTATTGCTTAAGTTGGTTAATATATATTCATAATTTTACACATAAGTATGATAGAGCAGTTTATAACATGTCACTGCATGCGTTGATTTATATAGTTCCATATTGTCAGCAAAAAATCCTTCACTGTTCTATTTTCATTTTGCAGATATGGTTCAAGAGACTGTGGATTTGCTGTTGAGGAGAGGGAACTGGATGTGTTTCCCGAGGAGGGGCTACCGGTTGGATTGTGTGGTGATCCAAACATTGAGGAATATTTACAACAGGCTGTACAACAAAACACACTGCAGCAGCCACAAGACTGGGAATCGGCCACAGAACTGTATTTGGCCCTGAAGGACATAGCTGGGTTTTAGATACCAACTGAACTTCAGTTTGTAATGACATTTGTCAGAGTTACTCTGACGAAGACACACACGGTGTCGAAACGTTAGTTTCTTTCCTTTTTTTGCACCTAATAAAACCTTTGGACTTACTTGAGTGCTCCAGCCCTTCTGTTTTTCCTTCATTTTTTAATGTTAGTAGTGTTTCCTTTCCCTCTTGCTAAATTGAATATAATATTGTTCATAATATACAGGAACTGGCATGGATTTAAATATTAACATTTAACCACAAGGAAACATTTAAAATTTTCTTTAATAAAACCATTTACAAATAGTGTCCAGCATTTCTGTCACTTTTCCAACATACACAATATTCAGAAAAAACAACTAAATGTTTAACAATATGGAAGTTGCTTGTCACATGAATGTGTTAAGTAGTGTGCCAACGGCAGCTGAACCTAACAGGGTAACTCAGTAACTGTAACTTGATGACCTTGCTGATTTAAGAACATCCAAATCCTGGAGCATTTTGAATTCCAAAGTCCATGTTGGCCTTAAAGATGCCATATGAGTCACAGATGGGTAGCTTCAGAGTATTTGCACAGGTGTTTGCAACTGGAAAAGGCGAATCACTTAAAAACTGGATGCATGGTGATGGTGTCATTCCTGCCGGTGGAACTGCCATCAGCCCTGTGGCAAACATCATCAAATCTTCCAGACACACTGCTGTTGCCTTCTCTGAAAGAAGAAAGTAAACACTGTAGTACATTACAGAAAATTAATTTCCTTACCTCTCCTTTCATAAAACTATAAACAATTAAAAACGGCCATTCAAACCTTCACAATCAAGGAGATAATCTGCCCAAAAGCCAAGTGTTAGGACCTCCTTATGCCGCTTGTTGCTTCCTGCTGGGCTGAGATCTGGTCTGAACATGCTCTCCAGTTCTGAAGCAGTCAGGGCCTTGGCAGAGAAGCATAGGAGTGGGGCCAGCACACTGGAATGTTTTTGCAGTGCACTTAAAAAATTCAGACTTTCCAGTCCATCTTTAAATCTGCAAAGGATAGACAAATAACTAATAATTGGTTTATAGCTATGACTATTGCAGTCTTCTAAATTGTATTTAAATGTCTTTACCTACTAGATCTTTCATTATAAATTTGGACAGATTTCAAATGCATACACAAAAACAATTCATAGTGCTCAGAAATTAACTGTGACAGCAAAAAAAGAAGAGCTCATTGGGATTTCAGCTTTTAAAAAAAAATCAGTGCTTTCACACTGGAATAAACAAGTGTGTCAAACAAGGGATCACCTCTTTTTATAAATAACTAAAAATTAATCATGTTGCATGACTATGATTATTATGGGTCATTGTGAACAATAAATGTATACTAAATTAGAGTTCTAGTGTCAAAAGGTTAATAGCGTGCGACAGTGGCTCAGGAATTAACTTGTTGTTCATCAGATCACACAGATGCTACCGAATCAGTTTTTTCATATACATCTGAAGGTCTGAAAATGTCAGTGGCTGCTGTGATGAGCATCTGGCCATCCTGAATTTAAAAGGAGTAATGAGTTTACCAATGAATGACACTTTGGTTTCTTTCAAGGATGTACCATCTGAGGTACTCCTCCACAAATGCTTGTTTCTCACAAGGCTTGACGTTTCTGAGGCATCCAGCAGTTTGGAAGATTGTGCTGTTTTGCAAAATAAGATTATGCAAAGACTCCTCTGATTCAGCTTTCAGGACCTATAAAAAAAAAAAAAAAAAAAAAGATTTACTGTAAGAAAAGCAAAAATAATTTTCACTACTTTTACGATTCATTCAAACATTGGATTAAAAAAATAATCAATTTGTTATTTCACTTGTGTTGTTGGGAGGTGGAAATCTGTCCTTTCAGATTACAGAATCTGCCTTGAACCTACTTTCAAGATATGATCCAACCCGGATAACTTTTATCCTGATTAAATCTTTTAAACTGGCCCCAAGTGTCTTCTAAGTAAACCCATTCCCTGAGCCTAGGTAATTTTCTACCTGATGTAGAACTTTTGTGATCTCCTCATCTTGCACATCTTCTACAGTGGCGCTGAAACTCTGATTCCCTGTGATGTGGTTGACCAGGTTCTTGGAGAGGAAATGTGGTGCTGGTCCCCCATGCACAATGGATACAGCGATCATCTTTCCTGCTAAAAAGTACTCATCTTGCCTGGCAGCTGTTATACAGGGCACATAATTATCATGGTTAATTGCTATTAAATATGCTAATGAAAAAAATAAGCCAATTTTTATTAAAATTTCCATTGTAATAATTACGGAGAAAACATCCACCTCTTGAATTATATACAAGATAACGGCTCTCTGGAGGTCCATCAAAGATGGGGCGATTTGTCAGACTGCCCATAAGAAGTGTGAGGAATTCACACCCCAGGCCACCTGTATCCAAACCTTCTTCAAAGCTGCCAGCATCATCATTAAACTTGATGAACATGTCGTAGTTGTCAGAGTATGTGCTGCGTCGAAATCCTCTAACAGCTCCATCCCATACAGCTGACCTTGATATATTGAACCTGCTGACCGTCTTGTGGTCAAGTTCCAGTGCCAAATTTGCAATAATTTCATGTGCCTGCAAATTGGTGTCTCTAAGAAAAAAGGGTGTATATACTTCTCTCATGATTGCATGATGTCTTGTACAGAACAAGATGGCGGTTAATTGGATTCAAATGTTTAAATTACTAACACAGGTTCTTCTGGGGGCTCAGCTTTGGCTTCGTTAGGAGTAGGATCTTCATCATCAATCACAATCGGTTCAAACAGCTGTGTGTAGTTTCTGCAGAGTGAAAACATGTACACAAAGTGTAGATGCAAAAAGACAAATGCATAAACATGCAGTTCCAGTTTTATAGAACGATTCTACTATTTTTTTTTCTGAAGAATCTAATGTAAAAGAGTCAAACTACATACATTTATAATAATTGTGTGTATATATTTTGTGCAACCCTCTGGAATAATTACTCAAGATACAACGCACCTGTAACAGGAGCTCTCGACAGTGAGGCATTCAGTAGTGCCTGTATCGTTTTCTTCTTCCAAATCTATGACCTGGAAATACAGAAATGAGGATGAATGAAAATTCATATTTGACCAATTGATAATTATTTTAATATAGGGAGCCTAAGTCTCCTCCCCTTCTGGTCTGCTCGTGGGTCCCTGAACAAAAGAAAAATGAATGGAAGTGAATGGAGCTATAAAAGTTATTTTCTGGTCTGCTTTGCCTTACTCTCTGAATCACACATATGTTGTACTTCAATTTAAATAATAAATAATTGTGTTTCGACTATGTCTGTAATGTAATTTGAGATTTGTTAGCTTGTAAAAATTCGTCATTAAAATGACTACAAGTCAGATGTCGCAAATATGACGTCGCCTCAGAAGCTTTTCTCCCCCAGCATAACTGCAAATTATCACATGACCAGATTTATAGTGGTTTTCTCCACATCATCCTGGAAGAAGGATTCGAAGCTCGCTAAACAAAACTAAGCTTGTCCTCTTCTCTGTGTCTGGTTCAATGATGTCAATTTTGTGAGACGAACATTTACATTTCGCCACGTCTTTTCAAACAAAACCTAAAATAACCTTTGCCACCTGTCGCTTAAGCACTTTTTGGCATCAAAATGTGTTTATATACTTCACGGACATCATATTTTAAATCCATGGCACACATCAAACGGGATCAGAAAATAATTTTTATTGGCTCATAGACTCCTATTTTTTTAGCAGTAGGGGACCCATGGTCCGGAAGTAGATGGATGTACCTTAGGTTCCCTATCCCAATAGATTATCTAAAGGTACAATAAGTAAGTAAGAATGAAATAAGAAGAACATCCTGTGGTCAAATCTGTGTACTGCAGTCTATCTTTATAAACAAACGAGTGACTCTCCCTCCTCCCGTTCCATGAGTTTCATGGCTACGGATCAGCGCCAGAAGATTCTAGATGACAAAGACGAGTCATACACAGTTAGTTTCAATGTAACCTTCCTTCCAACATGATTGAGACATTAGACTGCTTTGTGATTATTTCATGTACCGGTATGACTTATTGTACCTTTAAGGGGTGAATGTTATAAACTATTGATAGTATGAAAATTGAGGATGTGAAATGCATTGTATAATAACAATGAATGTAATAAGCAAACAGTGAATCGTTATCTAATTGCAAAGTAAAGGCGGTGGAGATTGTCTGCTGCACTCTTTTACTAATAAAATAGTTTTTTACCTGTTGTACTTCATTAGCAAGCACAAGATCCCCAGCACCCTTCCTTAGAGAACAAAGAAAAGCATTATTGTTGTGTACTGTGAAAATATTAATTGACACTTTGAAAATATTTAAGCATCTTGATTAACAAACAAGCAATACAAGTATTATGTAGTCCATGTTCCAAAAACCATATACAGACTGAATGACTGTGTGTTATACTTGTATAACTATGCATGTGACAAATAAAGAACCTTGAACCTTGACAAAAGAGTATATCTCATTAATACAAAGTGTTGGCAAAAAAACAGTAAAAGATTACATGTTCTTAAAATATCACTTACTCATATTCTGCCGCTTTCTGTAAAGGACTGCTTTCATGTTGAAGTTCCCATGGCTGAAACAAACAAACAAACAAACAAACAAACAAACAAACAAACAAACAAACAAACAAACAAACAAACAAACAAACAAACACACGCACGCAAGCACGCACACACACACACACACACACAAAATGTATTTCACATATAACTATTAACTGTTTTACTGAACTGAGGCAAATGGTGGTGGCTAAACA
The DNA here is from genome assembly GCF_057381915.1 of Diplotaxodon limnothrissa. Classification (NCBI taxonomy): domain Eukaryota; kingdom Metazoa; phylum Chordata; class Actinopteri; order Cichliformes; family Cichlidae; genus Diplotaxodon; species Diplotaxodon limnothrissa. The sequence goes on along the minus strand of NC_140604.1, from coordinate 1,452,321 downwards.
ACAAGAAAACTCTATAAAAAATGTTAAATTGTACTTACCAGTGTATCAGCAAGATCAAACTCAGAGGGCCTTTTAATAACAATCTCTGGGTCAGAGTCAGACAACTCTGAGTTTTCTCCAACTACAAAACATGAAAACAAATCAAGCTAAGCTAACTAAATTCATACTAATGTATGAAACTTTATTTGATCATCAATAATAGATTAATACGAAAGGCATAAAGTTAGCATTGAAAACTCATGACTCAGTAGATCCAAAAATGGCTGAATTTCATGTTTCCAGGAAGAAACATAACATATACAAGCTAATTTAGGGAGCAATGGTGGCAGAGGAGTTAAAAGCCCGCCCTGTAATCAAAAGGTTGAAGGTTTGAGCCCTGCTCAGTCTGTCGCAGTTGTTGTGTCCTTGGGCAAGACACTTCACCCTCCATGCCAGGTGGTGGTAGTGGGAGGGATAGGTGGCATCTGTGTACAGCAGCCTTGCTTCAGTCAGTGAGTCCCAGGACAGTTGTGTCCACATTGTAGCTAATCACCAGCAGTGTGTGAATGTGTGTGGGTGAATGACTGCTTTTGTTGTGAAGTGTCCTTGGGGGTTGTAGAACCCTAGAAGGTGCTATATCAAATACAGGCCATTCACCATTTTAATGTAGGTATGCTATTGACTTGGGTGCTTTATGCATAATGTTAACATTTCACAATTTCAAAATTAGCAGTTGTTGAAACTAAGGGAATCTGTGTCAAAATCCAAACAAACATTAGCAGCTTACCATCTTCAAAGTCACTCTTCAAGCAGATGAAAACAGTGATTCTTTGATAAGGCTTGCCAACTTCAGCCTTATAAGCCTCAAGTGCAAATGGTCTTTGTGTTCCAGGGACAGTAATGACCTCAGTGCCATCCGGATACAGAAGAAGGAAAGGTCCATCTTTTAGATCTTTGTTAAAGTCCTTCATTTTTTTTTTTTTTTTTTGTGTCCCGTTTGGATCTTTAGCCATCAGAATTGTTGTCTTAAGGCCAAGAAAGATGCCAAGCGGATTTATTTTACCAAGTGGATCATCATGGCCTTGCCATATTGGTCCATTTGATTGACCTTTATTATAATTATGAATTTATTTTATTTTCAGTTCCTACAAACGGGACAGACATGACTGGGGGATAGGACAGGGAGAAAGAATGAAAGAAAGAGAGGGAGAGAAAGAAAACCAAAGGGGAGAAGAGACGGTGAGAAGGGGTGGAAGAAAGAAAAAAACAAACAAACAAAAAAAACAAAACACCTGGGTCACCTGTATGGAGAAAAAAAAACAGAAGAGAAAGCAAACAACAAAGAGCAACATAATAAAAAAAACGGCACCATCACAATAAACTAGCTAGCAGTAAATATCAGTAGATACTAAGTAATAAACGATATTGTGCAGCACGTAAGATAGACAGCGCACAATGTGCTTTGAGGCAGCAGCCAAGAAAGCTGTAGTCCGCGTCTGTGAATACCCGTGTGTACACCTGTGTGCATACCTGTGTGGATCAGCATGCTTGCATTCCAAAGGTTTCTCCATGTAACGATCTGCTAGGGAGTGTGGGGAGCCACAGCCCCGTCCTCCAGGGTATGAAGCAGGTATGGAGGAGATCAAAACTCCAGACATCCAGAGGCCCCCAGAACACAAGAGACCAAGGAAGACCAACAGAGGGGCAGCCGCGCCACTGTCCCAGTAAGAGCTGAGGAGAGTCCCAGATGAGGGCTCACTCAGCAGCCGCGGAGCAGAAGCCAGGGGGAGTTGCAGTGACGCGCCCGTGAGCTCCGCCGGCAGCCAGCTGTGCCTGAGTGACCGAGCCCCAGGCCTTCATTTTTTTAACAGCTTGATTGAGCAGACTTGTGGCAGTAACGTCAGGGTCTGTTGTTAGGAAAATAGTTTTTCCACGGTATGGCTTCAAACCACCCTTTTTAATGGTCATCAAGCCGACATTTATCTGTAAGGAAAAAGCAACCCGTTCTCACTCCCGACGCGTAAAATAATGACGATTTGTCACGTCCCTTAACTTCTCATGCTGACGCCTAAGGTACCCTTCCAAGTTTTTATGTGACGCTGTGGGTTGTCAATTCATTCCAATATGAACCCGCTCGCAGCGATCAGAGACGCTTCGAGCAGAGGCTCCAGCCATCCATTTACTCCAATAATAACCCCGTCACGGCGAAACATGACGCCGTGAAGCACAATCTAACTGGAGAACCGCGGACCCTCTCCGCGAACGGGTTTTTCTCCCTAATTTAATGCTTTCTTTTAATGACATCGTTAACATTTCTCAACAAAAACACGAAAGTATCACTGATAATTCAACAATAAAATCGCTTCATGTTGTGGCCATCACACAGTGTTTTCCAAACTGATTCACGATCTGAAAGTGCGCAGATTTAACGTATACATAATCCTTTGTTAGGTTTATTATTTTCATTTCACACGTAAAACACATTTATAGATTCATTCACCACTCCTGTTAGTTTTGGACGCGCTCGGCTCCAGCCAATCAGACGCAACCTGTGTAAGCAAAGCCTGATGGGAGAACGGAGAGACCCATTTATAAGAATAAGAAAATGAGGCGGAACTGATTGATTCTAATGCAGGTATGTAAAAAATACATATATTTAAAGTAATACCTTGATGTGTGTTTCAAAGTTTGTTTTTTCATAAAAGCTTCAAACAAACAGAGGTGACTGATCTCGGAAACGGTGTAATGTATTTAAAAATGGCTACAGCTACCGTCAGCATGCTTGCTAGGTAACGACTACACGTGGCTACTGCAGCATTAGCCATTTAATCCAACGATGATGGATTAAATCTATTACAAACGTTAAAGGACTTGTGTGCTGCAAAATACCCTCACATGGTGCGTAAAGCAGTTTTTGCGCTAAGAGTTCTGCTAGCTCTTTACAAACTGATGATGCTAACGTTAATTGCTAACATTAACCGGAGCGCCAAGACTGAAAATCATTTGAATTGCGTTAGTTATGTGTTTATGTCACTGAGTTCTGCAAAAATCTCTTTCCTCTTTAGCTTGAAAATGAGTGATTTAGAGGATCCCGAGCTGGAGGAAGAGCTTCAGGCTGCTGACGAACTCCTTCAAGATATGCAGGTAACATTTTTAGTGGAAACAGTTGTTAAAGAGGGAACACGCTTGTCTAATATTGTGTACGGAGTAAACGTTATGTTATTTGAATTTTTTTTAAAGTTTATGTCAAATTAAGTTGGTTAACTTAAGATGTTTGATGATCTTTGCTTTAACCATAGACTGTATTTTAGGTGTTCCCTTTTTTCCTTGTTAATTGCGTAGAATGATGCACAGAGTGAACCTCAGCCAAGACCAGTGCGCTGGAAAAAACGTGACAGACAGGGAGATTTTATTCCTCAAAGACCATCAACCAGTCGAAGTACTAGTTGCATGCCACGTGGTCAGTGTTCACACAACCATTGATTTTATCTCACAACTTGTTTTCACCAAAGAATTTCAGTAAGTAAATATTCTTCATTCCCCCCCCCCAGTGTCCAGAGAGCAGCATCAATGTCCACGTGAAGAACCTAGTTATGTTGCCAGTGTCAACCCAACAAAAGGTACTTTACCTTCTTGTATATATTGTGATTTCTGTTTACTTTTATATTTGTTGTTATAGTTGAGTTATGCAGGGCTTTTGTGGAGTCCTAAGAAACATACTGCCTAGAGTGTTTTTCACTTTGTGGAAGAGTTTCTTCCTTTCTTTATTTTTTTTCTGTTAGTGTATGGAACTGAGGTGCTTCGTCAGGAGCTCCTTCAGTTGTTGGAGGATGGAGAAGAGGACACAGCCATGACTTGTGAGATGTCGTCTGAGTCAGCTGCTACTCACTGGGCGATCAGAAATATGGTGTCCTCGCAAAAGTGGAAAGAGGCCAGGCCTTGTCTTATAGACAATATGTTAGCTACTCTGGATCCACAGTCACACCGTGTGTGTCAGTGTGGCAAACAAGTAGTTGTGAGGTGTCTGGACTGCCTGCCTCTTCCATTCCTTTGTGCTGACTGTGATATTGCAGTTCACACACGCTTTGTCCTGCACAACAGAGAGGCAGTAACAGGAGAGTTTTTGCAGCCTTCATCAGAGTTTCACAAGCCAATAGGTACAGTTTTTAAGTCTTATGCATTTCTTGCTATGTATGAGTATGAGTGGGTGCTGTTATTGTATATTTATTGTGTATCAGTTAATTTCTAATTCTTTTTATATATATTGTGTGTTTTAATGTTAGTTCGGCTGTTGCCTGTGCAAAGGCCAGACCATGTGTGTGACTGCCCAGCAGGTAACGTTGAGGTTTCACCCGGCGCAATTGTGGCTCTTGTAACCATAAATGGTAAGTTGCCCTTTTGTCACACACTACATACACAATAGATGTGTTTGGAGGTTTTATTGCAAATTGTGCATTGCTATCTTGGTTTTAATTACTCTCGGCCCGCAGTATATGTGGGAACCTGTCAAAGGTCATTTGGATTTACCAGACCGATTTGAAAACAACATGAAAAAAATGAATGCTTTGAGCCATGACTGAATTTATCCTTATCCTTTCTAAAGGCCGTTATAACCTTGCACTGCCAGTGGTGAGCTGCACCAGCTGTGGCCTAATGTGGTCCCCCTCAGTTAAGGACATCCTGGGTAGTGGATATTGGCCTGGCACCTTAAATTTCTGCACCCTGTTTTCAATGGATGTCTTTCAGTCTTTCTATGACATTAAGAAGGCTGCACCAGGGATGTCACTTAAGGCATTTGTCAAAATGCTGGATGAACGAACAGCCCATTTTGGAAGGGTGAGTTTCTAAATTTGCTAAGTTTAAGGAAATTGTGCAAATCAATGTTTATGATGACTGTCCTTGAATATTCTGTTGTATGTCCTCTATGTAAAAGAATGGCCGAATATCAGCTGATGCCTTCAGTAAAAGTTTCTTGGAGTGGAGTGCTGTAAAGTTTGAGGTGGACAGGATGTGCAAGGAGCCATGCTTTAGCTGCCCTGCCTGCACTCCAGACATGCTTGCCGTCTCAGTTGATGGAAACCGCAAGCTTTATCGCTTTCAGTCTAATGCAAGGTACGTTATGCATTGTGTACATAAGTCAAATATGGATTTGTAGAAAAATGTATTTTAATGTTTCTTTTCAAACAACTGTCACTGTGTTCGTTCAGCACTTCAGAGCAGGGGAATTTTGAAGGTGTCTTCATTGAAAAAGATGAGGAAGTTGCTGAGTTTGTGAAATACATCCAGAGACACACAAATCATGTAAGATACACATATATATATTAGTGCTGTTAGCGTTAATCTTGTTAAAATGACGTTAATGCCGTAACCATATACACATACGTGTGTGTGTGTGTGTGTGTGTGTGTGTGTGTGTGTGTGTGTGTGTGTGTGTGTGGACATATATGGATGGGTCGATATTTTTTTTTATTTTTCTCTTGGTGTTGTCGTAATACTATTTACTTTACTTTATCTTAATGTGTACTTAATTTTGTCACCATGTGTATTTAAAAAAAACAACATGATTTTTATTTTGTGTTATCAGTGCTGTCCTGGGGAGATATGAGGTCTTGTGTGACTCGAGGCTAATTCAGCTAATTGTTATGCATTTGTTTTAAAAAGTTTGTCCCTGATAGGGCTTAATCATGTCATATCTTTTATGTTAAAATCTTTGAGTGTATAGGTCCCGGGGAAAGGGTTGTGCGGATCTTCATCTTGGACTGCAGCAAAGGAGTCGTCCAAAAAGTCCACTGGGAAGTTGGATGAGGAGGGCATGGAAATAGCTGTTTGTCGCCACGGAGTCCTCTTAGCTGCATTGAACATGTTTCGAGGGGAGATCTTTGCTTACCCCCTTTTTCTCCAGAGGAAGTTGGCAGCTAACGTCCCAGGACATACAGTGGGGCAAAAAAGTATTTAGTCAGCCACCGATTGTGCAAGTTTCCTCACCTAAAATGATGACAGAGGTCAGTAATTTGCACCAGAGGTACACTTCAACTGTGAGAGACAGAATGTGAAAAAAAAATCCATGAATTCACATGGTAGGATTTGTAAAGAATTTATACGTAAATTAGGGTGGAAAATAAGTATTTGGTCACCTCAAACAAGGAAAATCTCTAGCTCTCACAGACCTGTAACGTCTTCTGTAAGAAGCTTTTCTGTCCCCCACTCGTTACCTGTATGAATGGCACCTGTTTGAACTCATCATCTGTATAAAAGACACCTGTCCACAGCCTCAAACAGTCAGACTCCAAACTCCGCCATGGCCAAGACCAAAGAGCTTTCGAAGGACACCAGGAAAAGTATTGTAGACCTGCACCAGACTGGGAAGAGTGAATCTACAATAGGCAAGCAGCTTGGTGTGAAAAAATCAACTGTGGGAGCAATCATCAGAAAATGGAAGACATACAAGACCACTGATAATCTCCCTCGATCTGGAGCTCCACGCAAGATCTCATCCCGTGGGGTCAAAATGATCATGAGAACGGTGAGCAAAGATCCCAGAACCACACGGGGGGACCTGGTGAATGACCTGCAGAGAGCTGGGACCAAAGTAACAAAGGTCACCATCAGTAACACACTACAACGGCAGGGAATCAAATCCCGCAGTGCCAGACGTGTTCCGCTGCTGAAGCCAGTGCATGTCCAGGCCCGTCTGAAGTTTGCCAGAGAGCACATGGATGATACAGCAGAGGATTGGGAGAATGTCATGTGGTCAGATGAAACCAAAGTAGAACTTTTTGGTATAAACTCAACTCGTCGTGTTTGGAGGAAGAAGAATACTGAGTTGCATCCCAAGAACACCATACCTACTGTGAAGCATGGGGGTGGAAACATCATGCTATGGGGCTGTTTTTCTGCCAAGGGGACAGGACGACTGATCCGTGTTAAGGACAGAATGAATGGGGCCATGTATCGTGAGATTTTGAGCCAAAACCTCCTTCCATCAGTGAGAACTTTGAAGATGAAACGAGGCTGGGTCTTCCAACATGACAATGATCCAAAACACACCGCCCGGGCAACAAAGGAGTGGCTCCGTAAGAAGCATTTGAAAGTCCTGGAGTGGCCTAGCCAGTCTCCAGACCTCAACCCCATAGGAAATCTGTGGCGGGAGTTGAAAGTCCGTGTTGCTCGGCGACAGCCCCAAAACATCACTGCTCTCGAGAAGATCTGCATGGAGGAATGGGCCAAAATACCAGCTACTGTGTGTGCAAACCTGGTAAAGACCTATAGTAAACGTTTGACCTCTGTTATTGCCAACAAAGGTTATGTTACAAAGTATTGAGTTGTATTTTTGTTATTGACCAAATACTTATTTTCCACCCTGATTTACGAATAAATTCTTTACAAATCCTACCATGTGGATTCATGGATTTTTTTTTCACATTCTGTCTCTCACAGTTGAAGTGTACCTCTGGTGCAAATTACTGACCGCTGTCATCATTTTAGGTGGGGGAACTTGCACAATCGGTGGCTGACTAAATACTTTTTTGCCCCACTGTATTACGTTCCTTTGCTCCGATGTGGCCTGTAAATATTTCCCCTATTTAACCAAGGTGGCTCAGCAGTGCCCTGAGCTGAGGAACCTCTTGTCAATGCGTCCTTTTCTCTCCGTCATGCATGCAAAGGCTCACACTTGGAAATGCGAGGTATACTGCAGCTTGTAGTTTTGGATTAGTTTGAGACATTTTGTTATAAGGTTGAATGAATTCAGCAGTCATGTATTGTGACCTCCTTTCTATAGATCAAATGGGGAGGTGCGTTTCAGGATGGGGCCGGTTCAACAGTTGGAGAAGAGGTGGAACAAGTAAACAGTTTCCTGTCTAGGGCGGCCATCACAACGAAGTACATGTCTAAAGCAGGTGTGTGTCCGTGTCTGAGATTCCACTCAGTCTCCTGCTCATTAATTCTAATTTGTATACTAACTGAAATGCAGGGCGAACAGACATGCTGACCCTCCTGGCTTTGGGGTGGAACAAAAGGAAAATGGAACAACTGGGCCGCACTTTGAGCCAGCGATATCTAAAGGTCATTTTTTCAACACCCATTTTAATGTGTGTGGTAATGGGGGGAAAACACCAGTACTCTTTTAATGTCAATATGAATGACATTTATGAATGCATTCTTAGATCATAAGGATCCTTAGAGAACAAGTGGAGAGCCTGAATGCGACCAGAAATGAGCTGGGTGTGGATGACGACACACTGCAGCAATGGGTGGCCGATGTGCAGAAATGGGCTGAAGGTGAGTCTCAATATAATGCACTCATGTATAACAATAGGACCCACCATGGCCTCATTAAAGAACTTAGAGTTAAGATCTTTCTGACAGTGTCAACAAACAATGAAAAATAAGCCTTGTAAAAGCAAATTTATGGCAGAGTTGTTGCGTTTCATCAAATTGGATAGAACCTGGGTTGAAATGATGTCGTACTAGTTGGTTTTATAAACCTGAACACCAACATACTTGTTATCTCATGATTATCATGAGATAGCAGCACATGAAGGCTCCAGATGTCTTATAATGAATGTCATCAAGTCAGTGATTACAGAGTCCACTGTAGTTTGGTGACTGTTACTCATCCTGTGCTCTGATTAATATTCCTCTCACTTAGAAAGTGATCAAACTGATGGCAGCCTTGGAGCGTTGCAGGCACGAATAGAGGAGCTTGTCGTCATCATCAGAGTGCGAACACAAAGTCTTTACAGACAAAATGGTACGTCCCAGTTTCTTTGAAACGGACCGTTTGATGCTCAGTTTGTACAGCTTGTGCAGCTACTTTGTAAACAGAATCAAATCAGATCCAGGTTTGTTTGAGCTGGATGTGATTTGTTCTAGCAAACAAATTGATGAGTGTAGATTAAAATGAAACTATATACATTATGTGAAGGTGTGAATTTTTTATGATTATTTACAGATAGCAACAAGAGGCGACACAGAATTCGCAAGGTCATCTTAGTTGAGAAGAAACGCTTGGCGGCTGCTGTTGACGACTACAACAAGCTCGCTGAACCAACAAAGCAAATCGTATCCAGTGATGCCCTCATGCAGACCGATATTTGGCCCTGGCAGAGCACAAGTGAACGTAAGCTCTTGATTTATAAATATCCTTTTTAAACAAACTCCCAGTATCTGAGCAGTAGTTGAATGTTTTGTTCTTGAATCATAATATGCTACTATGTTTTCCCATCTGATGTTGTTAAACTGTAGCTGCTGCTGACCTCCGGACAAAGAGAAAGGTCTTTGAGAAGGTGATGGCTGTGAGGCGCCTGAGAGAGGAGGAGATGATCCTTTGCAGGGAGATGCGGCATCACTGGACAGTGTTGCGAATGCGTTCTGTGGTGTTGGGGACAATCTCCTCAGACTGTAAGCACTTTATTTATTTATTAATTTTTTGATGAATCGATTGAAAATAAGAGCAGATGCTAAAGTCTTACTGGATCTTTTACCTATATCTAGATTGCTAGCTAACACTGCCTTCTCCCTTTTAAAAAAATGTTTAATTACAGCATCCTAATTCCTTGTGTTTATGAGGTGAGGTTTTTTTTTGTTTGTTTTTTTTACTTTTCTCATATTTATTTGTTTTGTTCTTTTTACAGCCTCCTTTGTTGGCATGTCGGAGGATGCACAGAAGGGACTCTGTAGCCTGGTTTTAAAAAAACAAAGTGAACTGAAAGCTGAAATGCTCAAAGTAAAGGACGTGTACAAGAGAATCCTCAGCCACCAACCACTCCTGGAAATGGACTCGGAGGAGGAGGAGGACATTCCAGACGATGCCACTGAGAGTGATTTGAGCACTTCTGATGAAGACTGATTGTGTCATCATTGATGTTATGTTTGGTAAAATAAAAAGTTAATCACATCTCTGTTCAATGTGATTTTTCAACAGACATTTTACATTTTGATAAGAAAAATGGAATTTCCTTGGTGCAGTTGTTTACCCTGAATCATTATTTCCCATCTAATTTAATGACTAGTGTACATGTTCAGATACGATAACATAATTTAATTTATGGGATGCTTTCTGGGCTGCTCAAATTATCACAAAATTTAAAAGCACCAGGCAGCACACTCACAAGTAAATTTTTTGTTCAGTGTTTTGTCGAAGAAATCAACAAGTACAATTGAGATGTTTGCTGTAGTGGTGTGTTTGTTAAGAAGCATGCCAGCACACTGGTGAACTGACAGTCCCAGAATGCACCCGAGCCATTGACTCGCCCCAGAGCAAATGAAATTGCTTATCTAGAAAGACAACCGTCATCAAAGAAGAAGTAAAAGAGTATGAAACAAATGGTAAGGGAAGGTACTGTGGGGTAGGAAAGAAAGGCCAGAGCTGTGCAAAATGACCTCCAGCAGGCCACAAATGTGCACGTCTGCTCAAACGGTCAGAAATGGACTCCATGAGGGTGGTATGAGGGCCCGACGTCCACAGGTGGGGTTGTGCTTACAGCCCAACACAGTGCCGGATGTTTGGCATTTGCCAGACAACACAAAGATTGGCGACTTTGCCACTGGCGCTCTGTGCTCCTCACAGATGAAAGCAGGTTCACACTGAGCACTTGTGACAGTCTGGAGACGCCGTGGAGAACCTTCTGCTTCCTGCAACATCCTCCAGCATGAGTTTGGCAGTGGGTCAGTTTTGGTGTGGGGTGGCATTTCTTTGGGGAGCTGCACAGCCCTCCATGTGTTCGGCAGAGGTAGCCTGACTGCCATTAGGTACTGAGATGAGATCCTCAGACCCCTTGTGAGACCATATGCTGGTGCGGTTGGCCCCGGGTTCCTCCTAATGCAAGACAATCCTAGACCTCATGTGGCTGGAGTGTGTCAGCAGTTCCTGCAAGACGAAGGCATTGATGCTGTGGACTGGCCCGCCCATTCCCCAGAACTGAATCCAATTGAGGACAACTGGGACATTATGTCTCGCTCCATCCACCAACTGCACCACAAAATGTCCATGAGTGGGCAGATGCTTTAGTCCTGGAGTCTGGGAGGAGATCCATCAGGAGAGCATCTGCCACTTCATCAGGAGCATGCCCAGGTGTTGTAGGGAGGTCATACAGGCATGTGGAGGCCACACAGACTAGTGAGCCTCATTTTGACATGTTTTGAGGACATTACATAAAACCAGATTAATGATTCTGTATTGCATTGATCAAGGAACCAACCCAATAGGAGCTAAAGGAATCCTCTTGACATTACTTCACTCAGTAAGTTTATATTATGTTTAATGTACATTTTCTTCATCATTTTAGAACATAACATGTTAGCGCTCCCTGGTCCTTTTTGGAGACAGATCCTGAGACAGCAGGCAGCTATGGAGAACTCGTGTCAGCTGTGGTAATTAAGGAATACTTTGATTTAATATTGATTTCATGACAACTATCCTCTGGCACATATTCCTGGATATATATAATGACATAAGTAAACTCCCATTTTAGAATCATTGCCTTCTTTGATCTGACTTATTGCCTCAGACTTTGGCCCTGTGTCCCCAAAAGTATAGAAAATCCATGACACTGAGTAAGAGGCCTTTATCATGTTATAAGTGAGAGAGTTTGGTGTAACAGTGGTTGAACATGCCAAATCAATCCACAACATACTGCCATTCCCCAGCTGTAACCTGCATATGCATCAAACCAAAATCCAGTATCATAGCCACAAAAAAGACATAAAGATGAGGTTAAAAGGGTTGTCTCATTTTGCCAGATAGCTTCATCCCAAAAAAGATAAACATTCTTCAAAAACAAAAGTTTGTGAATATTTGCTGTATTGCCAGGCCTAAACCAACCTGTTAAACTTATCAAATTATTGTCATAGATACGAACCTATTGATTGAAACAGAATAATCCATTGAAGCCTCCATCATCATCCACAATCACTGTTACTGTTCAGATTATTTTATCTCTGTTTTCCTCTAGAATGTTTTGAAAATCAGCATTTGATCAACAGACTTTTTAAAAGTTTATTTTGATCCTATTGTTTACGTGTGTAATTGCATTTTTATTGAAATTATGACAGGAAAACCCTCAATCAAATTGTATCTTTGATATCTAATAATAATATTAACAATAATGTTACATATGTAATATGTACACAATAATATTGTGCAAACAAACAAGAAAAATAGCAAAAAATGTCAATTTTTTTTAATACCCTGTATATAAAGACCACATATGACCACAACTCCAAATGTGCAATTGTCACTGCATCTAAACATGACATATTACAAAAAGGTAGAAACATATAATATACAATATGTTCTGAAGCTGGTACTGGTGCAGTTAACTTTGCTTTAGGCTCCCATACACAGTAGGTGTTACTTACTATACGTGCAGTGCAGTATTACTTTACCTTGTAATATGTTATAATAAGCAAGTCACTTCTATATTTATGAGGATGTAGACAATAATGTTGGCTGATATGTAAAACTATGAGATGTCGAGTGCAGGGAAGATATTATTGATCGATCAGATTCATGAATATGTTAGGTACTTAAGCCACAATTAGAGAGTGAAACAGACACTGACACTGGTTGAAATGTATAGTAAATATTTTATTTTGAACTTTTATGCTGAACTACAAGCTGTGAACTGTGCGATCTCTGCGACCTGTGGTGCCTGGTTTACTGTGTGTAAAACTGCGCAGGTTCCCATGTGTCATCCCACACTTTGCCACTGTCAGGAGAAAAACATAACAAACAACAACGACAACCACACACAAAATAGGACAATTTAGGTTGTGACATATGACAATTTTTTAGGATGAAATATCTTCTATATTCATGTCATGCTTTATACACCTTCATTGTAATATAAATTAATCAAATCAAGTCAGAGAGTATTAATATATGTAGTAGATGTCAAGCAGGACCACAGCAGCAGCCACGATCCATTGGAACCTGCTGGATGAGAGAGCACAGAAACTCCAGGGAAGAAGTTTAGTTAGTAACATGCATGAACTGCATTACTGAGACATGTATGTTTACAGATGGTGGTGAGGGAGAGGGGGAGAGTTTTCAGTAAAAGGAGACGTGACTGCATCTCCAACCAATACTGAGCCTGCATAACCCTGAAAGAGACAGAGAGGGGGGGGGGGGGGGGGGGGGGTGGACACTAACCCCCAGCAGTCTGGTCCTATTACAGCATAACTAAGGGCTGAGCTGAACCAGCCCTAACTATAAGCTCTATAAAGAAGTAAAGTCTTATGCCTACTCTTAAAAGTGTTGACCATGTCCACCTCCAAAACTCATAATGGACTTTGGAGGTGGACAGCTATCAAGCTCCTCACAGAAGAGCAGCTTGACAGCTAAAAGCTCCCAGTTTACTTTAGTCCAAATACATGAATTCAAATTGAGTTGATAACTATTTATCAACAATATGAATGTCTGTTCCCGTCCAACAAAGTTGTTACTACATACCATGTTGAGCAAGGCTTCCACTTGACTTTAACTTCTTCTTTTTCCTGAAAAACATGATATAAACAAACAATTAATTAAGAAAGACATGCAAGTTGCATACAAAAAGGAGCTTATAAACATTTGTGTACTATTGAATGGCTCAATATATTATACAATTAGTTTACAAAAACATAAGAACCACTACAATGCTTGTACTGCCAGCATCGAGTGCATGTCAGCAAAGCAACACTGCTTACATTGTGGCTCACAAGCAAAACTAACTGAAGCAGATGTTACTGAATGGGAAGGAGCACCTCCACATCAATCACTCCTTCTGAGCATGATGTCAGGAGGACTTTAAAGAACGTAAACATCAGGAAGGCAGCACGACCAGGTCGTATCAGGTGGTCTGTTCTTATTTAATGTCCTATTTGGAGTGAAATCCTGACTCAGTGGCTGAATTAGTGAAGATTCATCAAATACAAAAGCTTATGGATATTCAGTCAGGCACAGTTCAAATCCGGGAAGTCCAAAGACGCAAACAAATCTGCACAACAGCAGGCTAAATTACTTACATTTACAACTCTCCTGTCTACTATCTCTTCATATTTGAAAATCTTCTGTGTACGGTGTTTTCGGCATTCTGAAAAATAACAAATGAAATATTTACATGAGTTCTGTAAAACTGGAAAAAATGCAAAAATTAAGAAAAAGAAATCTTAACAAACTTAACGAACATGTCATATGTTTCGTACATTTACAATACCATAACGTCTAACCTTTCCTTGTCCTTTTTTTTGTTTGGGACATCCGAGGTGTACACCGTAGAAATTGAGGGAGATGCAGGATGTGGAGATGGAGAGGAGGATGCAGGAGAAAGCAGAGATGAAGAGGAGGATGCAGGAGGAAGCAGAGATGGAGAGGAGGATGCAGGAGAAAGCAGAGATGAAGAGGAGGATGCAGGAGGAAGCGGAGATGGAGAGGAGGATGCAGGAGGAAGCAGAGATGGAGAGGAGGATGCAGGAGGAAGCAGAGACAGAGAGGAGGATGCAGGAGGAAGCAGAGATGGAGAGGAGGATGCAGGAGGAAGCAGAGATGAAGAGGAGGATGCAGGAGGCTGACAGAGGGAAGATGTTGGTACAGGCTCTAAATGAAGAATAAATTCCTCGTTTAGAGCCTCTGGGTCTGGGACTGGTCCAGCATCGACACTGTCAGCAGAGGATGGTCCAGCTGCTGGTGTAGAACTTTTAGCAGGAGGTGAAGCTTGTAATTCTGAAAAATTTTAAATATTAAACATTCATTAAAATGGGTTGAAAAAATGTACAGTGCACATAAACACATAATAAGTAGTGATTTGCATGTTTTCAGTTAAGTTTTTACTAAAGATACAACTGGTAAATATTGGCATCAAATAAGTCATCTCGCACACTCACTGACCCAAATAATTCAGTACAAGTGCCCTCTAGGGTAGTGTGACATCTGTAGTGCTTTTCTACATTGTACATTAAAAAATTAATGAGTGTGACTATAAATCCAGATAGATAATGACTTTTTCCTCTGATGACACTACTTTCCTGACTTTGTAGTGAATAACATTTGACACTTCAAGCTAGTACTGTGACTTAGCATCACCATTGTACAAAACTCCTAACTACCTCAGGGAGGTAATCAGGTAACCTCTTAAGAAGTATATAAATTATTTAAGAATCTTGGTGTTCATATTGGTAACATTATAACATTTGTTATACTAGAAAGTCTCAAAGAGAATTATCAGGTCTGGTTTTCATGAAGATTTTTAAAATTACATTTGTATATACATGAGTGTGAAAGACCATACTATACACACACACACATACAAAGCTGTTCAGGTGGGTAACACCAGAGGTTCAGTATGGCTAGCTTTGGTGATGTGACCGACACATGGGGAGGTAATAAGGCAGATATAACACTATTTTCATGTTAGCAACAGGACATGTAGGGCAGCTGTCACCTCACAGCAAGAAGGTTACTGGTCTGAACCTTGGCTGAATAATAGAATAGAACAGAACAGAATAGAGTAGAGTAGAACAGAATAGCTGGTGACTGTTAACTATCCTCATCCTCACCATCTTGTTTGTCTCTATGTACCCCGTGATGATCTGCCTTCTTATCTAGGGTGTACCATGAGTATCACCCAAAGACAGCTAGGATAGGCTACCTGATAAGGACACCTGGTTACAGATAATGGACAAAGCATATCTTACTTCTCAGAAGGTGTTCATAAAGCTTCCTCATCTTCATGAGGATGTCACGTGCAGCACCTTCCGCTGGTTCGATCTGAGTGATCACGTCCCCTACTATACGGCCCTTACGGTCAAACTGTCCAAGAAACAGAATTGGTTGGTAGCCCAGGGCATGTAGCTTTGAAACCTGCAAGAACAACAAAGAAAAACATGCAGCCAGTCTTTCATGTAAGCAAATTGATGTATAACAAACCTTTAAGTTTCACATCTTTGTTGTTTTATTGTTGTCGATAGTTAAAAAGTATTTATGGTGATAAAATCCATCTTGAAATGTTTTGTCTCTCAGTTAATAGCCGATTAAATTAAAAATCAGAAGTAGCTTGAATAAAAATCGTTTTTAACAAGTTTTTTCTAGTTGGATGTCTTTAGTGTGATGATGTTATTCTGATGTGAATAACTTTTTTATTTATGCTCTTTTATAAATTAATATTTTATGTGTATATACATGTCTTGTTAGTTTCTTACTTCATGATATACAAGAAAACATTGACAACTGTGATTAATAAAGAATTGTCTACCAGACCAACCACTTATTAGATCAGAACTTTTAAACTTACTGACAACTGGGCTGAATTAACCACCCTGCTCGCATTTCTGTTTTTTTTAACAGAGGCAGCCCAGTTACTGTTTTTAAACTGTTCTTGTTTTTTTTTTTTCAATCCCTCCTTTAGGTTCAGGCTGCCCAGGCATCCACTGCATGTCTTCCTGTTGCAGGTGTTTGGGGCCTGACAGGAAGGGCATGGTTTGGTTTTTGGCTTTGTCATTTCTGCAAATGAAAATGGAACATGTAGGGATTATTTCAGGTCTGTTTTGGTGAAACGATTACAAAAATAATTTATGACCAAAGAAATAACTTATATTACGAGGCAGTATTACACCATATTTAGAAAAAAAAAATCAATTACGAGATTAAAGTCATTAATATTGAGTTAATTACGTGAATAGGGTTAAAAAAAAACCTGAATTGATTACAGAAAAGATACATTGCTAAAATAGAGCAGTACTAACATTAGCTGGGTGGCCAAGCAAGTGTCTTACACATGAGAATACATCACAAAAAAATTTAAATAAACTTTTGCAGAAGTAGTTCTCTTGGTACACAGACTGCTCTGTGAAAACATTTCAAGTTTAATATCAGTTTAATATCACTGAAATTAATATTTCAGTGAACATGCAAATTACCCACAGTTTATCACAACTTACTTAGCTAGGATCTGCCTCGTGTCCAGTCGAAAACTTCGCTGCAGGACCGTGAGTTGAAAGATACATTTACTACGACTCCCAAGATGCATTGCAGTAAAAACCATCCAATCGCCTTGCTTAAGATCTGTTGACGTGTCGCTAAAGGCGCGCTGTAGATAAATATTGCAATTTGTAAAAAATAAAATACTACAATTTGCATTTTTTAATTACATAATTAAACACTGGGCCAGTTTAATTTCGTATTATCGCTGGTTATTATTTTAGAGTAAATAAAGGAATAACGGGTAGCACCAAGCTGTTGTTATCTTCATTTCCATAGCGACGGCGGTTGAGGATTATGGGTAGTGTGCAGTTACGGGATTAGTGCGTCTGCGTAAATTGGTCTGATTGGTTGGAGCCGAGCGCATCCAAAACTAACAGGAGTGGTGAATGAATCTATAAATGTGTTTTACGTGTGAAATGAAAATAATAAACCTAACGAAGGATTATGTATACGTTAAATCTGCGCACTTTCAGATCGTGAATCAGTTTGGAAAACACTGTGTGATGGCCACAACATGAAGCGATTTTATTGTTGAATTATCAGTGATACTTTCACGTGTTTTTGTTGAGAAATGTTAACGATGTCATTAAAAGAAAGCATTAAATTAGGGAGAAAAACCCGTTCGCGGAGAGGGTCCCCGGTTCTCCAGTTAGATTGTGCTTCACGGCGTCATGTTTCGCCGTGACGGGGTTATTATTGGAGTAAATGGATGGCTGGAGCCTCTGCTCGAAGCGTCTCTGATCGCTGCGAGCGGGTTCATATTGGAATGAATTGACAACCCACAGCGTCACATAAAAACGTGGAAGGGTACCTTAGGCGTCAGCATGAGAAGTTAAGGGACGTGACAAATCGTCATTATTTTACGCGTCGGGAGTGAGAACGGGTTGGGAAAAAGACATGAACAATGGGCCAAGTAGATACTAATATGACTCTAAGCAGATCTATTCAAACTTGAATATTTATTAACTGCAAAAGAGGGATCTTCCTGACAACCTAAATGTACAATTACTCCTAAACAATTGTTCTTATTCTGGATAGCTTTACTACACTGAACATTTTTTACACAACTCCCCTAAGGAATAACAAAAGAATGTCATTAGAAAATTAACCTCAACTTGTTTTCAGACTGAGCTAGCCAAACTACCTGAACCTTTCTTTTTTCCTTTTTCTTTAAGCCCTTCCTCCCTTCAGAAAACTTTTGCCTCTCTTCATTTTTCTTTTTTCTGTATTCTATGAAGGTGCTGAAGGTTGGAGTTGGGCAGTTTGAGGTAGTCTGTGATGCTAAAGGGAAACAAAGGAAAAATGTACTACAATGTCACACATTAAAGACATTCATTCATGTGACATTCCATTGTCCACACAACACGCAAATAAGGACAACACTGAATAATCTCACTAGAAAATTTCTACCAAGGAATGACAATGCAACTGATACTATTGACCAATACAATTCTACACCAGTAAGTTTTAATGTATAGACACATAATAGTGTTAGTTCCTAAAGTTAACCAAACATAATAAATGAACTAATTTATTATCGTTTCAGTTGTGGAAATGCTCAGAGGACTGTTCCACGAAGCAAGCTAATCCCAAAACCCAGGCTCACTCTGAAAAATCCAGGCTCGATTGCCCCAAATTCGGTTCCAGGAACGAGGCTAACCTGCAGTCTTTCTGCTCATTCATTATGCAATATGCTTGTGGACAAGTCTGGTCGGTGGCACCCTAGCTGCGAGGTTTGTTAACACCAGAACTGCCCTCAAACCTTCACTACTAGAAAGGTCTTGAGCAGTCATTTTGACAGCTGCGTGCATTTTCAAATGAACCTCGATTTTCTGAGCTCGCTTAGTGGAACAGCCCTCTGGTCTGCTATGGTCTGGAAACAGCTAACGCTAGGCTAATAAATCAATAAATAATAAACATTTTATTATGCTTATTACAGTTTTTTACAGACGCTAGGACACATTTCTCAATACTTAGGTCACGTTTGCAAAACTCCTCACACAGTGAGCACAACAGAAGTCTATGTGTGAATGTGTGTGTGAATGGGTGGATGACTGGATATGTAAAGCGCTTTGGGGTCCTTAGGGACTAGTAAAAGCGCTATATAAATACAGGCCATTTACAGAAGTCTATGTGGGCTAAACTGAGGACCAGTTATCATTGTTTTGGCACAAAATGCATTCAATCACTACATCTCTCAAATTTCATGAATTATCTTCTCACTCAGACACAACAACTGCTAAAAATCTTTGTACGTACAGGACATTTTGCATGTGCTTACATACTGTTTTCAAAACTGTTAAACGTATGGCCAAAACAATAACACAATGCAAAACTTAAAAAGAGCAAAATCCAACAGCAATATTTTATTGAAACATATTTTAAATCTAAAAATGCAGTTTAACCAGCCACAGCTGATTCTCATTGTAGATGAACATCTACACAGGTGTTACTCCTTCAATTTTTCAACTCCTTCAATTCTGGCAGCCAGAAGATTCTTTCCTAGGTGTGTTGCCCTAGATGACATAAGATGTGATGTGGATGAGAACCTGTGGCCAAATGGAGAAGACCGAGTAGATTAGCATTACTATTGTATGTGTATCAGTGGATGGTGTGTATACAAATTCTTGTATTTTGGGATTACTTAGTGCAAAAAAATAAAAATACAGAAACAAATATTAACAAATTCTGCATGATGTCTGATTCATTCCAGTAACATATATTGAAATTATAAACAGAGATGTGTCCTTGTTTCACACAAGAAAACACTGTGTAATGCTACATGTTGTTAGTGTTTTTTAGGTCATTGTTTTGTGGGTGACAAAGTGTGTTTGTCGGCTGTCAACCTTTGCTAGTGTTCTGGAAGAATGAGTTTATTTGAGACCTGAATGAAGTGTTTTGGTAGTTGTAGTGCATTTTGAATGTGAAATGAACTGCTTTGCCAAGCTGACGGTCAGTTAGGAGGATTGTGTGAAGTGTTTTGCAAAAGTGACCTAAGTATTGGGAAATGTGTCCTAGCTTCTGTAAAAAACTGTAACTTACTCAATGGGAGTGAAGTGTCTCCGATGCAAGATGCGTGATAAAGCCTCTCGCCACAGCCGCTGCAAAAGTTCGGCGACTCCTCAACCAGCTTTTTCCCACAGCTAGGACAAAACATTCCGCCGTTCTTCTTCAAACGAAATGCGCTACAGGCAGAGTAACTTCCGGTTCCAAAGACGAACAGATCGGACATCCAATCAGTGATGTCTCCTGTTGCCGACTGGTACCTACCCTTTCCGGTTTTCTTAATGTAATTGTGCTTCTCAATTTGTTTTTGTGATTCTTCTTTTGTTTTTGTGCTTCTCAATTTTGTTTTTGTGCTTCTCAGTTTTGTTTTTGTGCGTCTTAATTTGTTTTTGTGCTTCAGAGCTTCTCAATTTTTTTGTTGTGTTTAGCAATTTGTTGGTGTGATTTGCACTTCAGGGCTACCGTACCCTAGAGACAAAGCACGTACAAACTCCAAAACACGTACAAACTCTAAAACACAACGGAAGTGCTCCAGGATGCTAGGGGGCAGTGTTGACCTTTTGTTACCTAGTGGCAGGTGGACTCTAAACTTCTAGCAGAAATCTAGCAGAGGTGGAGGATGAACTCAACCTGGGTGTCTGTAGTCTTATGTATAGGGCTGTCAATCAATTGAAAAAAAAATAACTAATTAATCGCACAAGAATGTACGCTTAAATTCGAAGAGAATTTTAATAGTTTTCTTCAATCTTTTAACACGGGTTCTCTCCTGTGAAATACAACTTTAAAAAAAAACCTTCAAGGTCATCAACAGTGACTCACATTAAAGACATCTTTCTAGTATCTGCTCATAGGAAATAATACTGAACCCACGCCTAAAAAGTGGAAGCAGAATACCATAACAATAAAGGACATTAAAATGAGATTTTAGTTTTAATAATAATACTTTCTTATAGAATCTAGCAACAATAGAAATGTAAACAACAAAATGTGTAACATCCTAATGCACAAAAGTCAATATTTAAAACACAAAAAGACACAGCTGAAAACCCAGAATGTTGAAAATTTTTCACTCCAAAGAAGTAATTTGACCTGGTCCTTTGCACTCAGCCAATAACTGAGGCAGACTGTTTTGTTTACATTATCTGAGGACAAAGAAGTACGCTTATTTTGAATGATGTGACATGAGAGTGAGAATAATCTCTCACACTGTTTTATGTCCATGTACAACTTGCTGTTCCTTTAAATTCCTGAGCGTTTGCTGGACTATGCTTAAAATATCCAACAGTCTTGTGACATTTGGCCAAAACCCTTTCAAATCCACTGTCATGAGAGAAACTGTGACTGTTCTCTGCAGAATGCGGGCCATGCAGGGCAGGTGTTCAAATGGAAGTAGTCTGCCAACTGCAACCATGTTACGAGCACTGTCGATGACAGGGGTGGTTAACTTGTCCTTGATTTTCCATTCATTTGCAATAGTCAAAAAATGTCCAGCACACGCCTCAGCATAGTGTCTCTCTTCAGTTTTACTCACCGTTGGTGCAAACGATTGTAGAGTCGAGTCAATATTGTTACCAAGTAGTTATCGTTGTTCACCAAAGTCCAGTGGTCTCCTTTGAGAGCGACATTCCTCACTTGCACAAGCTTGCTGGACCACTGAGCCCGTCCGTTCTTGTCCATGCTTGCGTCTGTAGCCTGTAGCATGGTATCACTTCTTCTTCTAACCTGTTCCAGCAAGCCAAAATGCCAGTACAGCGCAATGCTGCCCCCTCCTTCAGAGCTGCTCACAAGTTTAAAGGTCTTGGATTACAGGAAAACAAGAAAACTGCATTAATTGAACAATACACAAGAATGGATGATTTAGTCATAAGTGGTCTGGAGACGCAACACCGAACCTACGCCAGAGTAACAGCTGGCGGAGGTAAAGACGGTGAAGATGCCCCGGTAGAGGAGCTGCAAACGCTTGAACAGCAAGTGATAAAATTCCTTCAAACGAAGAATGTAAGTATTCAGAGCCATCATATTGCAGCATGCCACACGCTCCCCAGAAAAGACAGTAAAACAAAGCCAGCAATCATTCTTCGGTTTGTGAGTCGCAAAACAAAGATTGAGTTACTGAAACAGGGTAAGAAGCTAAAAGGGACTGGTGTGTATTTAAATGAACATTTAACGAAAAAGACTGCTGAAATTGCAAGACAGGCACGCAGCCTGAGAAAACAAAATAAGATACAAGCGACATGGACGAGGAACTGCAAAGTAATGATAAGACTAAATGGCAATCCCGAAGAAGCGAAAGTTGTGATGATAAGAGAACTCAAAGACTTAGAGCAATATAAATAATCAGGAATCTGCTATGGAATCTATTGGAAAAGTGACGATTGGATAATGAACAATGGGTATGGAAAGTGTTTCTGGCCTTATGGCTCAAAAACAATGGAAACAACAACAACAAAAACACATAAATGACAAGTTTGGACACAGATTATAGGTTTCCATTCGGAGATATTGAAGAGGAAGACTTTGATTATGAAAAGGACTGTCAAGGTGGTTATTTTGCCACACACGTTGAGAAAACGAACTTCAAAACGTTTAACTATGCAGAGCACAACATTAATGACCCTGAAAGTAACATTGACCCAGATACCCACTTCTACAATAACACCAATAATACTTGTGAGTACTATACAGATGACCAATTCAATGTGAATATTAAAATGGCAAATGCATTGTCGGTCATACATTTCAATAGTAGAAGCCTGTATAAAAATGTTTCTAAAATTACAGAATGTTTAAGTAAGTTAAAAAAGTTTAACATAATTGCAATATCAGAAACATGGCTCGATAATGAGAAAGTTAGTGAAATGGGACTGGAAGGATACGAATTATTTACAATGAACAGGGTGAATAAAAAAGGAGGCGGTGTTGCTTTATATGTAGATAAAGTTTTGAAATGTAGTCTGATTGAATGCATGTCAAGCACCATAGATAACATATTGGAATGTGTCACTATTGAAATTCATGTTGAAAAAGCTAACAATATAATTATAAGTTGCATCTATAGGACACCAGGTTCATGCCTTGAGATATTCAATGAAAAACTTGCTGCTATGTTTAGCAACCTAAATGATAAAAAAGTGCAAATAATTTGTGGTGATTTTAATATAGATTTGCTAAACCCAAATGGACATCAGAAAACAACAGATTTCATAAATACAATGTATAGTAACTCCCTTTTCCCTGTAATTATAAAACCAAGTAGAATAACAATTGATACAGCTACATTGATAGATAATATATTCACAAATAAAATTGACCATGAAATAGTAGGTGGACTTCTTATAACTGATATAAGCGATCATCTTCCTGTTTTTGCAATTTTTCAAAATTATTTTGGGATTAAAACTAAACAAAAGAATCAAATATTTGATATGATACGACATAGAACAACAAGAGCCATTGCTGCCCTCCAGGTGGACTTAAAGGAACACAATTGGAATGAGGTTTTTGCAAATGAAGATTCAAATAGTGCGTATGATGCATTCTTATCAACTGTAATTTCACTATATGAAAAACACTGTCCTTTAATGAAAATCACTAGAAAGCATCACAGATCAAATAAGCCATGGATCACAAAGGGGATAGAAGATGCATGTAAAAAGAAAAATAATCTATATAAGAGATTCATAAAACAGAGGACAAAAGATGCTGAAATAAAGTACAAGTTATATAAAAATAGATTAGTAAATATTATAAGAACAAGTAAGAAAGAATATTACCACAAATTATTGGAGCAAAGTAGAAGTAACACACAAGAAACATGGAGGATATTAAACAGTATAATCAAAAAGGGCTCAAAAAATAAGAATTATCCAGATTATTTTAAAAAAGATAAAGATATTGTGCTTGATAAAACTAAAGACATTGCAAATGAATTTAATGATTTCTTTGTAAATGTTGGCTTTAATTTAGCAAAAGAAATTCCAGAGTCAAGAAATAATAACGACCTAAATAAACATATTACTCAGAATGTGTCCTCCATGTTTATTGGTGCTGTAACTCATAGAGAAATAATTAACATTGTGAAGACATTTAAAAATAAAAAGTCCACTGACTGTTTTGGTATTGACATGATATTAGTTAAAAGTATTATAGAATATATAGTGCAACCTTTCGCATACATTTGTAATCTGTCCTTTCAAACTGGTGTGTTTCCCTCACAAATGAAAATAGCAAAAGTTATTCCAATCCATAAAAACGGAGAGAGATGTCAGTTTACCAATTATAGGCCAATATCACTACTCCCACAGTTCTCAAAAATTTTAGAAAAGTTATTTGTTAATAGACTTGATAAATATATTGAGAAGCATAATCTCCTAAGTGATAACCAATATGGCTTTAGAGTGAAAAGGTCCACTTCAATGGCAGTGATGGAACTTGTTGAAGGGATATCTAATGCAATAGATAATAAGGAATATACTGTTGGTGTTTTTATAGACTTAAAAAAGGCGTTTGATACAATTGATCATTCTATATTAATGAATAAACTAGAGAGATATGGCATAAGAGGGATAGCATACAAGTGGATGAAAAGTTACCTGGATGAAAGATATCAATATGTCGAATTCAATAATGTAAAATCTAAGCAGTTGAAGGTAACTTGTGGTGTTCCTCAGGGCTCTGTGCTGGGCCCTAAATTATTTATATTATATATAAATGACATATGTAGTGTTTCCAAACTGTTAAAATGTGTATTGTCTGCTGATGATACCACTCTGTACTGCTCAGGTAAAAACTTAGAACAGCTTCTGACTACAGCGGAAAAGGAGTTAAATATATTAAAAAACTGGTTTGATGTAAATAAGTTATCATTAAATATAAAGAAAACAAAATTGATTATTTTTGGCACTAGACAAATGAAAAATGTATCTAAAATCAGGGTTAATGGAATTGAAATTGAAAGAGTGTACGAAAATAAATTTCTTGGAGTGATAATTGATGATAAGCTGAGTTGGAAGTCTCATATAAACCATGTGAAAACAAAAATGTCAAAAACCATTGCTATTCTCTATAAAACAAAGCATGTCCTGAACAAAAAATCATTATACACACTTTATTGTACTCTGTTGCTTCCATATATGACTTACTGTCTGGAGATATGGGGTAATGCATATAAAACGAACACTCTTCATATTTTCAAGTTACAAAAAAGAGCTATAAGAATTATAAACCAATCAAACTATATAGAACCAACTAACATTTTGTTTATTAATCTGAATACCCTGAAATTTTATGATTTAGTTGAATATAAAATGGCACAGATAATGTATAAAGCACAAAATAACTTGCTTTGCCCCAGTACTCAGAAGCTGTTCAAAGTCAGAGAGAGTCAATATGACTTAAGGGGAACAGATTTCTTTAAAAAAACAACAAGATAAGGACAAAAATAAAGCAGAGATGTGTTTCTGTTAGAGGAGTTAACCTGTGGAATAGTTATGACAGTGATTTAAAAAGGTGTAGTTCATTTTCCTTGTTTAAAAACATGTTTAAAAATAGAGTAATAGAAAAATACAGAAATCAAGAATGAAAAGAGCAAAAAGGAGAAAAAAAAACAACCTCTTGATTCTTTTGCTTTGATGTAGTTACTTATCTAAGGTGGAAAGTTTTTTTTTTTCTTTGGTTTTTTTTTTGTTTTTTTTCCTTTGTTTGTTTGGTTTTTGCTTTGTTTTATTATTTTCTTCAAGCCCTGTGTACAGGAGCTGCATACAAAAAGATATTTTGTGAAAAGGGTTGGCGTAATAAGCAAATGCTTCAGCCAATACCTTTTGATTAGCCTTGTCTCATGCTTTCTTTCTTTATGGTAGATTTTTGTTCTGTTTTCACTGTTTGTTTGGTTTTTTTTGTTTTTTTTTCACTGTTTTCACTGAGATTTGAATTTGAATGTTAATCAATAATTATGTTAAATTCTTTTAACGCATTAAATGTTTCACATTAATCTGATAAATTATCGCATTAATTTTGACAGCACAACTTGTGTTGTGTGGGAGTTGACTGAATGCTGCGGTGGGTGTAGTTTTCCCTGTGCAGTGGGGTCGGGTGGGCTGCCTCGAGCTCTGTGGGGCTCGGTGGCACTGCTGCTGTGGGGGCCCTTGCCTTTGCAGGGCCTTGGAGTAGGGGTGTGTCACCAGGGTGCAGATGAGGCATCCCCCCCTTTGTCCCCTTCTGGCTGCCTCTGCCTCAATTTTATCCCACAACTTAGACATTCACATTACTCACACTCTCATTACACATACAGTGGGGCAAAAAAGTATTTAGTCAGCCACCGATTGTGCAAGTTCCCCCACCTAAAATGATGACAGAGGTCAGTAATTTGCACCAGAGGTACACTTCAACTGTGAGAAACAGAATGTGAAAAAAAATCCATGAATCCACATGGTAGGATTTGTAAAGAATTTATTCGTAAATCAGGGTGGAAAATAAGTATTTGGTCAATAACAAAAATACAACTCAATACTTTGTAACATAACCTTTGTTGGCAATAACAGAGGTCAAACGTTTACTATAGGTCTTTACCAGGTTTGAACACACAGTAGCTGGTATTTTGGCCCATTCCTCCATGCAGATCTTCTCGAGAGCAGTGATGTTTTGGGGCTGTCGCCGAGCAACACGGACTTTCAACTCCCGCCACAGATTTTCTATGGGGTTGAGGTCTGGAGACTGGGTAGGCCACTCCAGGACTTTCAAATGCTTCTTACGGAGCCACTCCTTTGTTGCCCGGGCGGTGTGTTTTGGATCATTGTCATGTTGGAAGACCCAGCCTCGTTTCATCTTCAAAGTTCTCACTGATGGAAGGAGGTTTTGGCTCAAAATCTCACGATACATGGCCCCATTCATTCTGTCCTTAACACGGATCAGTCGTCCTGTCCCCTTGGCAGAAAAACAGCCCCATAGCATGATGTTTCCACCCCCATGCTTCACAGTAGGTATGGTGTTCTTGGGATGCAACTCAGTGTTCTTCTTTCTCCAAACACGACGAGTTGAGTTTATACCAAAAAGTTCTACTTTGGTTTCATCTGACCACATGACATTCTCCCAATCCTCTGCTGTATCATCCATGTGCTCTCTGGCAAACTTCAGACGGGCCTGGACATGCACTGGCTTCAGCAGCGGAACACGTCTGGCACTGCGGGATTTGATTCCCTGCCGTTGTAGTGTGTTACTGATGGTGACCTTTGTTACTTTGGTCCCAGCTCTCTGCAGGTCATTCACCAGGTCCCCCCTGTGCGGTTCTGGGATCTTTGCTCACCGTTCTCATGATCATTTTGACCACACGGGATGAGATCTTGCGTGGAGCCCCAGATCGAGGGAAATTATCAGCGGTCTTGTATGTCTTCCATTTTCTGATGATTGCTCCCACAGTTGATTTTTTCACACCAAGCTGCTTGCCTATTGTAGATTCACTCTTCCCAGTCTGGTGCAGGTCTACAATACTTTTCCTGGTGTCCTTCGAAAGCTCTTTGGTCTTGGCCATGGCGGAGTTTGGAGTCTGACTGTTTGAGGCTGTGGACAGGTGTCTTTTATACAGATGATGAGTTCAAACAGGTGCCATTCATACAGGTAACGAGTGGGGGACAGAAAAGCTTCTTACAGAAGACGTTACAGGTCTGTGAGAGCCAGAGATTTTCCTTGTTTGAGGTGACCAAATACTTATTTTCCACCCTAATTTACGAATAAATTCTTTACAAATCCTACCATGTGAATTCATGGATTTTTTTTTCACATACCTTTTTCACATACTTTTTTTTCCCACATACTTTGGGAGTGGACACACTGAATGGCTTCGAGAGGATGGAAGTGTGCCCACTCCTGAGTGAGACAGAACATTTGCACAATGAATGAAACTGGTGAACAATGGGCTGTGAGGTCAATATCTTGATCATTAATATGCAAATTGTCATGACCACTGATCACCAACACTGATCAAAGACCACTGATCATTGGCCATGAGTACTGTAGAAGCCTACATGCAGTTTAATTTGAAATATATGCTTTTATTTTGATAGTGCAGAAAAAACAGGAAGTTGGGCGAGAGGAGAGTGGAGCCACATGGTTTTTTGACCTCGCAATCTCTCTTCATCCATTTTGAATTGAGCTTTATAAGTTTTCGTAATTTGGAATTCTGTTGCTGTGTACCTGTTTGGACTTTTGAAATAAATATTGAGAAACTATCAAGGACTGTTGTTTTTGTTTTTTGTTTTTTGGATATGGAAAGAGGGACTAAGCGGAGCGTCAAGCTAAGGCTCCATTCAAAGGAAACCTACATTAGTCAAAAAACCTGCTCTTCACGGATTAATGGAGTTTGAAAATGCCTGACTATTACAGTTTTTTCTGATTGCTTAAGCACATTTTTTGTAACTATTGGCTAATTTTGCAAAACTCTTCACACAAATAAGAAAACCTGTCACCCAATAATCAAAACATTGTAGTTCTCTTGCAAAAGCAAACACAGCTAGATTAACTCTTCACACCTTCGTAAAAATGGTGTTTCCGTATCAAACAGTACACACAAGCCATCATCTACTAAGCACAAAATGCGCCAACTGCACACTGATGGTATGAATACAAAACACATCTGGCTTTTGCTTTCTCTGTGCACAAGGTAGGCTATGTCAGTTTGAGCTCATACTTCTGTCATAGATCCATAAGCATAGAGGGATCCAAACTTCAAGTACTGCTGTTTATTCACACACATCAAAACAAACACAAGTGTTTATTTCCAAGTATAGGATTATTTGCAATCGCCATAATGACTATATGGGTTACTTGGTCTGCAGTGAACATGCTTCCTCTGCCCCAGCATCTGGTCATCTAGCAATTCTGTAAAGTAACAATTTCAGTATTTTTACATCAATGGTATTGGTGTGTTTCTCATTGGCATATGGCAGTGCTACAAATCTTTGTGCGAAGTGACTGTACTAACCGATTCTCATTTCAAGATGTCCCTATGGTACTTGCTACAGTGTAGCGGCTCGAGTTAGGCTGGACCCGTTGGCCAGCTACCCTCAGGGTCATTCCACGGTTGATTACATGGTCCACTATTGTAGCTCTGATGTCATCAGCAATTCTATTTCTTACTCTTCCTACCCTTCCTCTCCCCCCTCCTCATCTTCCTCTCCCCCCTCCTCGTCTTCCTCTTGCTCCTCCTTGTCCTTGTCGTCCTCTTCATCCTACTTCTTCACCTCCTCGTCCTCTTCCTCGGCCTCCTCTACTTCTCACTCTTTCTGCTCCCTCCATTGTACTCCGCACACACAGCTTACCTGTATTATAGTGCTTAGGCTGATTGCAAAGTGAACTAATTATCTAAAAAAGTTTTCACGTGTGAAAGTCTGGCAGACTGTTGGCAAGTTAGTGTTAATGATAGCCATACATGTGTATACTTTTGCTAGGAGTGTGTTGGAAATTTGGTAATTGAGTGTTGTGCAGTGAATTGTGCCTACAGTTTTGCAAAGTGTGTGTTACAAAATTGCAAACTGAGTGCAAAGCAGTTTTTGTGCTTTTAGTTTTGCAAACTCAGTGAGTGGTTTTGCTATAAGTCTGAATAGTTTTAGAGATTGTGCTACAGGAATCACAGTTAGGGTTTAAGCATTCAGAAAAAACTGTAAGTAAGAAGGAAATACCAAACCGAGGAAAAACTGAAGATGGAAAACCGTAAGTTTTAAATTGCCTTGCCCTTTTTCAATTTGCTGAGGTGCATGTGTATTGATTGAGTTTGGAATTTTGCTGCCCATGGACGAACAAAGCAGTGGAAAAAGGATTGTAAAAATGACTGAGAAGGTTATGGAAGACTGCAAGACTAGAAATGTCAACACACGTAGACATAAGCTCTCTCAATTAACAGGCATGAAAAAAGAAATTGAGCAATTAATGGAAGATGATGCAAATGTTGACCTCGTTAAAACTAAATTACGAGTTGACTTTAGCTCTTTGCAGCAAGACTTTGCAAGCCTAAATTCTGAACTGCAACAACTTATGAGTGAAGATGAATTTTTGGAAGATCAAAATAGTTGGTTTGATCCAAAGAACAAGTCCCTGAATGATTTATTTTGGAAATGTGAAGGGTGGATGAATGAAGTCATGAAACACTCTGAACAGAACAGAGAGGACGGCATAGGAAAGCAGGCAGATAATAGGTCCATATCATCAAGTCGGCAAGCAAACGCTCCAGTAGATCTGGATCACAACCTTTCCTCTACATCTTCCTCTATTAGATTAAAGGTAGAAATGGAGCGTGCTGCATTAAAGGCAAAGGCTGCAGCTCTGGAGAAGAGTTTGGCAATAGAAAAGGAAGAAGCGGATTGGTATGCAGAAATGAAAGGAAAAGAGGCTCAATTGCAGGTGGAAGAAAAACAAAGAGAGGCTGCAATAAAGGCTAAAAAGGAAATGCATGCTATGCAGACTGCCCTTGTTGAGTCAGACGCAAAACTGGAAGTTTTGCAAAAATATGAAGATACACAGCCAGGCATGAGCATTTTTGCAGATGATGATCAGAATGGCAAAACTGAAATTAAAACCACATTCCACCCAACATTGCAATACGTCTCATCTGTACCCTACGACGACAATGATGTTCAGACACCAATGCAAGAAAGGACAGTGCCTGCGCCAAGCACTGAAAGGGCTGGTGAACCTATGCTCGATAGTTTGTGTCAAGCCATTTCTCAGCAAGTTAATGTCACTGAGTACCTGGTAAAGCAGGGGTGTCAAACTCAAATACACAGTGGGCCAAAATTCAAAACTGGAACAAAGTTGCGGGCTAACGTTAATATTTATTGAAATATATTTATTGAAATATACTGTATTTATTCCTCCAGATATAAGAATGAATCTTTTCTTATGGACTCAAACATGTTTTGCTGAAAAACTGAATATGGAACAAGCAAAGCTTAATACTAAACAATATATATATTAGCTGTATAATACCAGTAGGCCAGCTCTGATAGTATTTTTGGTATGGCTTCGCGGGCCAAATGTAATTAGGCTGCGGGCCAAATTTGGCCCGCGGGCCAGAGTTTGACACCTACAGTATGTGGTAAAGAATCACAAAGCTTCTCTATTACCTGACATCTCCATTCCAACTTTCAACGGAGATCCACTTGAATACAACTCTTTTTATCGGTTCCATTGAACATGGAATTGAAAACCGTACTGATACTCTTGGTGGTGCTGTCACTTGGTGTTCGCTCTCTCTGCGGTAGAGTATCACTTCCTGTTCCTGCTCAAACACAGTGGTGTTTCTGAGTAGCTTATTTGCTTAGCAATTTAATTAAAAACTTTTAAATACATTCTTCTTTCATAGTATAATCTTCACGTGCTTCATCCGAAGCACACTTTCTGTGTACTCACTACCTAATTTATAGCCAAAGTATTCACTCACTGTCTCTGTACTGTTTCGCTAGCTTAGCTTAGCTCGTAGCCGACTCGTTAGCACCGTGGCTACTTCACCTGTCGCTGCTGCACTTTCTTGCTCATTATGTCAGATGTTTAGTTACTCCTCGGCCTCCTTTAGCAGTAATGATATCTGTAACAAATGTAGCATATTTGCAACTCTGGAGGCCAGGATTACTGAATTGGAGACTCTGCTTTGCACCCTTCATTCACCCGTAGCTGGCCAGGCCCCTGTAGCTGGTGCAGCCGAAGATAGCGTAGGCCCCGCTAGCTTTTCCCCGGCAGACCCCAAGCAGCTGGGGAAAGAGGGCGGCTGGGTAACGGTGAGGAGGAAGCATAGTCCTAAACAGAAGCCCCAGGTACACCACCAACCCGTTAATGTGTCTAACCGTTTTTCCCCACTCGGCGACACACCCGCCAGGGGTCAAATTCTGAAGGAAATTTAAAACTGCTGGCTAAGGGTAAACGTAAATTCCGTAAAATCATAATTCACGTCGGCAGTAATGACACCCGGTTACGCCAATCGGAGGTCACTAAAATCAATATTGAATCGGTGTGCAACTTTGCCAAAACAATGTCGGACTCTGTAGTTTTCTCTGGTCCCCTCCCCAATCAGACCAGGAGTGACATGTTTAGCCGCATGTTCTCCTTAAATTGCTGGCTGTCTGAGTGGTGTCCCAGAAACGAAGTGGGCTTCATAGATAATTGGCAAACCTTCTGGAGGAAACCTGGTCTTGTTAGGAGAGACGGCATCCATCCCACTTTGGATGGAGCAGCTCTCATTTCTAGAAATATGGACAAATTTATTAAACCCCCCAAAAATACAGGGAGTGCAGAATTATTAGGCAAATGAGTATTTTGTCCACATCATCCTCTTCATGCATGTTGTCTTACTCCAAGCTGTATAGGCTCGAAAGCCTACTACCAATTAAGCATATTAGGTGATGTGCATCTCTGTAATGAGAAGGGGTGTGGTCTAATGACATCAACACCCTATATCAGGTGTGCATAATTATTAGGCAAGGTCCTTTCCTTTGGCAGAATGGGTCAAAAGAAGGACTTGACAGGCTCAGAAAAGTCAAAAATAGTGAGATATCTTGCAGAGGGATGCAGCAGTCTCAAAATTGCAAAGCTTCTGAAGCGTGATCATCGAACAATCAAGCGTTTCATTCAAAATAGTCAACAGGGTCGCAAGAAGCGTGTGGAAAAACCAAGGCGCAAAATAACTGCCCATGAACTGAGAAAAGTCAAGCGTGCAGCTGCCAAGATGCCACTTGCCACCAGTTTGGCCATATTTCAGAGCTGCAACATCACTGGAGTGCCCAAAAGCACAAGGTGTGCAATACTCAGAGACATGGCCAAGGTAAGAAAGGCTGAAAGACGACCACCACTGAACAAGACACACAAGCTGAAACATCAAGACTGGGCCAAGAAATATCTCAAGACTGGTTTTTCTAAGGTTTTATGGACTGATGAAATGAGAGTGAGTCTTGATGGGCCAGATGGATGGGCCCGTGGCTGGATTGGTAAAGGGCAGAGAGCTCCAGTCCGACTCAGACGCCAGCAAGGTGGAGGTGGAGTACTGGTTTGGGCTGGTATCATCAAAGATGAGCTTGTGGGGCCTTTTCAGGTTGAGGATGGAGTCAAACTCAACTCCCAGTCCTACTGCCAGTTTCTGGAAGACACCTTCTTCAAGCAGTGGTACAGGAAGAAGTCTGCATCCTTCAAGAAAAACATGCTTTTCATGCAGGACAATGTTCCATCACACGCGTCCAAGTACTCCACAGCGTGGCTGGCAAGAAAGGGTATAAAAGAAGAAAAACTAATGACATGGCCTCCTTGTTCACCTGATCTGAACCCCATTGAGAACCTGTGGTCCATCATCAAATGTGAGATTTACAAGGAGGGAAAACAGTACACCTCTCTGAACAGTGTCTGGGAGGCTGTGGTTGCTGCTGCACGCAATGTTGATGGTGAACAGATCAAAACACTGACAGAATCCATGGATGGCAGGCTTTTGAGTGTCCTTGCAAAGAAAGGTGGCTATATTGGTCGCTGATTTGTTTTTGTTTTGTTTTTGAATGTCAGAAATGTATATTTGTGAATGTGGAGATGTTATATTGGTTTCACTGGTAAAAATAAATAATTGAAATGGGTATATATTTGTTTTTTGTTAAGTTGCCTAATAATTATTATTTTCTTCAAGCCCTGTGTACAGGAGCTGCATACAAAAAGATATTTTGTGAAAAGGGTTGGCATAATAAGCAAATGCTTCAGCCAATACCTTTTGATTAGCCTTGTCTCATGCTTTCTTTCTTTATGGTAGATTTTTGTTCTGTTTTCACTGTTTGTTTGTTTTGTTTTGTTTTTCACTGTTTTCACTGAGATTTGAATTTGAATGTTAATCAATAAAATCAATAAATCAGAATTATGCACAGTAATAGTCACCTGCACACACAGATATCCCCCTAAAATAGCTAAAACTAAAAACAAACTAAAAACTACTTCCAAAAACATTCAGCTTTGATATTAATGAGTTTTTTGGGTTCATTGAGAACATGGTTGTTGTTCAATAATAAAATTATTCCTCAAATATACAACTTGCCTAATAATTCTGCACTCCCTGTATGACTATCCAGAGTTGGGACCAGGAAGCACCTCTCTGCAGCTTCTCTCCTCCTGCTACCCCCCCAAAAACCCATCTCCATAGACACTGTGTCAGCTTCCAAAAAGACAAATAACAAACTAAAAACCAGCAACAAACAACTTAAACATAAACAATTACAAAGAAAGAACAATACAGTATCCACATCTGAACCAAAGAGTAAAACAGTGAAATGTGGATTATTAAATATTAGGTCTCTCTCCTCCAAGTCTCTGTTAGTACATGACTTAATAATTGATCAACAAATTGATTTACTCTGCCTTACAGAAACCTGATTGCAGCAGGATGATTATGTTAGTTTAAATGAATCAACACCCCCGAGTCATTCTAACTACCAGAAACCTCGAAGCACAGGCCGAGGGGGCGGTGTGGCAGCAATTTTTCACACCAGCCTATTAATTAATGAAAGACCAAGACAGACTTTTAATTCATTTGAAAGCCTGATGCTTAACATTGTCCGCCCCAGCTGTGAAACTCAGAAACCAGTCTTACTTGTTATCATCTATCGTCCACCTGGGCCTTACACAGAGTTTCTGTCTGATTTCTCAGACTTTATATCTAATTTAGTTCTGAGCTCAGATAAAATAATTATTGTGGGTGATTTTAACATCCATGTAGATGCTAAAAATGACAGCCTCAACATGGCATTTAATCTGTTATTAGACTCAATTGGTTTCTCTCAAAATGTAAAAGAACCCACCCACCACTTTAATCACACTCTAGATCTTGTGTTAACATATGGCATAGAAACTGAACATTTAACAGTGTTTCCTGAAAGCCCTCTCCTGTCTGATCATTTCCTGATAACATTTACATTTACAATAATTGATTACACAGCGGTGGAGAGTAGACTTTATCAAAGTAGATGTCTTTCTGAAAGCGCTGTGACTAAGTTTAAGAATATAATCCACCCACTGTTATCATCTTCAATGCCCTGTACCAACATAGAGCAGAGCAGCTATCTGAATGCTACCCCAACAGAGGTCGATTATCTTGTTAATAATTTTACCTCCTCACTACGTACGACTCTGGATACTCTAGCTCCTGTGAAAACTAAGGTCTCAAATCAGAAGTACCTGACTCCATGGTATAATTCTCAAACACGTACCCTAAAGCAGATGACTCGTAATCTGTAGAGGAAATGGCGTGTCACAAATTTAGAGGATCATCATTTAGCCTGGAGAAATAGTTTGCTGCTTTATAAGAAAGCCCTCCACAAAGCCAGAACATCTTACTATTCATCACTGATTGAAGAAAATAAGAACAACCCCAGGTTTCTCTTCAGCACTGTAGCCAGGCTGACAAAAAGTCAGAGCTCTTTTGAGCCAACCATCCCTTTAACGTTAACTAGTAATGACTCCATGAACTTCTTCACAAATAAAATTTTTATCATTAGAGGAAAAATGACCAATAATCATCCCACAGATGTAATATTATCTACAGCTACTCTTAGTACCATTGATGTTAAGTTAGACTCTTTTTCTCCAATTGATCTTTCTGAGTTAACTTCAATAATTACTTCCTCCAAACCATCAACGTGTCTTTTAGACCCCATTCCTACAAAACTGCTCAAAGAAGTCCTGCCATTAATTAATTTTTCGATCTTAAATATGATCAACCTATCTCTAATAATCGGCTATGTACCACAGGTCTTCAAGCTGGCTGTAGTTAAACCTTTACTCAAAAAGCATCTCTAGACCCAGCAGTCTTAGCTAATTATAGGCCAATCTCCAACCTTCCTTTCATATCAAAAATCCTTGAAAGAGTAGTTGTCAAACAGCTAACAGATCATCTGCAGAGGAATGGTTTATTTGAAGAGTTTCAGTCAGGTTTCAGAGCTCATCACAGCACAGAAACAGCTTTAGTGAAGGTTACAAATGATCTTCTTATGGCCTCTGACAGTGGACTCGTCTCTGTGCTTGTCCTGCTAGACCTTGGTGCAGCGTTCGATACTGTTGACCATTGTTACGTCTCCTCGAGGGCAGGAGGGGATAACACAACAACTCCGGAAACTCGGTACAGGTGTTATGAAAAAGGTTTAATGGCAGCGCTCTCACAGATTAAATAACCCAGATTCAAACAACAAATGTGGGGGAGAAAGGGACAGTTAGGTTGTGCCAAAAAAAACACCAAAAAGACAAAACCAAAACTTAGCTGAGCTATTATCCTAGAAAAGCAAAAACAAGAGGGAAAGACCCTAAACCTCAACTCAAAACAAGCTCAAAATTACATGGGTGGCACCAACCTACTTACCTAGTGTTTCTAACAAAAAGACTCTACGTGAGTAAGTGTATGGGGTCCCCAAATTTACCTAGTCCACTTTACTCCCACCACAATCATCAAACAAAAGAAAGACAGCAGCGAACTGTCACACATGTGCCAAACAATTCAAAGGAGGGAAGAGAGCCACAGGTGAGTCTCTTTATCAAGGTGTGCACTCCTGGATTGTCCAATCAGGGTCTCCCTCCTCTAATTAGTTGGACATCCCCAGATTGACATCAGCCTGCAGTCTGCGACCTAAGGGAACGGCAAACAAAAGGAGAGGGAAAGAAAACATACAGCCTGCAGACACGTAACACCCCCACCCTTACAAGTCCAAACAAAAAGTTTGGATCCTTCAAACACAAACAAAAACCCTAAACAGACTACAGGGCACTACAGGGCACGGGATAGTGCATCAGCCAGGACATTTTCTGTCCCTTTTTTATGGCAGATTTGAAGGTTATACTCTTGAATGATTAAAGACCACCTCATAAGCCGACGATTGTTATTGTACATCCTTGAAAGGAAAACGAGCGGATTGTGGTCTGTAAAGACTTTTATGGGTTCTACACTTAATCCAAGATAAACCTCAAAATGTTGCAGAGCCAACAGAACGGCAAGAGTTTCTTGTTCGATTGTTGAATACCTTCTCTGAGGAAGAGTGAACTTCTTTGAGAAGTAGCACACAGGGTGATCGAGTCCATCCTGATCTTCCTGTAGAAGGACAGCACCTACCCCAACAGCGCTAGCATCGACCTCCAACTTGAATGGTTGGCTGAAGTCTGGGGCGGAGAGAACAGGTGAACATGAAAGCAATCCTTTAAGATTCTCAAAGGCATGTTGGCATTCATCAGACCAGGAAAATGGAACGGATGGACTGGTCAAGGCAGTCAACGGGGCAGCTACTGTTGAGAAGTTCTTACAGAACCGGCGATAATATCCAGCCATTACAAGAAAACGACGTAGCTCCCTTCTTGTAGATGGAACTGGAAAGGTTGAAATGGCATGGATCTTTGCATCCACTGGGCATACCTTTCCTCCGCCAACTTGTTGGCCTAGATAGAGAATGGTGCTTTTACCAAACTCACACTTGGCAAGGTTCAAAGTCAGCGAGGCAGCTGAGAGGCGTTCAAACACAGCTGACAAAGTAGCAAGATGCTCTGCCCATTCACTGGAATACACGACTATGTCGTCCAGATACACCCGGCAGTTTGGAACATCACCCAGTACTTTGTTCACTAGCCTCTGAAATGTAGCTGGTGCATTACATAACCCAAATGGCATGACTGTGTACTGGAGGAAACTGTCTGGAGTTACAAAAGCTGATATCTCTGACGCACGTTTGGTTAAAGGAATCTGCCAGTAACCTTTCAACATATCCAGTTTAGTAATAAATGTGGCAGGTCCGATGTCATCGATGCAATCATCGATGAGGGGCAAGGGGTATGCATCAGGAACTGTCACAGCATTCATTCTGCGGAAGTCCGTACAGAACCGTGGACTCACATCAGCTTTAATGTCCAACAAACAAGGGGAACTCCAGGGGCTGCAACTGGGTATGGCAAGTCCATTCTTAATTAGATACTCTACTTCCTTTTTCATAGCCTCCCTTTTGATGGGATTGACTCTGTATGCATGCTGTTTAACGGGTGCAGGATTGGTAAGAACAATGTCATGGGATATCAAACTCGTCTGGGTAGGAATATCCCCAAACATACACCGGAACGACACAATCAGGTTCTGAATGTCTTCAGCCTGATCAAGTGACAGGTGAGACAAATAGTGGGGCAAGTCAGACAGAATCTCACCATTACTTAGTCTCGTACCCTGTGACGCATCTTTGCGCCGGATCGCATCCTCCTCACTGCTTTGATTGGCCATCTCTGAAGTTACGCATGCTACAGGAGAGCTAGATGTAACCTTGTGCGGAGTGAGGGGATCATCTTCATTCTCTCTCGTAAGATAATGTTTCATCATGTTAACATGGCATACTCTGGTCTTGCGACGACGATCAGGTGTTTGAACAACATAATTTGTCTCACTAAGTTTCTTTTCCACAACATATGGTCCCGAAAACTTTGTTCTCAGAGAAGAGCCCAGGATGGGGAGCAAAACTAGAACCTGATCACCAGGTTTAAACTGACGAACAACTGCTCTCCGATCATAGTGTTTTTTCATCCTTATCTGCCTAGCAGTTAAGGTGTCCCTGGCAATAGCGCAAGCTGATTTAAGGCGCTCTCTAATTTTAGCCACGTACTCAGGGATGCTCTTCAATGTTTTAGTTGGAACAACTAGCTGTTCTTTAAGGATATGCAATGGTCCTCTGACTTCATGTCCAAATACAAGCTGTGCAGGACTAAAGCCTAGGGTTCAGTGCTAGGACCAATTCTGTTTACATTATACATGCTTCCCTTAGGCAGCATCATTAGAAGACATAGCAAGTAACTTAAAGAAGTCCAGACGCTTTTCTTTGCAAGCTCCTTTGACTACGATGACCTGGATGACTGAGAACCTTCACAGACACATAGCATACATTTTCACTGCTATGCAGATGACACCCAGCTCTATCTGTCCATGAAGCCAGATAACACACACCAATTAGTTAAACTGCAGGAATGTCTTAAAGACATAAAGACCTGGATGGCCGCTAACTTTCTGCTTCTTAATTCAGATCAAACTGAGGTTATTGTACTCGGCCATGTAAATCTTAGAAATATGGTATCTAACCAGATTCTTACTCTGGATGGCATTACCTTGGCCTCCAGTAACGCTGTGAGGAACCTTGGAGTCATTTTTGACCAGGACATGTCCTTCAATGCACATATTCAACAAATATGTAAGACTGCTTTCTTCCATTTGCGCAACATCTCTAAAATTAGAAATATCCTGTCTCAGAGTGACGCTGAAAAACTAGTTCATGCATTTATTACTTCCAGGCTGGACTACTGTAATTCATTTTTATCAGGATGTCCAAAAACTCCCTGAAAAGCCTTCAGCTAATCCAAAATGCTGCGGCAAGAGTCCTGACAGGGACTAGAAAGACAGAGCAGATTTCTCCTGTTTTGGCCTCCCTTCATTGGCTTCCTGTTAAGTCCAGAATTGAATTCAAAATCCTGCTCCTCACATACAAGGTCTTAAATAATCAGGCCCCATCTTATCTTAATGACCTTGTAGTACCATATCACCCTATTAGAGCACTTCGCTCTCGCTCTGCAGGCCTACTTGTTGTTCCTAGAGTATTTAAAAGTAGAATGGGAGGGAGAGCCTTCAGTTTTCAGGCCCCTCTTCTGTGGAACCAGCTTCCAGTTTGGATTCGGGAGACAGACACTATCTCTACTTTTAAGATTAGGCTTAAAACTTTCCTTTTTGCTAAAGCATATAGTTAGGGCTGGACCAGGTGACCCTGAATCCTCCCTTAGTTATGCTGCAATAGATGTAGGCTGCCGGGGGGATTCCCATGATGCATTGAGTTTTTCCTTTCCAGTCACCTTTCTCACTCACTATGTATTAATAGACCTCTCTGCATTGAATCATATCTGTTATTAACCTCTGTCTCTCTTCCACAGCATGTCTTTGCTGCAGTACACGAGTGGACAACCCCATGAGTTGGTTAAAAGTTACATCCACATGGAACCTTCAGTGGGTTATACTGTCACGGTCTGGCTGGGGCAGACCGTATGTGTTGCAGAGGAGGACTCAAACGCAGACCAAAACGTGGTGTGGATTAACAAAACAAGCCGTTTATTGAGACTAGCAACGAGGGTACAAAATAATAGGGCATCGGTGAAAACTAAACAATAACCTAAACTGGGTGAACTAATAACAAAACATGAAAAACCTTAACCATAGTGAACTGACATGGGTACCTGGAGATGAGACATGGATGAGCAGACGACCTGACAACAAATGACTGAAAGCACACGGACTAAATACACACAGGATGATGAGGGAAGTGGGAACACATGGGGAAACAGCTGGCACACATGAACATAATGACGTCACCGTGGGAGAGTAAAACTGAACACGATGAACACAGAAACACCAGACCTCTTCACAATAAAACAGGAAACATAAAGAGACATAGACATGACAACCCGAACTTGACAACGTAAGACACAGACATGAAACGCATGAAGAGCTGGGGAGATTTAACATAGTTGGAAACACGAGGGGAAAATAATAAGAACTAGAAACACCTAGGCATGATAACAAATGAACTTAGGAAACCTGACGGGCTTACATAAACTAAAACTCAAAACGCTGGGTCAACAGACCCAGGATCATGACATTATACAAAGGCGAAACAAATTGTCATGGTCCTGGGTCGTTGACCCAGCGTTTTGTGTTTTGTGATTATTTTCCTCTGTTCTAGTTATTCTGTGTCCTCCCCCCCTTGTGTCCGGTTCGGGTCCTAGATTTCCTGTTTTGTTCTGAAAGTCTGTGTCTGTTGTCATTGTGTTCAGCTTGTCTCCTCCGGTCCTCATGTGTATTAGGTTCAGCTGTTCTTCCCTCCTGTGTGTGATTACTTGATTACCTTGTGTGTGTATATTTAGTGGGTGTCAGTCTGTGTTCATTGTCGGCTCGTCTGCGTTCATCTGCATTCATCCATGTATCTCTGCGTTCATCGGTGTTCCTGTTCCTTAGTCTGCGTCTCTCTGCTCTACTCTCCGTTTCATTAAGATTTCAGGTTTGCTCTTTAGTTTCTCCCAGTTTAGGTTTCCGTTTGTAATTACTCACCCTTTGTTGCCTGTTTTTGCCACTGCCACCTTTGTAAATAAACATCACTCATATCATCAGTCGGCTGCCTGCATTTTGGGTCCTCCTTTTCCTCCACACCACACGGCTCACTCCGCCAGCCGTGACACAAATGCTCAAAGAGTTTTTTGGAGATGACTTTAAGATAGCTGAAGCCTACATAAAGGAGGCCCTGGATTGGCAGACAATTAAGCCAG
Organism: Diplotaxodon limnothrissa; assembly: GCF_057381915.1. NCBI lineage: Eukaryota > Metazoa > Chordata > Actinopteri > Cichliformes > Cichlidae > Diplotaxodon > Diplotaxodon limnothrissa. The sequence goes on along the minus strand of NC_140604.1, from coordinate 1,411,058 downwards.
AAGACGGCACTGCACTACAGTCCTTTGCATTGTTTCTTACCGGCTGCTACAATGCAATGACAGATGTTAACTACATGGAAGACTTGGATAATACGTCTAACCTAAGGGCATTAGCTAACAAGCTTCCTTACAAACTTAAAGAATCGTGGCGAAAGTATGCTTGTGACCTGCAAGACAAAACGAAGAAAAGAGTCAAGTTTAAGGATTTTTTTCAACTTTATCAATCAGCAAGTTAGGTACGTGCTACACCCACTTTATGAAAATATAAGGGAAACTACAACAGGTGTGAAGGACTCATTCAGACAAAGAGCAAAGCCACAATATGCAGAGACATTCAAACCAAAGAAAGTGTTTACAACAACAATCACTGACTCTCAAATGGAAAACAAGACAGAAAGTGCCAAACAAGTGGCATCAAAAACACGGACGGTCCCAATGGATTCAAGCAGCAAACCTTGTGTTTATTGCAAGGGAGAGCAACACAACCTCCAAATCTGCAGAAAGCTCAAGGACAAGCCTCATAAGGACAAGATTGAGTTTTTAAGGAGCATAGGACTGTGTTTTGCCTGTTTGAAACATGGTCACATGAGTAGCAGCTGCAAAGACAAGCTCCATTGTCAAGAATGCTCTCGACTGCATCCTACCCTGCTGCACATCACCAATAGGGACTCACAAGAAGAAACAGCAAGGGAGGCTGCTCAACAGTTCATATCAAGTGCTCTTGTACAAACAACAGCAACTTTCAGCATGACTGGGGCCGGTAAGGAAGATTGTATTCTTCCAATCGTTCCGGTACGTGTCAAGTCCCAGAAAGGAACGAAGACAGTAACAACATATGCATTCTTGGATCAAGGCAGCTCAGCCACCTTTGTGACAGTGTCACTGATAAAACAACTGAACCTGAACGGACGAATTACGAAAATCTCACTCCGAACGATGGGAAATGAATCTGTTGTGAACACCTGCATTGTGACTGGACTGGAAGTCTTAATCTTTTAACTTCATGCACATTGCATCAAGCAAAAATGAATTTATATGCAAGTTTATCTGATTTGAAGAAATTTAACATTTAAACCCATTGTCAAGACTCAGCAGTTCTACGTCTTGTTGCTCTTAAATCTATTGTCACCTGGTTAGCAGGAGTGGGGCGGGTGGAGGTTTGCCCACAGCGGTCATGTCAGTGGGGGGGATCCGGGGGTTTCTCTGTGAATGTCACATTCCCATGGCAGCGTGCTCAGTGCTTGCTCAGATTTGAAGTTTAATTTTTTGATGTAGAAAGAAGTTTTCTTCCCACGCAGCATGTGTTCCATAAATGTGCAGCAGACGTTAATTTTTTTGTCACTTTTTACAGAATCAAACTCAGAGTAATGTGAATACTTCTATGCTTTAAACACTGCATGGTCGTACTCTCTCCCGCACTTCACATTATCCATTGTATGCCCATCCATCGCACGCATTGTCATGAGACACTTTCACAAACAAAATCACGGTTTAGTAACGCAGCATGCTTATGGGAAAGTATTGAATTAAAATTGAAAGCCTTTATTGTCATTATACACAGTATAACAAGCTTTAAAACAGTTTTTATAATGTGCTTAGCACATCATAAAAAACTGTACAATAATATAACTATACACATAATAGAAATACATAATAGAAATACACAGCACCGGGTGACAGAGAAGGATGATGATGATATAATATGATCATAGCTTTGGGAAAGAAGCTGTCCCTCAGTCTGTTTGTTCTGGCCCGTATGGATCTGAAGCACCTGCCAGAGGGCAGTAGGTTAAAATGATGGTAGCTGGGGTGGTTTGTGTCCTTCAGGATGTTTCTGACCCTGCTGAGACAACAGGAGTTTTAGATGGCAGACAAGGAGGGCAGCTGAGGGGTTTTTCTGCTGTGTTTACCACCCTCTGCAGTCTCTTCCTGTCTGCCTCCATGCAGCTGGTGTGCCACACTGTCACTGCATAGGTCAGCAGGCTCCTTCCTGAGCACCCTTAGGAAGTGTAGCTGCTGGTGGGTCTTCTTGACTAGCACCATGATGTTGACTGACTAGGAGAGGTCTGCAGAGATGTGGACACCAAGGAATTTGAGGGACTCCACTCACTCTACACATTCACAGTTTATCTGCAGGGGGGCAGCTCTGCTCCGCTGAAGTCCAGGATGAGCTCCTTGGTCTTGGTGATGTTAAGTGCCAGGTTGTTTAATGCACACCATTCTCCCAGTTTCAGGGCCTCATCTCTGTAGGCCACCTCATTTCCCCCTGTGATCAGCCCCACCACCGTTGTGTCATCAGCAAATTTGACAATGATGTTCTCTGGGTGGCGGGACTGCACTCAGATGTGTAGAGGGAGTAGAGTAGTGGGCTTAGTACACAGCCCTGTGGAGAGCCAATACTGAGAGTGCGAGAGGAAGACAAGTGAGGACCCAGTTTCACCCGCTGGGCTCTGTCGACCAAAAAGTCCTTTATTCAAGAGCAGATGGGTGGCGGGAGCCCCAGGTTGGCTAACTTGGTGATCAAAATCTGTATTATTGTGTTGAAGGCTGAGCCTCCTATCAGGTTGGTTAGCCTGTGGGACTTCGGAGGCACCTGATAGGTACCAACAGGCCAAGCGGAACATGGCTTGGGCAGTGGCTGAAGCAAAAACTCGGGTGTGGGAGGAATTCGGAGACGCCATGGAAAAAGACTTTCAGACGGCCTCGAAGAGATTCTGGCAAACTGTCAGGTGACTCAGGAAAGTGGTGTTCTACCTGCACTGTGTATAGTGTGGGTGGAGCAATGCTGACTTCGACTGAGAAAATTGTTGGGCGGTGGAAGGAATACTTTGAGGACCTCCTCAATCCCACTGGCACGTCTTCCATGGAGAAGGAGTCTAGGGACGTAGGGGATGACCCGCCAATCTGCGGGGGCGAGGTCACTGAGGCAGTTAAACAGCTCCTTAGGGGCAGGGTCACTGGTGTGGATGAGGTCCGGCCTGAGTTCCTGAAGGCTCTCGATGTTGTAGGGCCGTCCTGGTTGACATGCCTGTACAAAGTTAAGTGAAGATCAGGGGCAATACATCTGGATTTGCAGACCGGGGTGGTGGTTCCCATCTTTAAGAAAGGGGACCGGAGGGTTTGTTCCAACTACAGGGGGATCACACTCCTCAGCCTCCCTGAGAAAGTCTATGCCAGGGTGCTGGAAAGGAGAGTCCGCCCGTTAGTTGAATCTCAGATACAGGAGGAACAATGCAGTTTTCGTCCTGGTCATGGAACACTGGACCAGCTCTTTATCCTCTGAGGGTGCATGGGAGTTTGCTCAACCAGTCTACATGTGTCTGGTGGACTTGAGAAGACTGAAAAAGCCATTCGACCGTGTCCCTCTGGGTGTCCTGTGGGGGGTGCTCTGGGAGCATGGGGTGTCTGGTCCATTGCTACGGGCCATTCAATCCTTATACAACCGTTCCAAGAGCTTGGTCCGCATAGCCAACAATAAGTCAGACTCGTTCCTGGTGGGTGATGGGTTCCACCAGGGCTGCCCTTTGTCACCGATTCTTGTAATAATTTTATGTTCGAGGCATAGCCAAGGGGCGGAAGGCTTTTACTTGGGTAGTCTCAGGCTGTCATCTCTGCTTTCCGCAGATGATGTGGTTCTGTTGGCATTGGGTAATGACCTCCAGCTCACTTTGGAACGGTTCGAGGCCAAGTGTGAAGTGGTGGGAAAACACCTTAAAATCTGAGGCCATGGTCCTCAGCAGAAAAGGGTGGAGTGCTCACTCGGGGTCGGGGACAAGTTCCTGCTCCAAGTGAAAGAGTTTAAGTATCTTGGGGTCTTGTTCACGAGTGACGGGAGAAAGGGAGCGGGAGATTCCTTATTTTTTGCCATGAACACTGAGGGAAAAGACCATCACTCCCCCATCTATTTGTATTGATGAGACAGGGGTAGCTAATCTTTTTAGACATACCAAAAGCAAGAGTCCTGGACCTGACAACATCTGTGGACAGGTACTGAGAACTTGTGCTGATCAGCTGAGTGGGATTTTTCACTATATCTTCTCACTTTCTTTAGAGCTACAGACTGTACCTAAAATTTGGAAACATGCGATCATTGTTCCTGTTGCTAAGGGCAGTTCTCCTAAGGCACTGAATGATTTTAGGCCTGTGGCTCTGACTTCTTTAGTGATGAAGACATTTGAGAAGATAATTAAGAAGGAGATTTTAATGCATGTTGAACACCATCTTGACCCCTTCCAGTTTGCCTATAGAGCAGGGAGAGGTGTGGAGGATGCTGCTGTCACACTCCTGCATCTCTTGTATAAGCATCTTGAGGCCCCCCACACCCATGCAAGATTATTATTTGCTGACTTTTCATCTGCATTTAATACAGTTCAACCCCTCTTACTTGCTGACAGGCTTTACAATCATTTCAAGCTTGACACTAGTCTGGTCGGCTGGGTGACAGACTTTCTGACTAATAGGTCACAATGTGTGAGGGTAAATCATGTCTTTTCTGATGTGCTCTCCTCCTCTACTGGATCACCCCAGGGTTGTTGCCTCTCTCCCCTTCTGTTCATTCTGTACACAAATGAGTGTCGCAGCAATTTCACAAACAGACACATCCTGAAGTTTGCTGACGACACAGTGATCGTCAGTCTTCTAGTGGGGGACGAGTCAGGCCATGGACAGGTTGTAGATGATTTTGTGAATTGGTGTGATGAGTCCTTCCTTTCACTTAACGTGTCAAAAACTAAAGACATGATTATTTATTTTAGGAAGTCCTCTTATAGCTCATCATCCACTATCATTAAAACTGCCGATATTGGGATCGTTGAGAGTTATAAATATCTAGGTGTGGTACTTGACCATAAACTGTGTTTTGAATCTCATGCTGATGCCACTACTAAAAAAGTTCAACAAAGACTGTTCTTTTTAAGGAAAATGAGATCTTTTAACGTCTCATCTGAGATGTTTTCCTTGTTTTATAGAAGTTTTATCGAATCTGTGATGTCTTTTTGTATCGCTGCCTGGTTTGGTAACCTGATGGTGAAGAATAAGAATCGGTTGGGACTTCTGGTAAAAACTGCTAGCAAAATTTCAGGGCGCTGGCAAGATGGACTTTTGGCCATTTACAATAGAAATGTGCTTAGAAAGGCTCATTCTATTATTAATTGTGTGAACCATCCACTTCACAGTGAGTTTGAGTTGTTGCCTTCCGGCCGCCGTTTTAGAGTACCTCCGAGGAGGACTAAAAGACTCCAGGTCTCTTTTATCCCTACTGCGTCTTGTCTCCTTAATGGCAAATAATTGTCCTTGAATTTTCTATCATTATTATTGTTATAGTATTGTTCTGTTTGTTCTTATCCTCCTGCTGCTAAACTAATTTCCCCTTGTGGGACAATAAAGAAATTGAATTGAAATTGAATTGAATTGAAACACAGAGAAGATTTATGGATGTAGTGAAAGACCACATGAAAACGTTTGGTGTGACAGAGATTGGGTGAGATGGAGACACACAATCTGCTGTGGAGCAGCCAAAAGAAGAAGCATGATATCTTCAATAAAACTTTAAGAGGCAGATATGAACTGAACCTAACCCAAAATATCTTGCAATCACCCTGATGGATGCAAAGGGGTAACCTGATTTTAAAGCTTAGCAACGTATAATAGATTTGTTATCTTTAGATTTGTGATTATTGTTGAGCAAGTGAACTTCTTATGAGATGTCTAAATAAATATTAGTGGAAAAACTATTTTGTTCTCAGATGTAATGAGAAAAAGAACTCCTGGCATCACCACTTGGCATCAGGTCAGAGTAGATGTGCTGTATGTGGGATGATTAAGGCAGCTGAGAGAGTTAATTGAGTCTTTCTGTCTGCTGACTTCTTTAAACCCAGTCTAAAAACATGATGCAAATCCTGTGGTAGTTGGCGGAGCTGGGATGAAGAAGATCCTAGTTAATTGTGAAGCTGTCTCATTTGCAGACACCCTGCGGCTAAAGGTCTTACATACTCACCTTCTTTCCTGTCAAACACCCAACTGGTAATTATGGACTGATTACACATACACACAACAAAAACACATGCTGAGTGTTAGAGCAGCACATTCACATTTCTCAGAAATTTTAATTTTTACATAGCTATAGCTTGAAGGGCTTTCCATTTTCTGTATTTGTAATTAATTGCAGATTCTTTAAAACTAAAAATTAAAAACTAACCAATTTAAAGTTTTCTTTCTTTAACTTTAACAGCAAAAAGCTGATTTTATTGTCCTCTTAAACAAAAAGCTGAAGCACATGTTAACACAAGTATGGGCTTTTAACATAGACTGCTCATACCGTTGAAACATAATGCCCATTTTCCTCACCTGGGACTAAGTATTTCTTAGAGGGAATGCAGGAATTAAATTCAATGCTCTGATACTATTAACAGCTGGAAAAAATACAACTGATGATGACCATTGTAGTGCACAACCAAAACAATGCACCTATGAGCTTTTTATTTATTTTGAAACTGGGTCTGAGCTGAATGTAAATGTTTCTGTCTCTAAACTACGGTGGCTGGGAAGTGCAAATCACATTTACAACGTCAACAACAAAATAAAATTTCCAAAAACACTTTTACCTAAAAAAAAAAACAAATAAAAAAATTTACAACAAAATAACATTTCAGAAAACACAAATCAAAACAAACACACTGTGTTGGAAGGACGGTTGCTAGAAACATGCTTAAAAGCAGTTTAAAAGAAAAACGACGGTACAGAGACAGGTTGCGTTGAGATGCAAAGAGACGGTACTTGTAGAAAATATGTGCATTGGAAATGTGGACCCGTATGAAATACAGCAGTGGAGTAGAAACCCTGAAGACCTACCGCTATTGACATAGCCTGATATATTTTCGTACCTTGTCTGTGGAGTCAGCGCGTACAAGGTGAACCAGTTTCGCAATTATAAATCTCTGAAGGGACACATCCAATTCACCAAAGATTGGGCACAAGATTTGTGAGTATGTCATCATTCAAACAAAGGTAAGTCAGCTTGAGTACTGCGAGTAAAATGCGTTTGATTTTTCCCCGAACATTCAAATTAGTGCAAACATAAATTCATTCATGAGGGGAAATTACAGTGAGAACATGTGGAGGCTCTGTTAGAGGGATAACATACTGAGTTCAGTGCATTGATGTGATATTGTCCTGAAGGATTTAGTTATTCTGTATGGTTAAAGAAATTGCAATGATTTGTTAATGTTTATTATAAATAATCCTAATTATAGATCTTGCTTCCGTGTTTGTGTCCTGTGTCACTAAAAATAAATTTTATTGTACTTTTATACATTGATTAATGACCTGCAAAATCTCTTTAAGTGACAGTTATGGACACCTAATATGATAAAGACGAACGGCTTTATGCTTTCTCCATCTTGAAAGTGATTATATCCTTGCATTACATACTTTAGTTTCATTTTCTGCAGGCAGGTTTCTGAAAGAGAACAGGTAGATTTAGAATATAACATGCAGCGTTCTATAGATGGATGCATAAAAAATGAAAAATTACATGTATTTTCTTACTTTCTAAACACTTTCTTAAGAAAATTTCCGTGACATTTAAAAATCTGAACATCATTATCTCACCCATACTCCGGTATTTCAGACAATCCCTTTCTGTCAAGAGCCACTTGTTAATTTGTTGCAGACTTGTTAATTTTTTTATTATTTTTTTTTTTTTTGCCTGTCCCGTTTGGCTCTTTTGCCATCAGAATTATTGTCTAAAGGCAAATAAAGATGCCCAATGGATTTACTTTACCAAATTGACCATCCCAGCCTTGCCATAATGGTCCATTTGATTCACCTTTTATTGTTTATTTTATTTTCACTTGCTGAATACGGGACAGACTTGACTGGAGGAAAGAAGGGGAGAAAGAAAGAGGGAAAGAGAAACAGCTGAGAAGAGGGACGGGGGAGAAGGGCAAAAGACAAAAACCAACAGAATTGGCAGAAGAAAAAAAGAAAAAGAAAATGCATATATCGATCACCTGGATCACCTGTTGAGAAAGAAAAAAGAAAACAAGCAGAAGAGAACAAGAGTAATATTCAATTTTCAATTCAATTCAATTTTATTTATATAGCGCCAAAATCACAACATAAGTCGCCTCAAGGCGCTTCATAGATACAGAGAAAAACCCAACAATCATATGACCCCTTATGAGCAAGCACTTTGGTGACAGTGGGAAGGAAAAACTCCCTTTTAACAGGAAGAAACCTCCGGCAGAACCAGGCTCAGGGAGGGGCGGGGCCATCTGCTGCGACCGGTTGGGGTGAGAGAAGGAAGACAGGATAAAAGACATGCTGTGGAAGAGAGACAGAGGTTAATAACAGATATGATTCAATGCAGAGAGGTCTGTTAACACATAGTGAGTGAGAAAGGTGACTGGAAAGGAAAAACTCAATGCATCATGGGAATCCCCCGGCAGCCTACATCTATTGCAGCATAACTAAGGGAGGATTCAGGGTCACCTGGTCCAGCCCTAACTATATGCTTTAGCAAAAAGGAAAGTTTTAAGCCTAATCTTAAAAGTAGAGATAGTGTCTGTCTCCTGAATCCAAACTGGAAGCTGGTTCCACAGAAGAGGGGCCTGAAAACTGAAGGCTCTCCCTCCCATTCTACTTTTAAATACTCTAGGAACAACAAGTAGGCCTGTAGAGCGAGAGCGAAGTGCTCTAATAGGGTGATATGGTACTACAAGGTCATTAAGATAAGATGGGGCCTGATTATTTAAGACCTTGTATGTGAGGAGCAGGATTTTGAATTCAATTCTGGATTTAACAGGAAGCCAATGAAGGGAAGCCAAAACAGGAGAAATCTGCTCTCTCTTTCTAGTCCCTGTCAGGACTCTTGCTGCAGCATTTTGGATTAGCTGAAGGCTTTTCAGTGAGTTTTTTGGACATCCTGATAATAATGAATTACAGTCGTCCAGCCTGGAAGTAATAAATGCATGAACTAGTTTTTCAGCGTCACTCTGAGACAGGATATTTCTAATTTTAGAGATTGTTATGGTTCAAAATATTGGGGATGGAGACAAGAGAAAAACCACAATAACAACACTGGTCCGGCCGGGTCAAGTCAAACGATGATTTTAATGGTCACACACGTGGGAGATGGACACTGATGCAGACAGCCTCAGATCTCATCACAAAAAACACATCTCCATAGTTTTGTAAAAATTAGGGTATTAGAACGCCCCTTCATGCGTAATGACAGGTGTTATACAATCAGTGTTGACAGTTTTATTTAACACAGAAAAATAACATTGTCGCCTTCCCGAGAGCAGACACTGACTGCCCCCGGCTTCTGGAGCCATCCGTCCCCTGCTGAGACACAACATTGCAACTACAAGGACTTCCACATTGATTAAGACGATCAGTGTGTATTATTCTAAAACAAGTGTATAATACTAAATGAATAATGCTTGGTCAGCTACCACTACTTAAAACATAACAAAAACATAACTGAGCACAAGATCACCAAGAATAACATCGTATAAGTGCTGTGTAAGCATGTTTGCATTTAGCCCTCTCCACTCAAAGTCAAAACCTGCAATATATCAGTCCGGACCATCACGCCGAACGAAGCTTATGACCTTCAAAAGACCAAGTGCCAATTCATCATAAGCACAATTGCAAGGTGTGTCTGAAATTATTGAAACCACTCTTTTTAACAAAAGACAAACAAATTAAAAAATCTTCTAAACGCTATTCAGTTCATTTCAATCATTAATGATTAAACATAAAAGTGATGATTTATGCTTTTCACTGATTCTCTAAAAAGCCCGGAAACTGACTCAGGTATTTAATATTTTAATCAATGTCGTTTAATTAACTACCACTTTAAACTTAGCAAAAAACAGAATTGAATAAAAGACCACAAAGAATAATATGATATCAGTGGTATGTAAGCGCGTGCGGCCCTCTATGCTCGAAGCCTTTCCCCTCCATAGATCAGTCAGACATTCACGCTGACTGTAGCTTTTAACCCTTAATTAACTTGAGCACGACTCTATAATGAGCAACAAACTGCAATATGTATAAGTTGATCATGGTCACATCTGCAATGAAAGATCATATTATTATTCTGGTACTTATAAGTAAAGAATCAAACTAGAGTTATAACAATCACTGTAACACAAAAGCTAATGTAAGGTCAAAAACTTCAATATATATTTAATGCAAAGCTGGTTATATGATTCTAATGAACTAATAGTGCCATATTAAAATAATGAAACTAGAAGAGGAAAAAACATCCCCTTTTTATTCTACAAGATGTTGCGCAAATGGAAGAACGCAGTCTTACATATTTGTTGAATATGTGCACTGAAGGACATGTCCTGGTCAAAAATGACTCCAAGGTTCCTCACAGCGTTACTGGAGGCCAAGGTAATGCCATCCAGAGTAAGGATCTGGTTAGATACCATATTTCTAAGCTTTTCAGGGCCGAGTACAATAACCTCAGTTTTATCTGAATTAAGAAGCAGAAAGTTAGCGGCCATCCAGGTCTTTATCTCTTTAAGACATTCCTGCAGTTTAACTAATTGGTGTGTGTTATCTGGCTTCATGGACAGATAGAGCTGGGTGTCATCTGCATAGCAGTGAAAATGTATGCTATGTCTTCTAATGATACTGCCTAAGTGAAGCATGTATAATGTAAACAGAATTGGTCCTAGCACTGAACCCTGTGGAACTCCATAATTGACCTCAGTGTGTGAAGAGGACTCTCCATTTACATGCACAAACTGGAGTCTATTAGATAGATATGATACAAACCACTGCAGTGCAGTACCTGTAATACCTACAGCATGTTCTAATCGCTCTAATAGGATATTATGGTCGACAGTATCGAACGCTGCACTGAGGTCTAGCAGGATAAGCACAGAGATGAGTCCACTGTCAGAGGCCATAAGAAGATCATTTGTAACCTTCACTAAAGCTGTTTCTGTGCTGTGATGAGCTCTGAAACCTGACTGAAACTCTTCAAATAAACCATTCCTCTGCAGATGATCTGTTAGCTGTTTGACAACTACTCTTTCAAGGATGTTTGATATGAAAGGAAGGTTGGAGATTGGCCTATAATTAGCTAAGACTGCTGGGTCTAGAGATGCTTTTTGAGTAAAGGTTTAACTACAGCCAGCTTGAAGGCCTGTGGTACATAGCCGATTATTAGAGATAGGTTGATCATATTTAAGATCGAAGAATTAATTAATGGCAGGACTTCTTTGAGCAGTTTTGTAGGAATGGGGTCTAAAAGACACGTTGATGGTTTGGAGGAAGTAATTATTGAAGTTAACTTAGAAAGATCAATTGGAGAAAAAGAGTCTAACTTAACATCAATTGTTCTAAGAGTAGCTGTAGATAATATTACATCTGTGGGATGATTACTGGTAATTTTTTCTCTAATTATAAAAATTTTATTTGTGAAGAAGTTCATGAAGTCATTACTAGTTAACGTTAAAGGGATGGTTGGCTCAGCAGAGCTCTGACTTTTTGTCAGCCTGGCTACAGAGCTGAAGAGAAACCTGGGGTTGTTCTTATTTTCTTCAATCAGTGATGAATAGTAAGATGTTCTGGCTTTACGGAGGGCTTTCTTATAAAGCAGCAAACTATTTCTCCAGGCTAAATGATGATCCTCTAAATTTGTGACACGCCATTTCCTCTCCAGCTTACGAGTCATCTGCTTTAGGGTACGTGTTTGAGAATTATACCACGGAGTCAGGTACTTCTGATTAGAGACCTTAGTTTTCACAGGAGCTAGAGTATCCAGAGTCGTACGTAGTGAGGAGGTGAAATTATTAACAAGATAATCGACCTCTGTCGGCTGGGCTCCTTCCGGGGGGTGGGATGCCCTCAGGCCTCTGGGCCTGAAGCTCGGTCCTCTCTGGCACAGCGGGCACGCCACTGCAACCCCCTCTGGCCTCTGCTCCGTAGCTGCGGGGTGACCTCTCCTTTGGGGCTCTACTCAGCTCTTCCCAGGAGGTTGGCACGGTTCCCCCCCTTTGGTGGTCCTCCTCGGGTCCTTGTACTCTGGGGCCTCTGGATATCTGGGGCCTGGATCTCCTCCATACCTGCTTCATACCCTGGTGGACGGGGCTATGGCTCCCCACACTCCCTAGCAGATCGTTACATGGAGAAACCTTCGGAATACAAGCATGCTGATCCACACAGGTGTGCACACAGGTGTACACACGGGTGTTCACAGACGCGGACTACACCTTTCTTGGCTGCTGCCTCAAAGCACATTGTGCGCTGTCTATCTTGCGTGCTGCACAATATCGTTTATTACTTAGTATCTACTGATATCTACTGCTAGCTAGTTTATTGTGATGGTGCTGTTTTTTTTTATTATGTTGCTCTTTTCTGTTTGCTTTCTCTTCTGTTTTTTTTCCCCATACAGGTGATCCAGGTGTTTTGTTTGTTTTTCTTTCTTTCTTCCCGCCCTTCTCACCGTCTCTTCTATCCTTTGGTTTTCTTTCTCTCCCTCTCTTTCTTTCATTCTTTCTCCCTGTCCTGTCCCCCAGTCATGTCTGTCCCGTTTGTAGGAACTGAAAATAAAATAAATACATAATTATAATAAAGGTCAATCAAATGGACCAATATGGCAAGGCCATGACGATCCACTTGGTAAAATAAATCCGCTTGGCATCTTTCTTGGCCTTAAGACAACAATTCTGATGGCTAAAAATCCAAACGGGACACAAAAAAAAAAAAAAAAAAAAAAGACTGGTTTCTGAGTTTCACAGCTGGGGTGGACAATGTTGAGCATCAGGCTTTCAAATGAATTAAAAGTCTGTCTTGGTCTTTCATTAATTAATAGGCTGGTGTGAAAAATTGCTGCCACACCGCCCCCTCGGCCTGTGCTTCGAGGTTTCTGGTAGTTAGAATGACTCGGGGGTGTTGATTCATTTAAACTAACATAATCATCCTGCTGCAATCAGGTTTCTGTAAGGCAGAGTAAATCAATTTGTTGATCAATTATTAAGTCATGTACTAACAGAGACTTGGAGGAGAGAGACCTAATATTTAATAATCCACATTTCACTGTTTTACTCTTTGGTTCAGATGTGGATACTGTATTGTTCTTTCTTTGTAATTGTTTATGTTTAAGTTGTTTGTTGCTGGTTTTTAGTTTGTTTGTTGTCTGTTTGGGAGCTGACACAGTCTCTATGGAGATGGGTTTTGGGGGGGTAGCAGGAGGAGAGAAGCTGCAGAGAGGCGTGTAAGACTGCAACTCTGCTTCCTGGTCCCAACTCTGGATAGTCATATTTTGGGTGGTTTAATAAATTTGTCCATATTTCTAGAAATGAGAGCTGCTCCATCCAAAGTGGGATGGATGCCGTCTCTCCTAACAAGACCAGGTTTCCTCCAGAAGGTTTGCCAATTATCTATGAAGCCCACATCGTTTCTGGGACACCACTCAGACAGCCAGCAATTTAAGGAGAACATGCGGCTAAACATGTCACTCCTGGTCTGATTGGGGAGGGGACCAGAGAAAACTACAGAGTCCGACATTGTTTTGGCAAAGTTGCACACCGATTCAATATTGATTTTAGTGACCTCCGATTGGCGTAACCGGGTGTCATTACTGCCGACGTGAATTATGATCTTACTGAATTTACGTTTACCCTTAGCCAGCAGTTTTAAATTTCCTTCAATGTCGCCTGCTCTGGCCCCTGGAAGACAATTGACTATGGTTGCCGGTGTCTCTAGCTTCACATGTCTGAGAACAGAATCACCAATTACCAGGGTGTGTCGCCGAGTGGGGAAAAACAACATCACAATGATATATGGGAATATGACAGTAAATACTAAATATTAAACATTATTGTGCAGCACATAAGATCAACAGCGCACAGTGTGCTTTGAGGTAGGAGCCAAAAAGGGTGTAGTTTGTGGGTGTGATCACCCGTGTGTACACCTGTGAGCATGGATGCACTTGTTTTTTTAAAAGGTTCCTTCATGTAATGATCTGCTAGAGGGTGTGGGGGGGCCACAGCCCCGTCCTCCAGGGCATGAAGCAGGTATGGAGGAGATCAAAACTCCAGACATCCAGAGACCCTCAGAACACAAGAGACCAAGGAAGACCAACGGAGGGGCAGCCGCGCCACTGTCCCAGAAAGAGCTGAGGAGAGTCCCAGATGAGGGCTCACTCAGCAGCCGCGGAGCAGAGGCCAGGGGGAGTTGCAGTGACGCGCCCGTGAGCTCCGCCGGCAGCCAGCTGTGCCTGAGTGACCGAGCCCCAGGCCGAGAGGCCGGGGGCACCCCACCTCCGAAGTGGCCCGAGCGAGCCCCAGGCTCCAGGCCCCGATAACCGGCCGCCAAGGAGTGAGCCGGTGTGTACCCGGACGCCCATCCCCAGACTCAAAGAACCACCAACGCACCGATGTCTGAGGGAGTCCGCCACTGGCAGGGGAAGTGGGGGTGGGGGGAGATAGGCCTCCAAACCTTGGAAGGCCTGAGATGTCCCCAGAGAGGTGGCGTCTGACACCCAACCTGACATATAGACACAGACATACAGGCACACACATATACAAACATCCATTCCCACCCTCATGCTCTCATATGCACTTACTCCACACTCAACCAACGTGGAGACAGACATAAAGAGATGCTGTACACACGATCACACTCCCCAAGCGTACTCTACGAACCAGGTCTAGGTACGCTTGCCCCTGGAGGGGGGAACTGCACCCAGACCCAGGTGGTGTTACCCTTTTCCCTGCGGTGGGGAGAGGCAGACCGCCCCGACTCCGCAGCAGCAGGGAGGCCCCACACTGCAGACCGCAGTCGGACAGCCAACTCCTCCTCCTAGCCCCCCCACTCCAGCAGGCAGCAGAGAATGGGGTGAGAGAAGACTCCAAACCTCCCTCCACCCGCTCATTGTAGTGTTGATGCATGTGTGTTCTAAGGTGCATTTAAAACCCAGGAGGGCATGGACCTACCTGCCAGAGAGCAGCAGGTAAGCGCATAGTCCCTCCTGCTAGCCCTCAATGTCTACGTGTATTTAAAATTGAGAGGTGGGCAACGACGCCAGGGGTGAGGTGTACACCCTGATGGTAATTTGGATTCCGTGTATCGTGCCCACCCCAAGATCCTATATGTATGTGTAATGAGAGTGTGAGTAATGTGAATGTCTAAGTTGTGGGATAAAATTGAGGCAGAGGCAGCCAGAAGGGGACAGAGGGGGGGGGGGGGGGGTAGCCTCCTCTGCACCCTGGTGACATACCCCTACTCCAAGGCCCTGCATGTATGGGTGGTTGTGGTGGAGCGGGAAGAGGGAGGCAGCTGGAGATGGGGAGGGAAGGAAGGGAGGGGCAAGTGACCTCTCTCTGGGGCCAGCTCCCCCGCTGACCCCAGTAGGTAGGGCTGCTCAATTAATCGAATTTTAATCACGATTACGATCTGGGCTTTCAACGATCATTAAAAATGACTGAGCTGATTATTAGCCCGTCCCTCATTTATCCGCGACACCTTAAAGGCCGGTCCGTGAGAATATTGTCGGGCATAAACCGGTCCGTGGCGCAAAAAAGGGTGGAGACAGCTGATTAAGAGGACCCGAGGGAAGCTCGGAAAGCTAAGCAGAAGTTATTTGGAGAGGAGAGTGACTGCCGTTGGTTGAAAAGAGGGGTAAAAAAAACTTCAGTGGTGTTGCACACTATTTTATATTATTTTATATTATAAGTCATTATTCAATACATTGGTATTGTTAACCCTTTAAAGCCGGTCAGAGCAGCACGCTCCGTTTTGTGTAACTATTTTTAAATCCCTGTAGAACCTGAACCGTGTAAGCTAGCGCAATATTATTTTGTTTGCATATGAAACCAGAGGAGTTGTACTTACATCTTATGTCATCAGCTTGTCCTCGGTCAGGGTTTCCTTCCACATATAGCTTTGCAAAAATTGCATAAAAAGCGCTTGCAGCAACAAAAACATAATATTCCAGAAACAGGCTTTGCCGATCCGATCAGCTGTTCGTAACACTTCCCACAGTGAAACAGACGTCAGCGTGAACTATCACATGTCCGCCATTTCCTGCCCGAAATCGGAAGTGATGTCATTTTCGCGGAAAATGTAGTTTTTTACTTGTAGGCCTTAAAAGCCTATACTGGTGTTTTTATAAGTCATGTTTGACTTTTCTGAATAGTTTCTATGATGCTTAGAACCCGAATTGCACTGCTGGAAATAGTTTATTTTGATGCACGTGCTGTTTTCTTTGCAAATTTGCATCATAGGATTGTTTTTTGTTTTTCCTGCAGTATATAAAAATTGCTGTATCTCCAAAATAAAACTATGAAGACACTCAAAATAAATTTCCTGTTGTTGTAAACTATTTTTTGCAACTTTTTTGTATTTAAAGTTTTGAGGGATAAACCTCTTAAATTTCTCCAAGTAGAAATATGTAAAAAAAAATAAATAAAAGATTTTCAATTTTTTTGTAGTTTATTGCACTTTTTTGCAATTAATGTAATTACTATGGACTTAATGCATACATATTATTAAAATATGGGCTATAACAGTTGTATAGCAACTTGAAATGCTCCCATAAATGGCACTACAACATGTAAAAAATAATATAAGCTCTGGCGGACTTGGTTCTATAGTAGGTCGTAAGGGTTAAATAAATATCGTCACATAATCGAGATCTCAAATTCAGTGAAAATAATCGTGATGATCATTTTTGCCATATTCGAGCAGCCCTACCAGTAGGCACCCCAATACTCCGCGACCCGCCAGGGAAAGGGGGCCCAGGCCCATCCAGACCGGGGCCCAGTGCAGCAGCGCCTCCCGGCCCCATAGAGCCCGGGACTGTCCACCCAACCCCACCACAGAAAAAACTGCACCCACCCCACCATCCACTTATCTTCCAGACTACATAAGATAATAGACGCCCAGGCTGAGATCTTCCTCCACCTCTCCTGTATCTCCCCCTCCTGCAGAGAGAGTTCCTGAAGAGAGGAAAGCTCCTGCAAGATGTGACAATCTCCCCCACCAGTTGAAGAGCCCCCCAGGTGGCTCGACGCACCGGCGGCACCCTGCACCAGGGCTGGGCCCCCATGCACCCACCCGCCCACAACCCCGGCAACACACCAACCGGGACCCAAGGCCCCGAGGCCCGGCCAGGGCCCCAGCCCAGAGACGGAGCGCCCCCAGAATTCTCACGCCCATCCCGGACCCACCCAGGGGCAGCCAGGCTACCAGGTCAGTAACCCACGTCCGTCAGCACAGACCTTCCCCTAGCCCCGCTGCACGCAGCCATGAGGCAACAGTCACCCAAGAGCCAACAGAGCCCCTAACCGGACATGACCGCTACCCCGGATTGAGCCCCCCAAGGAAGATGCCTCCGGGGAACCCCCCGACGCCCTAAGCCTGTCCCTACCCCCACACCAATCACAACAGTGAAGGCGGGACCAAACTATGACCCCCCACCCCCACTAGGTGATGGAGCTGATCAAAGGAGCCCAGAGCAATTGATCTGATGTGGTGGCAGAGGCTGTATCAAGACTAATGTAATCTAATAGATAATTTCTATATTGGTTAGAATTAAGATTGTTTTTATTTTTCCAGTTCATGAGGACTGTTTTCTTGGCTATGCATAGGGCAGTGAAAACCATATGGCCTATATTCTTTTCTGAAGTAACATTATCTAAGCTGCCCAACAAACACACTAAGGGGGAAGTTGGAATGTTACATTTCAGACACTTTGATAAGTCTTCACATATCTCGCGCCAAAACTTCTGAACTGGTGGACAGAACCAAAGAGCGTGGACATAATGTCCGGTGAATTGGTTTGGCAGTGTGAGCAGTTGTTGGTAGGCGTAAAGCCCATCTTGAACATCCGATGACCTGTATAGTGCACTCTATGTAATATTTTGTATTGAATTAATTGAAGACTGGGATTTCTAAGTAGATGAAAGGTTTTTAAGCAAATCTGAGACCAGAAGTTTAGGTCTAAGTTAACTGATAAATCCGCTTCCCATTTTGCAATAGGAAGTGATATTGATTCATCTGTTTTAGAAAGCATTCTGTATATTTTGGATAGTAATTTGGGGGTTTTAAGAGCAAGAAATTGAACCACACTTGGTGGTGTTTGTAGTTCAACTTGACCTGGTTTAAATTTCTTTTTTACTATGGATTTAATTTGTTGATATTCTAAAAATCTTTTCTTGTTGATCCCATATTGTGTAACTAGTCCGTCAAATGAAATAAATTCTGTTCCTTCTAGTATATGTTCTAAATATTTGATTCCTTTACCACTCCAATCTGAAAAGTTTATCATATTATTGTTTTGTAATATGTCAGGGTTGTTCCAGATAGGTGTACGTTTGCATGGGATTAATGAAGACGCCGTCAATTTTAGAAACTCCACCATGCTGTCAGAGAAGAGCTGATGTTGATGCTTTTGAAGCATTCATGTCGTTGGATGTTTGAGCTGATAAATGGTAGGTCTGAGATCTCTAGATTATTGCAAAGTGCTTGTTCTACATCTAGCCAAGGTTCATCTAAGAGGGTATGTTTTAGCCATCCTGAGATAAACTGAAGCCTGTTGGCTAAGAAGTAGTGCTGAAAGTTAGGTAGTTCTAATCCTCCTCTATCCTTGGTCATTTGTAGTGTTTTTAAGCTTATACGTGGGGGTTTATTTTTCCAAAGGAATTTGGACATACATGAATCTAGAGATCTGAACCAATCTTGTGGCGGTTTAGTTGGGATCATTGAGAATAAATAATTTATTTTTGGTAAGACCATCATTTTTATAGTGGCAACCCTTCCCATGAGTGATATGGATAGACATTTCCATCTAGCCAGATCATCTTCTACCTTCTTTAAAAGTGGGATATGGTTTAATTTAGTTAGATCTGCAAGCTTGGGAGAAACATTAATACCTAAATATTTTATATTTCCCGATTGCAGTGGTGTAGAAGAGGAATTATGGAGGGAGCAATTAATCGGTAGGACTGTAGATTTTGACCAGTTAATTGAGTAATCTGATATTCTTGCAAAAGAGTTTTTCAATTCAATCACCCCAGAGATATTGGTTTGTAAATTTTGGAGAAAGAGTAACGCATCATCCGCATAAAGGCTAATTTTATGTTCCACGTTCTTGCATTTTATGCCCTTAATTACTGAATTCTGTCTAATTGCTGCTGCTAGTGGTTCAATAAAAATTGCAAACAGTGAAGGGGAGAGTGGGCATCCCTGCCTGGTGCCCCTCAAGAGACAGAAGCTGGAGGATGTCTGGTCATTTGTTCTAACACAAGCTGTTGGGGAATTATATAATATTTTTAACCAGTTTATGAAAGAGGATCCAAAACCAAATTTGTGTAAAGTTGCAAATAGAAATTTCCAGTTAACTCTGTCAAATGCTTTTTCTGCGTCTAAAGAGAATATTGTAGTTTCTAGGTTTTTACTGTATGAGTAGTCTATCAAATTAAGTAATCTACGTGTATTTGTTGATGAGTGCCTACCTTTTATGAAACCAGTTTGGTCAGGATGAATTAAGAGGGGGGTTATTTTCTCCAGTCTCTTTGAGAGAGCTTTGCAGATTATTTTAAGGTCTACATTTATAAGGGATATTGGACGATAGCTTGAGGGATATACAGGGTCTTTGCCTGGTTTTAGCAGGAGATTAATGTTTGCAGAATTCATATTTGGTGGAAGTCTGCCCTTTTCTTTAATTTCCAACAACGTTCTGTAGAAAACTGGTGCTAAAATCATCCAGAATTCTTTGTAGAATTCTGCAGGAAAGCCGTCTGCACCTGGAGCCTTATTATTGGGCATACTTATCAGGGCTTCCTGGAGTTCACCTGGTGTCAGTGGTGAATCCAGTGCCATTGCTTGAGTGTCCAATAATTTTGGAAGAGTTATGTTGTCCAAAAACTGATCAATTTCTTTTTTAGATGGGTTTATTTGTGGTGAATACAACATTTTATAGAAATCCCTGAAAATGTTGTTTATTTGTATCGGATCATATATTGTGTTCCCAGATAAATCATGAACAGCACATATAGTTGTTTTTTCTTTATTTATTTTTAGCTGGTTTACTAGAAATTGACCGGATTTATTACCATGTTCATAATTTTGTAAGCGTAGTCTTTGTACTAAGAATTTTGTTTTTTTATTAATTATCTCATTTAATTCTAGTTTTGTTTTGCGTATTTTGTTCAATGTTTCCTGATCTTGGTGGGACGCGTAGGCTTCTTCTAGGGATTTGATGGTTTTTTCTAATTCCTGAATATTTTTGTTTTGTTCTTTCTTTTTATGTGATGAGAAAGAAATTATTTAACCTCTCATCACAGCTTTCCCTGCTTCCCATAGAACAGAAGCTGATGTTTCGGGAGTGTCATTATAGTCCAAATATGAAGTCCACTCTTTTTAAAAATATTTAATAAAGTCTTCATCTTTAAGTAGTGATATATTAAATCTCCAGTTTTTTCTTGGCGTAGTATTATTCTTGTGCATTAGTGTTAAAGATACAGGACCATGATCGCTGACAGCTATAGGGTGAATCTCAGTGTCTGAAATGTCGTTCAGCAGTGAGCTGCTGACCAAAAAATAATCCAGACGAGAGTAGGAGTGATGGACATGTGAGAAAAAAGTATATTCCTTACTGGTGGGGTGAAGGGAGCGCCATGCATCGCGAAGACCAAAGTCGCTCATATACTGTTTGATTATATTTATGGACTGCCAATTACGCTGAGTTCCCGCTGTGTTGAGCCTATCCATGTCTTCATTTAGTCCAAGGTTGAGGTCGCCTCCAAGAACACGTGTGCCATCTAAGTGTTCAGAGAGTGCACTGAAAAAACCGTGAAAGAATGAGGGATCATCAACATTTGGACCATATACACTTGCAATACAGAGCTTTTTATCAAGTATAGATAGTTTAATGATTAAGAATCTGCCCTCTGGATCTATAACTGTATCGAGTACTGTGAAATTAATATTTTTATGTATTAAAATTGCTGCTCCCCTTTGTCTAGAATTATAACAAGCTGAGAACACATTAGGAAACTCAGGTGTTTTAAGTTCATTCGAACCTCTAAGAGGTCTGTGGGTCTCTTGTAATAGGACAACATCTGCCTGTAGTTTTTTGAGTTGGTTAAATATTTTTAACCTCTTTTCTCTGGAGCCAGCTCCATTTATATTCCATGTAATGAACCTCAGTGTACCCATAGATGTTTGTGTATAACTAGGGATGTATGCTGTGCGCGTCGCTTAGACAGGTGGAGAGAATACGTCACTTGTTCATAAATAAAGAGAAGGAGAGAGAGAAAAAATGTGTGGCGAGATGCTCCCTGAGTCTGACTTTGTGTATGCATAGTTACTAATATGAGTAGGCTTGGCTTAAGTGTGTGTGTATCTTATATGACTGTGTGCGCTGTCTGACTGATGTAAATGTGCTGCCGTTGAGCGCATGGTGTGTATGTGTCGAAATAAAGGATGTTTGTGGATGAGTGTCAAAGCAGGTGATCGAGGCAGTGAAAGGAATAAAGAAAGAAACCAAGGACAGGGGTGAGCAGCATACAACCAAGAGGGGGAAAAGAGAGGAGAAAAAAAAAAAAACGAGAAGAAAAAAAAAAACAGAAACAAAACGTAAACATTCCAATTAAATCACTGACGGAGAGTGACGGTGTTAATTCTGCTATGAAATCACACTTTAAGATGCGATTTGATACTGGTAAGTTAAACAGATGTTAATGCAAGTTAGTGTGAGTGGATAGGGAAAGGGTGTAGCTGATTCTTATCTGGTGTGAGGTTAATACAGCCACGGAGTGATGTTGGGGTCGCGGTGGAGCTGTCCGTCCACGTACAGCCGGTCCACAGCGATGACAGCGCGGGAGCCCTTCTGGATGAAGCCGCGTCGGATTGGGAAGAGGACCCTGCGTCGTTCCAAGATCTCTTTGGGGAACTGGTCGTTCACGCTGAAGTCCGTTCCTTTTAATTCCCTGCCGCGGCTTTTCACATGTTGCTTTTGTTTGAAGTGGCCGAATTTGGCCACGATAGGACGTGGTCTCCCGGCCGTAGCCCGAATGGGGCCGAGGCGATGTACCCGATCGAAGACGATGTTCTTCACAGTGTCCTCCGGCAGCTTCAGGTGGGTTTTGATGAAGCTTTTTACCGTGGTCTCCACGTCCTCTCCAGCAGCTTCTGGAATACCAGAAAATACCAGATTATCACGCATGCTACGAGCTTGTAGATCGATAACTGTTTCTTTTCTTTTTTTATTTTCTCTATTGAGCTGGGTAACATTATCTGTGAGACATTTCACCGACTCCCTTAGCGTGGCATTTTCAGCAGCAAGCGTTTCCACCTGCTGCTGGCTGTACTCCAGGGATTCTCGCAAGCATTTAAATTCTCGGTGAAGAATCTCCACCAAGGACAGCCTTGCGTCGAAACTGGACAATCACTTGTCGATTGACTCCAGTATGTCGACAACATCTTTGCCGGCTGGGGATGTTGAGCCGGGGGAATCTGCCGGGCGTTGTCTTTTCAACGACGGCGTCTCAGGTTTGGCCGGGGAAGCTGCACACTGGGTCTTCTTCATCACGAGATCCTGAAAGCACTGATCAATATAATCTTGGAGAGTTTCTAAACTCTCCCCGTTGTTCTCCAGGGTGTTGGAGATTATTTAGACAAATATTGTTAGTTATAAGACAATTGATAAGTGTATTTGGTAATACTGAAGCTTAAATGAATTTGTTCAAATCTAAACTACCATTTGCTTTAATTTTCCGCCAAAATCTCCGGCGTCTGACGTCAGTTACAACATGAGTCGCTTACCTTGTCCTTCACTTCCGTCACTTACCTCCGCCCTGTGTCAAATAGGAATTGTTAATTTGTTGTGAATTTGTTAATTTGTTGTGGACTTGTTAAAGTGTTTTCTTAAATGTTATTTTGTTGCCATTTTTTTTATTTGTTTTTTTACAGAAAAGTGTTTTCTGAAATGTTATTTTGTTGTTGATGTTATAAATGTGATTTGCACTTCCCAGCCACCGTATTAAACCACTTTGGGTCAACTTCTGCTGTATAAATATGTCATAGGCTATGAATAAAATGTACATGTAATGTTCAGATATTTTTATATTGCATGTTTGAGAAATATTTCCAAAAATATATTTTTTAACACAGTTCAGTAAGATTCAAGTCAGTTAAATTCAATTTTATTTATATAGCGCCAAATTGCAACAACTCTACAGCATCTGCCAAAAAAACTCCTAAACCCTTTGATTATATTCATGTACCATATTAAAATTCCTTTTTTTAAAGAAAACATTTTTTTGAATCCAAAAATATATAAAATATATAGGATACACATGTATAAAAAAATATTAAATTCCACACTCAATCTTTATCCTTCAAGCTCGGGTCCTCAACCCGTTCCCAATGCGTTAAATAACCATAATTGTCACGCCCATAAACACCTCATACTTACACAAAAAGTACCCTGCCATGTCTTTATGAAAAGTTCTTGATTCTCAACTGATTCCAATATAAACTTCACGGTGGTAAGAGACGCTTAGAGCAGAGGCTCCAGCAATCCATTCACTCCAATAAAACCTGGTCACAGCGAAACATGATGCCGCGAGCTACAACCTGATTGGAGAACTACATGTAGACTTCTTTCACTATAGAGTTTTGACCAATCACCGATCGGGATAAATTGCACTACCATATGATCCATCCCCCAGAACAGAGGACCGTCTGCCTGGAAGTGGTTTTTCTCACTATTTTAAGGATTCCTTTTAATGACATCATCAACATTTCTCAACACAAACACATTAAAGTATCACTCATAATTCAACAATAAAATAGCTTCATGTTGTGGCTATCACATAGTAGGGGTGGGTTTAAAAAATCGATTTTCTGATTCACATCGATTTTAGCTTGAATAAAGTGATGTCGAATCATTAAATCCTGAGTTGTTTTTTAAATATAAATGTACTTTATCACAGACACCAGAAATGTCAGAATCTCCGGTTAAAGCTCACAAAACTAAATGGTAAATGGCCTGTATTTGTATAGGGCTTTACTAGTCCCTAAGGACCCCAAAGCGCTTTACACATTCAGTCATCCTTCCATTCACACACACAATAAACAGCTAAAACAGCAAATGAGAGCAGGTACACGGATTCCACAAAAAGATGTAAACACAAAGTGCGGACTAGTGATGGGAATTCCATCTCTTTTTAGAGAACCGGCTCTTTCTGCTCGGCTCATTAAAAAGAACGGGCACTTTCAGCTCCCACCCAGCTCTTCAGTTTGTTTTGTTGCTTTAATTAATTTATTATCAACAACAATATAAAATTATGCGCAAAATGAATTACTTTGTAAAAAAAAATGTGTTTTTTATATATATGTTTATTATATAAATATGCTTTTATTTATTACATAAAATGTAAAAAATTAATTATCAAATACAAAAACTAACTGTTTACAATTCTACTTTTAACTATTTAAACTTTCAGCTTTTTCCTTTTAAACAAATTTAAAGTGAAACAACACAAAACACTACAAACCACAACACAATAAAATATAAATTAATATGCAAAACAAAAAGAAGATGCGCGTTCTCTGTCATATGGGCTTGGGATGATTTTTTGGGAGAGTGTTTTCCTGCTTGGAATTGCATACACAGGATTCAGTGCATGAATAAACTTTCTGAATGCTTTATCATCCATGACTGAAAATGGTTGGAAATTAAGTGCGATCATTTTTGCCAGGTCTTTATCAATTGAGTTCTGTCTTGCTGGGGTTGGGATTGGTTTAGGTAGTTGTAGTGGTATACTGCAAGATGCTGTATGCAGCAGCAGCAACAGTTGCAGTAGACAGGCTGGCACCTTCATTAATATCACACTCAACTAACTGCGTTTTATCTTCCCTTTGCACTGATGAGTGGACAGTTCTCAGGCGCCTGTGCAGGTTGTTTGTGGAGCCGGCTCTATATGGCAGTCTTCTCTTGCAGACTCTACACTCTGCCTTTGTATTGTCAGTAAAATTGAAATGGTTCCAGATTTTGCTTCTTTTCTTCTTGTCACTCATTTTCTTTACTATACCTTTCTAATGTGATGATATTGTCTCTTGTTGTTGCCCCTGGCTCTCTTTCTCTCCCTTTCCCTCCTGCTCCGTTCCTGTGCTACTGCAAGTGTAACTACCAAAAAAAAAATAAGGAACCGGCTCACGTCATTCACTTCAAAGATCTAGCTCTAAGAGCTTTTTCGTTCGCAACTGACACATCACTAGTGTGGACCATTCATCCAACCGCAGGTACATGGACACCGTCAGGGCTGAAAGCTGACATCTCACAGATTCTGAAGCTGCAGGTTTCATCACTCTCCAACTAAAATTCAATGAACCAGCAGCAAAAGACGATCAAAATGAGGCTTCATGTTTGATAAACATTGTCATTACATCCCTCTTACTTTTGCTGTTTTGCTTCCAACACGATAAAATCACACTTCCTCCACAGCTCTATCTCTCTCAGTGTGCTTCAAGAACAGTTTCCCATCTCAGGTCTGTTTTCTGCATTATTCGCTTGCTTATTACACTGTTACTACTACCGCTGTTTACAGCACTGTCAGCCGCTATTTTTTTTTTTTTCAAATATGACCTCCGACAAAAAGCCTCATGTCTGCTGTTTAATATCAAAGAAATTAAAACTTTTACAAATGATGCTATATTGCAAAAGACTTAGCTGTGTCTGTAATAAAACCTGTAACTTTGCTCTGCTTCAGTTCAGCAGCATCAGGTAATGTTCTTGTGATAATTCATAATTTTCTTGTGTTTTTGTTCTACTGCAGAATATTTTTAAGGGGGATTATCTGCTATAAAAAGCCAGGCCAGGAAAATCTCCTTTATGTTTTTCTGTTTTATCTTCAGTTACTTTGAGACAAAGGTATCTGCTGCAATGCTTACACCTCTGATGAAGTCTCACAAGTGTCAGCTTTGTTTTTAAATATAGATACGGATATATACTATGTACTAAATGATCATTTCTGACTGACTGAGTCAAAATTGAATTGAATCAGTTATACAAATCAGTGATGGGCGGATCGATCCAAATATGTATTGTATCGATACCAAGTCGGCATCAGTATCGGATCGGTACTAGCCCAGTGAGATCGATTCTTTACTTTAAGTTCCGCTCTTGTTTGTGTAGCCGGATGGGCTACTTGCCTCTCTTTTTCCTTTCTCTCTCTCTCTCTCTGGCTCTACTACTCGCGCTCCCTCTTTGTTGTTTCGTGCCTGGGTTAATTGGGAACCCACCTGTACGTGATTGTAGAGTGGCGCCGGTCAGTATAACGGTAAGCCGTTCTCCTTCCGGGTTATTCCTTCCGTGCTTCTGGTAAAACGCAGCAGTAAATGCTGGCACACTGTTAAGGTTTAATCCAGCAGGTTGATCTAGTTGCATGAACGCTACAAGAAGGCTCTCGCTTGTCCTTCGATTTCCTCACAGCATTTGAGCTAATAGTAATATTTTGCAGCTCCGTTTGTAGCGTAGCCATTTCTATTTTTCTGTTACTCCAGCCACTGTGGAGAGAGGTGCTTCGATTATTATCAGCAGTGCAGTATAGCTTCTCCGCTCCTGGGGTAAGTCGCGCTCAATTGAATTCACTAATACGCTCAATTAAACGAGGCTAAGGTTACATTTATATTTTATTTTCTTAGGATTGGATTGCTGTCGTAATCTCTCCCTGGCAATCTGTTTGACCTTGATTGGAAGAGTGAAACGCCTGCCCAGCCACTGCTTTGAGGGCTCCTCCTCAGTGGAGCTGCTGTTTTGTCTTGTCTCGTCTTGTTTGGTTCTATTTTATCTATTTATTTTTATTAGAGTGGGACTGTTTTTATTAATTGGGCTTACCCTTTCTTGGTTTGCCTGGTTTTACTCGGTTTTATTCTGGATTGTTGCTTGCACTCACGTCTCTGTGGTTGGGCTAGAGCAATTCTCTGCCCGAGTGTCGTGCTGGGGTCCTTCAACCACTTCGGTTGCCGGTTCCAGTTGGTGGGGCGCTATACTGGCCTGTGATCAAGGCTTGGACAATTACAACCAGCACAAGCTGGTTTGATGCTTGCGGGGTGCAAGCCTTCCAGTTTGCTGTGTGTGTAATCCATTTTCTAAAAGCTGTTAAAGATTGAAGTTTTATTTTTTATGATATGTAGTGAGCCTTTTAATTCGTGTCTTGTGCTTTTATTTTCAGTGAACCGAGGACCTGCCAGTGGCCCTGAGATCTCAGGTGGTGGGTCGTTTTCCACTTTCTTTTTTTGTACAGCACTGGGCGCTGGCTGTAGTGATTTTCTTTTGGGTCCACGGCTGCTGGTAAGTCCTGGTTCCATGATTGTTTTATTGTAATTTTAGGACACTGTCAACAACGACCCTACATTCAGTATTTTCTCAATGTTTTATTCTTCATTTTTCTGTAAGTATAAATAAAACTATATTGTGGAGGCAAACACAGACAACACAAGAAAGAAAACTAAAATGCCACGTCGCTAGGTGCAAGGCCATCAAAAACACTATATTTGGCTGACTGTCCCTGAGCGTTTGACTGAAAAAGGTGAGCGGCTGCCAGACATCGGAGACCCGCTATTCTAACACCAGGCCCACCGCCACGTCGGATGCCTGGTGATACCCCCGCACCAAGTCAATTTTGGAAAAAATCGAGGTGCCGGCCAGGTGGGTGGAAAAAATCATGGATGTGGGGAATGTGGTAACAGTCGTTCTCCGTGACATTATTCAAACGGCTGCCACCAACCGTCTGATTTGGGCACCATGTGTAGCGGAGAGGCCCAGGCTCTATTCGAGCGCTGTTCAATGCCGAGGTGCTCCATTGCTGCAAACTCTTCCCGACGGAGAGTTTCGTGGGCTTGAGGATGCGCGTGTGGGAACACGACAGACCGTCAGGATATAATGTTCAACCCCATGCTTCGTTGCAGTGTTCGAGAAATTAGGAACAATCAGTGAAGGGAACTCCATAAGCAAACGCTGAAAAACATTCATAATTTATTGGGCTTAAACTTTGGTCTGACCTCCCTATGTAACCACTGTAAAAAAAAAAAAAAAAAAAAAAAGGACTACAGGGGTTATAAATAAAGATTTTCAAAATAAAATAACAAGTCTCCTAATTGTCAACTGTTATTTCAGTCATAAAAGCTTACACCTTTAAAGGGGATGTTTTTGACCTTTTAAATATCTCTGGTTACAACTAAAACAGCTTTCATCAACTTAAACCAAATTTGTTCCACTGGGCCCACGCACACACACTAACTTGTCCATATTACACCTGAAGCATAGTATTCGTTGCAGGCCTGTTTCGAAGTTCGGGTGTGGTGAGGCCTCAAAGTTATGGCCACTTCACTCAAACTGAGCATTAAACAAAAACACGTGCACGTTAGTTCCAGTTAGTACTCACAAGTCTAGTGAGGGGTAGTCAGAAAGTCAGAGCAGTTAGCAGTCGCAGCTAAACAGCTCTCACAGTGAAGACAATCGGTGGCTGGGCCAGTTCTGGACAGGCATATATGAGGGGACAGACAGAAATGTAAAGGCGGCATGGTGGGAAAGGGGTGGGGGTTGAGTGTGGCGCTGTGGAAAACTGTTTTTGTCATGTAATTGGATTGCACTTTTTCAGGCCTCTACCCTAACACCTGACCAACTCCCACCTGTAGCTTCTGCTGCTCTAGCTCTTAGGTTCACTGAGGCGAGCAAACACCCTGACTGTCAGGGCCCTGGGTCTCCTGACCCAGCATGTTTAGTTCTTTGTGATTGTTGTATTATTGTACTTGTGTGAGTTATTCTATGGTTTCTAGTTTTGATCCCTTGCCCTTCATGTTCCTCTGTGTCCCCTCTGTTCTGTGTAAGTCCTCTGCCTTATGGTTTGTCTCTGTGTTTCTTAGTTGCTGTCTCCACCGTTTCAAGTTCGCGTCTCTGTGTGATACTTCCTGTTTTACTTTGATGGTCCGTGTCTTATGTGAATGCATCCTGCTTTGCTTGTCTCGTCAGTCCTGATTTCTCCCAGCTGTGCCCTCCTTCTGTGTCTCATTCCCCTCGTTACTTCCCAGTGTATTTCAACCCTGTGTTTCTCTGAATCAGTATTGCGTCGTCCCTCATGCTGTGTGGATCTCCCTGTGTCTCACTGTGAGTTTAGTTTGTGAGTTTCCAGTTTAGTTTAGTTTGCTTTTGTATGACTTTCTCCTGCCCGCAAATAAAGCTGAGTTCTTTGTGTTTAAACCTCGTGCCTGAGTGCCTGCATTTTGGGTCAGAACTCCTTCCTGCCGCACAGCGACTCATGACACTGACCATGTTAAGGTGGCCAATCACCAGGGGGAAAACTGAAAAGTAAAGCAACAAATTATAAAATAAAATATTTCTCATCAGATTCTGACAACTAAAAACATGACATTTACTTTAATTGGGTGGCCTATGTCTAATATATTTGAAAGCAACAATAACACTTCTCATTATTGCCAATATTAGCAAAACTAAAAACGGTAGGCCCAGTTATAAAAACAAGTCAGTTCACAAAGTCTTGTAAAATAAAACTAAAAAACAGAATAAAAAAATAAAGCATATAATAAAATATCCATCCAGATCTTTGCAACCAACAACATAAAATTTATCTTAATTTGATGGTCTAATTCTTAAAAAGATCAGCATAGTAATTAAAAAAACAAAAACACAATTCACCATGTCTCTTCCTTCAATTCTCAAACTAATTTGTAGAACACAACAGATTTAGGAAAGAACATATTAAGTATGTTAAGCTTATTTGTTTTTTGAGGGGGTTTGTTGTTTGTTTGTTTTTTCCTTCGTTTTACAATGAACAGAACTCCATATCCACTCTTCTTTCTTCTCAATCAACTCTATAACAACAGTATCCTGTTTCCCTTTACAAAAACTCTCACAAATTCATGTCCAAGTTATTTGTTATGGACTTCTCATGGGCCAAGATCACCAAATTCCTCTTTCTAATATGCAACATGATGCGACGATAGGGGGTTAGGATCTGTGACAAAGTGGAGAAGGAACTCTCTCACAATGCTGAAGATACACCATTTACCAGGGCTGTTACTCAGGAAAGGCTTCCTTGTACTCCTGCAGGGCTTTACACACAGTGGACAGGTTTGTTTCCTTTGAACATTTTTTGAGCAGCATCTGTTTTGCCACAAGAACTTCATATTTCAGACTTACAACATCTGCTACAGTGCCATCAGCCATCACAGCCAGAGGGTGCAGCAGGGTGAGATCTAGAAATGTCCTAGATTTTGTTGCAAGACTAGATATGTCTCTCATCAGGTCAGTATTCTTGTGTGAAAATCTACTTTCCATTTCTAAAATGGCCCTGTCAAGGATGTTGAGCAGGGATCTTTTGAGAGACTGATGGGGAGAAATGGTAGGGGCACCAGAGCCTGTATGGCCCAAAGTTGAGAGCATAACACTTTGAGCTAGGTGTTTGCTATATTGTTGTCCTTCTCTTTGTTGGATGTGACTAATCTTCAGCAGGAGATCAAATGCTCCACTAACAACCTCAGAAGCACTGCAAAGATCAGCTGACTGAGACTGTAGAATAACATTTGCTGGTTTTAAGACACCAAGCACTCGCACTAGGAACTTTCCATTCTCAGAGAAGTGATGCCTCTGAATTTGTCATAGCAGGCCTGATGCCTCAGTGCACAGGCCAACTGCAGCATCATCATCATCTTCTGTTGTCTCAGACAGGATACTAAGGATTTCTTCTTAATTTTCCACAATGCACATTCTCACCTCATAGTGGCTTGTCCATCTGATCTCAAGCAGCCTTTTTAGACAAGGTGCATCATGTTTATTGAGGACATAGTGGTGGTGAAAAAAAGTTCTAGGTTGAACAAAATAAACAAAAAATATCTATTCACACACGGCTTACTCTGCGTGGCATGCACAACCACTAAGTGCAGTTGGTGGATGTAGCAGTAATAATAATGGATTGGATTTATATAGCGCTTGTCAAGGCACCCAAAGCGCTTTACAATGCCACTGTTCATTCACTCTGGCATTCACACACTGGTGGAGGCAGCTACGGTTGTAGCAGACTGACAGAAGCGAGGCTGCCATATCGCGCCATCGGCCCCTCTGGCCAACACCAGTAGGCAGTAGGGTAAAGTGTCTTGCCCAAGGACACAACGACCAGGACAGAGAGCCCAGGATTCGAACCAGCGACCTTCCGGTTACAGATGCGCTTCCCAACCCCCTGAGCCACAGTCGCCCTAGCAGTGGCTGTATGGGACATATCTGTCATGCCTCTTTTGGAGCAGAGCTTGCACATCACCTCTAACCCCACTCATCACAGAAGCACTGGCTAAGTATACTGTCAGCATCATCAGGTGTAATCTCAGTTCTTTGATCTTTGGGCTGAAGGAAGGACAACACTCTGTGTATAAATGCTCAATCAACAATCATTTAAATAGTCAACGGTGCAATAGACTCAATACTTGAAATGTGCAATTCACTTGTATTTTTATTTTTATTCCTATTTATTCTATTTATCCCCTTCGTATATTTTATTTATATTGTCTCTGTATTTATATATATGTGTGTGTGTGTGTGTGTGTGTGTGTGTGTGTGTGTGTGTGTGTGTGTGTGTGTGTGTGTGTGTGTGTGTGTATATATATATATATATATATATATATATATAAAAATAATATTCTGTAACTCTGTAACTTCTGTCGGTGCTGTGCTTTTTTGGAAATCGAATTTCCCAGAGGAACCCACCCGAGGGATTAATAAAGTTCTATCTAATTTTATTCCATACAAACACTTTTGAGCATAAACCTTCCAGATGGGAGATGAGCGTGGGAGGGGGTCAGCCTGATCTCGACATGTCTGAGCGTTTCTCACATTCCTATAGCTTCAGTTCCCCTCCAAAGTCATAAAACCTAAACATCCACATTCTTTCTCTCTCTCCCCCTAAGTTATGACCTTGGCTTCCTGTGCAGTATGTTCTGTTCTTTTCTAATCAGACAAATAAGGCCATGATTCTCTGAAAACAGCATTTCTTATAACTCAGCAGTATACTGCATCATAAAACAATATCATTCATTCATCATCCAGTATTTTATCTAAGGTGTTAGAAAGAATCTTGTTTGATAGAGTTAGTGTGTTCATCTCTTCTCTGGATAATCAGTTTGGCTTCAAACCAAAGCGCGACACTGACATGTGCATATATGCACTCAAGGAAATAGTCAGTTTGTACAGGGCTAAAAATTCATCTGTCCTCATGTGTTTCATTGATGCCTCTAAGGCTTTTGATCGAGTGAACCACAGAAAACCTTTTGATAAAATGAGACGGGGAGTTCCTCAGTACATCGTGAGGATTCTCTCTTACTGGTACGCTCATCAGAACATGCAGGTTAAATGGGGAAGCAGTATTTCTGCCCCCTTTGGTGTCAGCAATGGTGTTAGACAGGGTGGGATTTTGTCTCCAATTTTATTTAATTTGTATGTTGATGATTTGTCCATACAGCTGAGAGCCTGTAACACTGGGTGTATATTAGGTAAAGCACTGATAAATCATCTTATGTATGCAGATGACCTGGTTGTTTTTAGTCCAAGCAGTGCTGGGTTACAGGATCTTCTTAATGTCTGTACTGAATATGGTGTGCAATATGACATTGAGTACAATGCTGCTAAAAGTGCTGTTTTGATATGTAGAACCAAGCAGGATAAACAGCTAAATTTCCCTTTGTTTAACCCTCCTGCCTTCTTGGGACCTTTTTGTGCCACTGCTATGTGTTAAATGGCTGCCATTTCCACTGTGTTCAGTGGAATATAACCAAACTTGCCACAGGATAGTTTTTACCTGTCAATGTTAATATTCCAGTGTGAATTCCTTAAATCAGCCTAAAATGGCTGAGCAGCAGAAATCCCCACACCCATCACCCTGGGGACCATTTTCTGCCCATTGACTTCCATTATAAACGCTATTTTTCAACCCCAAATTATCATCATATGATTTTATTTTTTCTTCTTTTCTTGGATGTCAATGAAGACTCAGGGCCTTGAAGTTTTAATTTTTAAATTGCAAAAAAAATGCAAAAAAAATAATGGCAGGTCAAAATGTATGTTGGTGCCAATCTTTGGTCCATCTAAAGGCCTACTTATAATGACAATCACATATTACTTCAACTGGTTTTTTGTGGAAATATTTAGTTTCGTTTTTTGGTTTTTGGGGCTTATAACACAGGGCGCTCATGTAATAACACTGGGATTTGAAGGGTTAAAACAACGAAAATATAATTAAAACTTTACATGAATATTTCAGGGAGAAGTAGTTTTACAAGGTTGGCTAATTTAAAGTGGAATAAAATATGGATATATGGTCTTTTTATGGCGTGGCTGAGAATGGTCCCTAGGGTGATGGGTGTGAGTTTTTTAAAGGATGGCAGGAGGGTTAAACTGTCCCAAAAACTCTTGAAGTTCATAAAAAGGTGAAATACCTCGGTCACTTTATTACTGAGCAAATGAATGATGATGATGACATATACAGACAACGATGTAAGCTCTATGTGCAGGCAAATACTATTGCACGCAAATTCAGCTTTTGTTCACTTCCAGTTAAAGTGGCTTTGTTTAAAGCGTATTGCACACCGCTATATACTGCCCACTTGTGGTCATCCTACAAACAATGTAGCATGCAGAAGCTGCATGTTGCATATAATGATGCGATGAGAATCCTTTGCAGGATACCTCGAGGGGGTAGTGCCAGCCAGATGTTTGTAGCTGTGGGTGTTTGGACTTTTAAAGCACTTTTAAGAAAGCTAATGTTCAATTTTAGAGAACGACTGGATGGTTCGAGTAACAGTATAATTTTAGCACTTACAGATCCAACAGTGAGTGGTTCCCGTTACTCATCCAGTCTGAGAAAGCACTGGTTAAAGTGTTTGCGTATTTATTGATTTATTTTAAGTAACTGTGTTTTATGTATATTATGGTTTTATATTTTTACAAATGCTTTAGATACTTATTTATATACATATATATATTTAATGGTTTATACCTTGTGTTGGGGGGGTGTTTTGTGTGTGTTTTTTTTTGTCTTGTTTTTATGGACATTAAGTCTGCCAATAAAGATTGAATTGAATTGAATTCACAATAAATCAGCAGTCTAATGTAATACAAATCAGTCTAATAAATCTAATAGTTATCACCTTTTCAGGAGAATAATTCAAACTAAAACTACATGATAATTTCATAATCTTTAATTAGGGGTATAACGTGGCATAAGATAATATAATAATCTCACACAGTATCTCAGAGGTGATGTACTCGTCCTCAAGTTGTTGCAAGTCAAGCAACCCAGTAACATGCTCCTCTGGCATGGAATTTCTGACAAACCATATTATCACAGACAAATTTTCCACATTGCACCTATCCCTGGTCCCGTCACATTTGAGGCAACACCCTGCAAAATCGGCACTTTCATATTTTTTCCTGACCTCTCCAAGGACCATGTCAGCCGGTGTTTGGATCATTTCATTTTGGATATCCATAGATGTGCATTTTGCATTTTTTGGGATACTCTTAGCAATGCTTGCTAGCTTCTCATCCTTCTCTAATGTATATTCCCTCAGTTTTAGAAACATACCTGATGCGATGTCATCATTTTACCTGCTGCATCATGTCTCAACATTTCTGCAGTCCCGCGGGGCCCCAGCTCATTTACACAGAGAAACCTTATAGCACTACTATTACTCTTGACATACAGTGGGGCAAAAAAGTATTTAGTCAGCCACCGATTGTGCAAGTACCCCCACTTAAAATGATGACAGAGGTCAGTAATTTGCACCAGAGGTACACTTCAACTGTGAGAGACAGAATGTGAAAAAAAAAATCCATGGATCCACATGGTAGGATTTGTAAAGAATTTATTCGTAAATCAGGGTGGAAAATAAGTATTTGGTCACCTCAAACAAGGAAAATCTCTGGCTCTCACAGACCTGTAACGTCTTCTGTAAGAAGCTTTTCTGTCCCCCACTCGTTACCTGTATGAATGGCACCTGTTTGAACCCATCATCTGTATAAAAGACACCTGTCCACAGCCTCAAACAGTCAGACTCCAAACTCCGCCATGGCCAAGACCAAAGAGCTTTCGAAGGACACCAGGAAAAGTATTGTAGACCTGCACCAGACTGGGAAGGGTGAATCTACAATAGGCAAGCAGCTTGGTGTGAAAAAATCAACTGTGGGAGCAATCATCAGAAAATGGAAGACATACAAGACCACTGATAATCTCCCTCGATCTGGGGCTCCACGCAAGATCTCATCCCGTGGGGTCAAAATGATCATGAGAACGGTGAGCAAAGATCCCAGAACCACACGGGGGGACCTGGTGAATGACCTGCAGAGAGCTGGGACCAAAGTAACAAAGGTCACCATCAGTAACACACTACAACGGCAGGGAATCAAATCCCGCAGTGCCAGACGTGTTCCGCTGCTGAAGCCAGTGCATGTCCAGGCCCGTCTGAAGTTTGCCAGAGAGCACATGGATGATACAGCAGAGGATTGGGAGAATGTCATGTGGTCAGATGAAACCAAAGTAGAACTTTTTGGTATAAACTCAACTCGTCGTGTTTGGAGGAAGAAGAATACTGAGTTGCATCCCAAGAACACCATACCTACTGTGAAGCATGGGGGTGGAAACATCATGCTATGGGGCTGTTTTTCTGCCAAGGGGACAGGACGACTGATCCGTGTTAAGGACAGAATGAATGGGGCCATGTATCGTGAGATTTTGAGCCAAAACCTCCTTCCATCAGTGAGAACTTTGAAGATGAAACGAGGCTGGGTCTTCCAACATGACAATGATCCAAAACACACCGCCCGGGCAACAAAGGAGTGGCTCCGTAAGAAGCATTTGAAAGTCCTGGAGTGGCCTAGCCAGTCTCCAGACCTCAACCCCATAGAAAATCTGTGGCGGGAGTTGAAAGTCCGTGTTGCTCGGCGACTGCCCCAAAACATCACTGCTCTCGAGAAGATCTGCATGGAGGAATGGGCCAAAATACCAGCTACTGTGTGTGCAAACCTGGTAAAGACCTATAGTAAACGTTTGACCTCTGTTATTGCCAACAAAGGTTATGTTACAAAGTATTGAGTTGTATTTTTGTTATTGACCAAATACTTATTTTCCACCCTGATTTACGAATAAATTCTTTACAAATCCTACCATGTGGATTCATGGATTTTTTTTTTCACATTCTGTCTCTCACAGTTGAAGTGTACCTCTGGTGCAAATTACTGACCTCTGTCATCATTTTAAGTGGGGGAACTTGCACAATCGGTGGCTGACTAAATACTTTTTTGCCCCACTGTAGTAATGTTTTTTTTTCAAGTTGTTTTACCAACCAACATTGAATCCATAGTCGCTTCTGTGGCCTCTCTGCTTTTATGCTCAGTCCAGATGGTTGAAGCATGCACATGGTTGTGGCTGGACACATGCCTCTGTAGCCCCTTGTCTCGATCAAGTTCTGCTTTCCAGTTGTTAAATCCAGTTAGGGTAAAAACTACATCCATCTCATTAACAGTGGTGCCATATTTCTGACAGGGGAAACAGAAGCATGTGTTCCGCACAACAGTGTACTCTAGCCATGATCGTGTGCGGTGCCAGGCAGGATTGAATGATCTTAATGTTGTACAACCAAATACACGTTTGGGGTAACTACTCAATATTGGCTAGGATGGTGTATTGCCATTTGAAACATCACTTCATTCCCCCTTTTTAAGTCCACCCTCAAAACCCCCCTGTTCAAGACAGCCTACTTGAGGTGGGGGCGTGGTCTTTGGCCTGCTGCAGACGAGGGTTGACACAGTGGGCTCACAGGGCGGCTCAGCGGCGGGAAAGAACTGTTTTGCTCAGAGAGACCTTTCTTATGTCTTGCAGTGAGACACACAACGGGAGTGATGGAGTGGCTGCATCCGGGGCAGGAAACAGAAACGCAAACGCAACGAAGTGTCCGTGTGTGAGTCGTGTGTCACTAGTGGTGCCGAAACCCAGGAATAAGCGGCAATGTCGGGGCCCCCGCCTGATCATCCCGCTGCCCAGCTGCCCGTCCAGCCTTTACAGATACGGGGGCAGATGATGCAGGATCTGGCAGCTATGTCTGCTCGCCAGGTTGTGGCGGCGGCCCAGGACCAGCAGCTGGTGTTACCTTGCCAACAAGCGGCACAGCTGGCGGGGGCGTTGCAACAGTTGATGGGAGGTCCGCTTGGGGGGCGGGCAGGTGTGTCCACAGGTGGAGAAGATGGCGGCCATTGCATCCTGCCCCAACATATTGCTGCTGCACAATGAATGAACTCTTTTGAACACTTTTGTTTATTGAACTCTTAACTGTAAATGAATGACCTTGGTACCCGAACATATGATTTTTAAACCTTTTATCGACTATATATATTTAACCACTTTTTTAACCATGAACTATGTTGTTGTTGTTTTTTCACTTTCCTTTAAACCTGAATAATTTCAGACAGGGCTTACACCTTGACCAAGAAAAGGCATTTGATCGGGTGGAGCACCAATATCTTTGGAATACTTTGAAGGCTTTTGGTTTTTCCTCTGGTTTCATTGCCATGATTAAGACCATCTATTCTGACATTGAAAGTGTTTTGAAGGTCAATAGTGGTTTAAGTGCTCTTTAAGTGGTTGGTGCCTGTCGTGGAGGTAATCCCCGAACCAAATGGTGGACACGAGAGGTGAAGGGAGCCACCAGGCTGAAGAAGGAGTCCTATCGGGCTTGGTTAGCCTGTGGGACTTTGGAGGCAGCTGACAGGTACCGACAGGCCAAGCAGAATGCAGCTCGGGCAGTGGCTGAAGCAAAAACTCGGGTGTGGGAGTTCAGAGAGGCCATGGAAAAAGACTTTCAGACTGCCTCGAGAGATTCTGGCAAACCGTCAGACGTCTCAGGAGGGGAAAGCGGTGATCTACCTGCATTGTGTATAGTGCTGGCGGAGCACTGCTGACTTCGACTGAGAAAATTGTCGGGTGGTGGAAGGAATACTTGGAGGACCTCCTTGATCCCACTGACACGTCTTCCGAGTAGGAAGCAGAGGCTGGGGATGAGGGGGATGACCCGCCAATTTCTGGGGGGGAGGTCACTGAGGCAGTTAAACAACTCCTTGGTGGCAGAGCCCCTGGTGTGGGTTAGGGTTAGGGTCTGCCCCGAGTTCCTGAAGGCTCTGGATGTTGTAGGGCTGTCCTGGTTGAGAAGCCTCTAAAATGTTGCGTGGAGATCCGGGGCAGTACCCCTGGACTGGCAGACCGGGGTGGGGGTCTCCATCTTTAAGAAGGGGGACCGGAGGGTGTGTTCCAACTACAGGGGAATCACACTCCTCAGCCTCCCTGGGAAAGTCTATGCCAGGGTGCTGGAAAGGAGAGTTCGTCCGCTAGTCGAACCTCAGATCCAGGAGGAACAATGCGGTTTTTGTCCTGGTCGCGGAACACTGGACCAGCTCTTTATCCTCTCAAGGATACTTAAGGGCGCATGGGAGTTTGCCCAACCAGTCTACATGTGTTTTGTGGACTTGGAGAAGGCATTCGACTGTGTCCTTCGGGGTGTCCTGTGGGAGGTGCTGCGGGAGTATGGGGTGTCTGGCCCATTGCTACGGGCCATTCAATCCCTATACAACCGTTGCAAGAGCTTGGTTCGCATTGCCGGCAATATGTCAGACTCATTCCCGGTGGGTGATGGGCTCCGCCAGGGCTGCACTTTGTTACCGATTCTGTTCATAATTTTTATGGACAGGATTTCTAGGTGCAGCCAAGTGGCGGAGGGCTTTCACTTCGTTGGCCTCAGAATCTCATCTCTGCTTTTCACGGATGATGTGGTTCTGTTGGCGTCATCAGGTGATGGCCTCCAGCTAGCACTGGAACGGTTCGCAGCCGAAGCAGGAATGAGGATCAGCACCTCCAAATCTGAGGCCATGGTTCTCAGCTGGAAAAGGGTGGAGTTCCCACTCCGGGTCGGGGACGAGTACCTGCCCCAAGTGGAGGAGTTCAAGTATCTCAGGGTCTTGTTCGCGAGTGATGGGAGAAGGGAGCTGGAAATTGACAGACAGATTGGTGCTGCGGCCGCAGTGATGTGGGTAGTGACCGAAAGAACGAGATCGTGGATTCAAGTGGCGGAAATGAGCTTCCTCTGAAGGGTGGCTGGTCTCTCCCTTAGAGATAGGGTGAGAAGTTCAGCCATCCGGGAGGGGCTCAGAGTAGAGCCGCTGCTCCTCCACATCGAAAGAAGCCAGCTGAGGTGGTTCGGGCATCTGCCTCCTGGGCACCTCCTGGGTGAGGTGTTCCGGACATGTCCCACCGGGAGGAGGCCCCGGGGCAGACCCAGGACAGATTATACCTCTCGACTGGCCTGGGAACGCCTTGGTGTTCCCCCGGATAAGCTGGAGGAGGTGGCTGGGGAGAGGGAGGTCTGGGCCTCTTTGCTTAGGCTGCTGCCCCCGCGACCCGGCCTCGGATAAAGTGGCTGAAGATGGATGGATGGAGTTATTGTTTGTTTTCCATAATTCTTTCCTCATTAATTTCAACAAATAAAACATTTTTTAATGTAATGTGATCCACTCATTGTGGATTCCTAGAGACTAAACTGCGCAACCTTAGACGGAATATCGACCAGGGGCAGAGACGTTATAAGAAGCGAAAAGTGACAGATGACTGTGGTGAAGACAAGAAGCTCAGGCAAGAGGAATACCAGCAGCACAGATGAGTGGGTCACCCTGATCAAATGATTGCGGCCCTCAGCTGAGAACCTTCCAATTATCATGTCAGGCATGGAAGAAACATACACCAGTCGCAGAGCCTTGAATATTCGGAGAGTACCCACGGTTTTTAGACATGCCAAATCTGGTAAGTTGCTTGGTTCCCTGGTAATGGTTTATGTACTCCTTCTCCACTCAGTTGTGTTTTGCATACAAAGTATGTAACAGGAGTTGATATTGATTGAATGATGCGTACTTTCACGGCTGCACAGCAGTCGTGTGGTGTATTGAGAAAAGGATCCAAGATGCAGGCACTGACTGGGGTGCGAGTGAATGTTTATTTGGAGAGGTGATAAGGTGACAAAAACAGGAGGAGCAGAGCGGGGAGTAAACCAACCTAAACTGGGGAAAACTAAAGAACTCAACTTAAACCAAACACGCACGGGAGGAGGAACAAAATGCACAATGAGAGACGCAGACTGAACACCGGGTTACACAGAATGATGCAGACGGACAGAGAGCACAGGAAAACACAGGGCTTAAATACACGGGGAGTTGTCACGGTCCGCTGTGACAGACCGTGCGGTGGTGTGTATGGTGGACCCAGGTGCGAACACAGGTGAGCAGACGGGAGTGAACTTTAAACAAAAGCGAGCCTTTTATTGTGGCTGATGACAAGGTATACAAATACAGCAGGGATAGCGTGGCTAAACAGAAACCTAAACTGGGAATAACTAAGGTAAAGCTATGACTAAGAATGCAATAGACCGGGCATGGAAACATAGAGGGTGGAAACACAGACGACGCGACACAGACTACATGACTAAATACACAAGAGGGATGATCAGGGGAAGTGGCCACACATGGGAACACAGCTGACACAGATAAACATAACAAGACATGGCAGGAGTAAACAACACTGACGGGAGACTGTCAAAGTAAAACAGGAAGTACACAGAGGTGCAAACAGGAGGAGAGAGAGAGCACGGGCATAGTGGGCTGGGGAAACATGGAAATGAAACACGAGGGGAGATGAGGGCTCACAGATACATAGAGGGGCACACAGGGGATAAGAGTCACAAGGGGAAGTCAAATAAGGAACAACATAACAGGACAACTCAGGAAACATGACCTAAATAAGGAACGAAATACAAAAATACAAGGAACTGAGAATACTGGGCCCACATGGCCCAGGACCATGACAGGGAGTAATCAGGGAATGGGCCACAGGAGGGAGACACAGCTGGGAGAAATTAGGCTAACGAGACAGGGGAGTGGTAAAACTGAACATACTGACATGAGACATGAACTTTCAGAATAAAACGGGAAACTAACAGACAGAGAACCAGACAGGACACTGAACTTGACCGGCAGACTCATGAGTAGACACAATAACACCATGGACAGACAGAGGGAACACAGAGAAGTGGGAGCAGGCAGGCAAAGAACAGAAACCTAACAAAATGGCAAAATCACAACAGAATACACACTCGGAATGAACAAAAGCATAAGGAAACTCAGACTCAGGACCATGACACGGATAAGCTGGAGGAGGTGGCTGTGGAGAGGGAGGTCTGGGCTTCTCTGCTTAGGCTGCTTTGGGGTTCGGTAAACCTTTGTTTTTGAACATTCAAGGAATGGTGTAAAATATTTGTCACCTTTCTATGTTAGTGTGTGTGGTGGAGGTGTGGTCTTGAGCATGCTGCAGAGGAGGGGGGACGCAGTGACCTCACAGGGTAGCACGGAGGCGGGGAGGAACAGGTGCACGGAACTGAGGAGAGACTCTTCTTATGTCTTACAGTAAGAAGGAGCTGGGAGAGAAAACTGGAGTGACGGAGTGGCTGCGTCCGTGGCAGGAACCAGAAGCCGTGGAGAAATCACACTTGTAAATAAAACCCCTGTTAAACTGACAATGCCAAAGTGTGTCTGTGGGTCGAGTGTCACAATGTGTTAAAAGCTTGGAGGTTGATGGAATCAGAGAGACTTGGAAAATCTACATCCTTGCATTGGCTATTAATGGAACCTATTCTCAACGGGTCTCGTTTAGGTTCATTCTGGGATGATGTGGCAATGATATGGGAGCTACTGATGAAAAAGGGAGTTAGCACTGTAAGGCATTTGCTTGAACCTGTTGGAGCCAAAATGGAAGATGTTGTCTCCTTGGCACGAAGACTGGAGGTTCGCTCTCTCTGAATTGTTGGCTTGATGTTGACAAAATTCAAGCAAGTGCTATCAGAAGATGATAAAAGACTTGAATGGCAAGGCAAGTTGGCAAGGCAAGTTTATTTGTATAGCACAATTCAACAACAAGGTGATTCAAAGTGCTTTACAGAGACATTAGAAACAAAATGGATGGGCTATTGGACTGAATACCTGATAAAACAGACAGTTTCTTTAGATTGTGCACTAGGCCGCAGTTTAAGGACTTTGAAAGCCCGGGTCCTTTTTTGGGGACGGAGAAATATCAATGGACACCACTGGATTCGGTGAATGGGAAGGTATTGTATAAAAGATCCGTTAGGGCTCTGAACAAAGCAGAGTTAAAAGGTAAAAATGATATGCCTTGGAGAGATCATTTTAAACTTGGTTTTGATGTGAAACCTGTATGGGGATTGCTATACAAGCCACCATTGACTAAGAACACTGGCGATTTTACATGGTGTCATTGCAGTTAATGCTTTCATGTCCATCATTAAGACTGAGGTTTTGGATAAATGTCCTTTTTGTTCAATGAGAGAAACTATTTTTCATTATTTTGTACATTGTTTCAGATTAATGGATTTATTTTCAGTATTTAGTGGTATTTGGGATTCATTTGGAGAAAGTTTGATTTTTATTTAATTTTTTTATGTCAATGATGAAATCTTCAACTCTCCCTTTTGGTGAGTTCCCATCTGGAAAAAACAGGTCCCTTCTCATTTCCAAAATCTGAGCTGCAGTTGGAGATTTTTCCACTGTTGCATGTATTGTTCCTCCACCATTTCTGGTTCTCACTTGATGGTATTCATTACTGCTTAAATGAAACCATCCAATTAAAATTTTTCTGCAGGTCTTCTCTGCTGTATTTCTCCATCTTGCCATCCCTTCAACGCACCTGATGGACCACTCCTTGGTTTTTGATCTTACTTTCCGTGCTGCAGTTTTATCTTTTAGGTTCTGAAGAACAGTCTCTTTATCTGCGCTGTACTTAGTTTGTTGATAGAAGGATAGGACAGCTGCTGTCACCATATGTAGCTTCGTATTTTGCCACTTGTCCATCGGTCATG
Source organism: Diplotaxodon limnothrissa (assembly GCF_057381915.1). Taxonomy (NCBI): domain Eukaryota; kingdom Metazoa; phylum Chordata; class Actinopteri; order Cichliformes; family Cichlidae; genus Diplotaxodon; species Diplotaxodon limnothrissa. Next base: position 1,368,056 of record NC_140604.1, on the reverse strand, counting down.
ACGGATAGCACTGCCTTATCCACCTGCAGACATAAAACATTAGACAAATGCCATTAATGAAATCAAGTATTAGAAATTCTGTTTCTAACTGTATTAGAAATAGTTCTTGATTACTGTTCATGATCACTGTCAAAAGTTACTTTGCCACTTTCTGTCTTATTAATTTACTGTTGCTGTAGTAGTATAGTAGTAGTAGTAGTAGTAGTAGTAGTAAATATTTATATATCACGTTACTAAAAACTATTTCATGAAGTAAGATTCGTGCCATGGCACCCATGTTACCATGGTAATGGCACAGCCAGATAACAATATGACATTTCAAAACATATGTGCACTTAATGAGTTGTGTTTAATGAACCTGAACATAATTACAAGAGTTAACACTAAAGGCTTGCATATGCCACTTCTGTTTCTCAACAAGTTACTCGCCTTCTCAACCCCAGTGTTTTATGCTATCTTGTTCTTTCACTTACTGAATTTTATATGTAATTTGTCTTGTTGCATGTGTATGTTTTCCTCTTGTGGGTCCTCTCTTGACCGCAGGAAACGCTCTAAATACTCCTCCATGTCTACTCTGTGGACTCTTCAGATTCATGAATGGACAGAAACAGAACTGCTATCAAAAAGTAGCAGGATCTTTTGCAAGAGCTCACAAAAGTAACTTGGGATATTGCAAAAGTTCATCTTTTTTTTTTTTATGTCACTTGCAGGGCTCCGTACAATACAGAGTTAAGATGACTGAGATTAGATTGATAAACAAACTAGGTTACACCCCAACGTATTGGTCCTGCACAATAAATGAACATTAAATCATGAGATTTATTGAACTTCTAACTCTAAATCAGTGGTTCTTAACCTGGGTTCGATCGAACCCTAGGGGTTCGGTGAGTCGGTCTCAGGGGTTCGGCAGAGCCTCCACCGTGACATGCACCGCTCATTTTGTGCACCAATAAAAAACATATCTATGTCTTGAATTTGAAAAAAATCATATTTTATTTTTCACTAAAGAGGGGTTCAGTGAATGCGCATATGAAACTGGTGGGGTTCGGTACCGCCAACAAGGTTAAGAACCACTGCTCTAAATAAAGTACCCTATCAACTATATATTTTAACCACTTTTATCACCATGAACTGCTTGTTTTCCTTTAGACTCGAATCGAATAATTTTAGACAGGGCTACAAAGTGAATGAGCAAAAGAGAAATCTAAATCAAATCAATATTTGGTGTGACCACCCTTTGCCTTCAGAACAGCATCAATTTTTCAAGGTACACTGTCACACAGTTTTTGAAGGAACATGGCTGGTCGGTTGTTCCAAACATCATTTCTGAGAAGGATGCGGGCAGATGACGAGGAGTTCGCTGCCATGTTACCCTCGCCTCCTGCAGCCTCATCTCCCCTTGCGTCCGCTTCCAGGAAGAAGCAGCGTCCTGTTGGAGGCAAATTGAATTGCAGCAGCGAGCATTAGCATGAACAAAGCAGATTATTTACTTTGTCGAACATTTTCTTCTATATCTTTGAAGGGAAAAGTTAAGAGACTGGGACCACATCATCCAAACGATGTTCAAATAACGGGACAAACGACAGAATTAATTTTGTGCTACGTGGTTTCAATGAAAGGACTAGCTAACGGCAAGTGTAAGTAGGAATTCACTTTACTGTTTCCCAAGCCTGCTTTTTGGAGGAGACACAGCTTGGACTCAACAAGGAATTGTGGATTTGAAGCATTTATCTGACAAAATTAGGAAACACAAATTCAGCACAAGTCACACTGGAAATAGTATGAAGCTATCAATGTGTGGTAAAGTTAACAGCGCCTGTCAACTGGATGAAGGACACATTGCTTTACAGAGACACAACGAGCTGGTAAAAAAGATAAAAAAAACATGCATTCACTATCAATTATTGGGGACTGTGTTAAATTTTGTGGGGCGCACAAGCTAGCTTTACGCACATCAGACAAATCCCCGACTTCCCTTCAGCGAGATGTGTTTCTGGACCTCTGCTTTGCTGGGTGATGCACACTTTCTTTTCTTATCTTTTTTCATTCTGCCCTCATGCATGTTGCTTTTTTATACAACATTCTTTAAAAACATCACAACCAGAGGCAGACACAGCTGAAGCTGCAGCAAGGCCCCGCAGGATGCAGCCCAACGCCTCCTATTAAAATATGTAACATGCTTCTTTCCTGTTACACGTCTTTAGAGGTCAAATGTGTCGTTTGAGCCAGTATGTTGTAAAATAGTTGTGATATTGCAGAGTTTACATTTTTAAGTACATCCCTGGCTGCATCAACAGAACTTGATTAGATTTTTCTCGCATTCTGATCATTCAGCAGTCATTCCACCCTTCATGCGTATTTTGTTTTTGTAAAAACAAATGAAAGGCATGTGCTAATATGTACAGAAACACCTAGTCAAAAGGTGTGTGATTAGCATTCTGGGTACTCCTCTATATAGTTTCATTCATATCTCTGAAAGCATTCTTTGTTTACAGCATTTTTCTCATCTGCCTAAAACGGTTGCACACTGCTGTATATTTTGATGAATCTCTGAAGAATGTCAGATGTCAAAATCAGAATCATTTTAAAACTTCTTTTTTCGGTGACATATTCAGTCAAAAAATATGAAGAACAACAAAACAGAGAGCCGTCAGTATAGCTGTCAGCTTTAAACAAATATTTTTTTCATCAAGTCATTTTCGCATCATTGCCTGCTATTTTTCTCACTGGGACAGTTGCTCAGAGTAGGTCAGATTCCAGGTGGACGCTGCAATAATTTGTCAAAAGTTTGCAGGTTTTTGTCTTAAAATGTATCTGGCATTCGACTGTCTTTGTAATGCAAAATAAGTATTTTTGGCATTTAAAAGAATTTTGCAATTTGCAGTGAGTTTAAGGTTTGAAGAATGCTGAGAGTGTATGTTGAAATGAAAGGATGCATGCTGTGAAATGGTTTGAATCATTGATAAGTTAAGATAAGATAAGATAAGATGAAACTTTATTAATCCCTCGGGTGGGTTCCTCTGGGAAATTCGGTTTCCAAAAGCACAGCACCGACAGAAGTTACAGTTACAGAATATTATATATATATATATATATATATATATACACACACACATATATATAAATACAGAGACATATATAAATAAAATATACGAAGGGGATAAATAGAATAAATAGGAATAAAAATTAAAATACAAGTGAATTGCACATTTCAAGTATTGAGGTCTATTGCACCGTTGACTATTTACAAAAGTATTGCACAAAAGGTATTGCACAGTGAGGTGAAGAGGCACTACAGCTTAGTTGTTCCCCCCTCCTTTGTCCTCCTGTTTCCCCTCCCTCTCCCCTCCAGAGAGGAGTTAAACAGTCTGATGGCGTGTGGGACAAAGGAGTTTTTAAGTCTGTTAGTTCTTGTCTTGGGGAGAAGCAACCTGTCACTGAACAGAGTCCTCTGGTTGTTAATGGCCGTGTGCAGAGGATGCCCAGCATTGTTCATAATGTCCAGCAGCTTTTTTAGTGTCCTTTTCTCTGCCACTGTCACCAGAGTGTCCAGCTTCATGCCGACCACAGAGCTAGCCCTCCTGATCAGTTTCTCCAGCCTGGATGAGTCCTTCTTTGCTGTGCTGCTCCCCCAGCACACCACAGCATAGAAAAGTACTCCAGCAACCACCGACTGGTAAAACATCCTCAGGAGCTTCCTGCAGATGTTAAAAGACCTCAGCCTCCTGAGGAAGTACAGTCGGCTTTGGGCTTTTTTTATACAGGTGCTCTGTGTTGCATGACCAGTCCAGTTTATTGTCCACCCACAGCCCGAGGTACTTGTACTTGTTGACCACCTCCATCTCCTCCCCCTCTATCTGAACTGGCAGTGGACCTTCTCTGGACCTCCCGAAGTCCACAACCAGTTCCTTAGTCTTTGAGGTGTTGAGTTGCAGGTGGTTTGTGTGACTCCATGCGACAAAGTTCCTCACCAGACTTCTGTACTCCTCTTCCTGATCATCCCAGATACACCCCATGATGGCCGTGTCATCTGCAAACTTCTGAATATGGCATAATTCAGAGTTGTAGCAGAAGTCAGAGGTGTACAGGGTGAAGAGAAGAGGGGACAGCACAGTTCCCTGTGGTGCTCCTGTGCTGCTGACCACAGTGTCAGACGTGATGTCAGCCTGACGTACTGTGGTCTGTCGGTGAGGTAGTCGGAGATCCAAGCCACCAGGCAGGGGTCCACCTCCATCCTGTTCAGTATGATTTAAAATTGATTAAAACAAGCAAACAAACAAACGAACTAAACACACACATTTCACACCTGTTCGCGCGATCTGAACCCTTATTGTAAGGGGAGCTACCAGTCCTTCTGTGGACGAGCTACTTTCTATTTTAAATTCCCTGAATTTAAAATACTCTCTAGACCCAGTCTAGACCCAGCTGGGGAGCTACCCAGAGCTCTAAACCCACTTAACAAACAAACAAACAAACAAACAAACAAACAAACAAAACAGTATATAAAATCAAAAAAGATAAAAGCAGAACAGTAGATAAAATCAGTAGTTAGTGTAAGTTTTGAAATTTAAGCTTAAAAGTGTGGATTTGGTGCTTTATTCAAATGCAGCTGAGAACAGGTGAGTCTTCAACCTGGATTTAAATAAACTGAGTGTTTCAGCTGATCTGAGGCTTTCTGGGAGTTTGTTCCAGATATAAGGAGCATAAAAGCTGAATGCAGCTTCTCCGTGTCTGGTTCTGACTCTGGGAACTGATAAAAGACCGGATCCAGATGACCTGAGGGATCTGGAAGGTTCATACTGGGTCAGGAGGTCACTGATGTATTTTGGTCCTAAACCATTCAGAGCGTTATAGACCAGCATCAGAACTTTAAAGTCTATCCTCTGACGGACAGGCAGCCAGTGTAAAGACCTCAGAGCTGGACTGATGTGGTCCACTTTTTTGGTCTTAGTGAGGACTCGAGCAGCAGAGTTCTGAATGAGCTGTAGTTGTCTGACTGGTTTTTTAGGTAGACCTGTAAAGATGCTGTTACAGTAATCAAGCCTACTAAAGATGAATGCATGGACTAGTTTTTCCAGGTCCTGTTGAGACATCAGATCTTTTATCCTTGAAATATTCTTGAGGTGATAGTAAGCTGACTTTGTTATTGTCTTAATGTGTTTTTCTAAGTTTAGGTCTGCATCCATCACTACACCCAAATTTCTCGCCTGGTTTGTGGTTTTTAGGTGTATAGATTGAAGTTCTCTGGTGACCTGTAATCGTTTTTCTTTGGCGCCAAAGACTATTACCTCAGTTTTGTTTTTGTTTAGCTGGAGAAAATTGTGGCACAACCAGTCATTGATTTCCTCAATGCATTTACCAAGAGCCTGTACAGGGCCTCGGTCTCCTGGTGACATTGTGATATATATTTGTGTGTCATCTGCATAGCTGTGATAGTTTATTTTGTTGTTGTTTATAATCTGTGCCAGTGGGAGCATGTAAATGTTAAACAGAAGGGGTCCCAAGATGGAACCTTGGGGAACTCCACATGTGATACTTGTCTGCTCGGATGTGAAGTTACCTATTGATACAAAGTATTTCCTGTTTTCTAAGTATGTTTTGAACCAGTTTAGTACAGTTCCTGAAAGACCTGCCCAGTTCTCCAGTCGTTTGAGTAATATGTTGTGGTCAACTGTATCAAATGCTGCACTGAGATCCAGTAAAACTAAGACTGACATTGTTCCACTGTCTGTATTCAGACATATGTCATTGAACACTTTGGTCAGAGCGGTTTCAGTGCTGTGGTTCTGTCTAAAACCTGACTGGAAGGCATCGTAGCAGTTATTCTGTTTTAAGAAGTAACTGAGCTGTTGAGAAACTGCTTTTTCAATGATCTTACTTAAAAATGGGAGGTTTGAGATCGGCCTGTAGTTGTTCATTTGTGTCTTGTCAAGATTGTCCTTTTTCAGTATAGGTTTGATTACAGCAGTTTTTAGTGATTCTGGAAACACACCTGACATTAAAGAAAAGTTGACGATCTGTAACAGGTCTGACTCCAAAGTCTTTGAGACCTTTTTGAAAAAACTTGTTGGCAGGACATCTAAACAGCAGGAGGAGGAGTTCAGTTGACCTAAGATGTCCTCCAGGTCTTTGCTGTTAATCGGGTGAAACTGTTTGATGGTGTTTAAACAGTTTTTCGGTGGACACAGTACATATCCTGGATCTGCTGTTGATGTACCAATTGCTGGTCTAATCTTTTGGATTTTTTCAGTGAAGAATTTGGCAAAGTCATTGCAGGCCATGGTTGAATGAAGTTCAGCTGCCACTGACACAGGAGGGTTTGTTAGCCTGTCAACTGTAGAAAATAAGACCCGAGCATTATGGCTGTTTTTAGTGATGATGTCAGAGAAGTAGGACCTTCTTGCACTCCTCAGTTGTAAATTATAATTGTGAAGTTTCTCTTTATAGATGTCATAATGAACCTGGAGGTTTGTTTTTCTCCATCTGCGCTCAGCTTTCCTACACTCTTTTTTCATTTTTCACCAGTGTGGAGTTTCTCCATGGAGACTTTTTCCTTCCAGAGATAACCTTCACCTTAATGGGAGCAATAGTATCCATTACATTTAACATTTTTGCATTAAAGCTATTGACGAGCTCATTGACTGACCCTCTGGACAGGTCAGGTGTTAATGGGAAGACCTGGTTAAAGATCTCACTACTGTCTTCAGTTATACACCGTTTTGTGATCACTGCTGTTGATATATTTGTGTGGGCTGAGATTTTACTTTCAAAGAAAACACAGTAATGATCAGACACGCCCACATCAGACACAGTAACCTTTGAAATGCTCAGGCCCTTGGAGATCAGTAGGTCAAGAGTGTGTCCTCTATTATGTGTGGCCTCTGTTACATGCTGAGTCAGCCCAAAGTTGCCCAGAGTGTTACTCAGGTCTTTAGTCCCTTTGTCCTGAGGGTTGTCCACATGAATGTTAAAATCCCCAGCAATAATTACACAGTCAAAATCAACACAGATCACAGACAGCAGTTCACTGAGGTCATTAAAAAAGTCTTTGCAGTATTTGGGAGGCCTGTAAACATTAAGAAACAACTTTGGATGGGGCCTTCAGCTGAAAAGCCACATATTCAAAAGACTGAAAACTTCCAGGAGATAGCTGCTTACATTGAAATGATTCATTAAATAAGACAGCGACCCCTCCTCCTCTCCTGCTCACCCTGGCCTCACTGATAAAACTGTAGTTAGGAGGGGTCGTCTCGATGAGAACAGCTCCACTGTTACTTTGGTCCAACCAAGTTTCAGTTAAAAACATAAAATCAAGGCTGTGCTCAGTGATTAAATCATTAATTAAAAATGTTTTCCCAGCTAGAGATCTAATGTTTAATAAAGCCAACTTAAGTGTTTCAGAGGTATTACTTGTCCCCTCGTGTTTGGGAGCAGTCTGTGGCACACAAGGTATGTTTACTATGTTTAAGGATCTTTTAGAGTGCAGCTCTCTGTGTTTTGACCAGGCCACATGTCTCCTTCTGTCACCTAAAAGTACAGAGATTTTAAAACCTTCTACTAAACAGGGTCCCAGCTTCTCCTGGGAAAAGTCACCACTGCCATAATCCTCACAGCCCGGACCCTCCACACATCACACATCAGACTGGGGAGACAAAGCATGAAGGTGGTAAGGAGGAACTAAGGGGGGCGAGGCTGGGCAATGTGACTTCGATTGCTCTGTTGAGGGTGGGGCTCGGTGGCGAACCTTTGGCTGCTTTGTTGGGGGGTTTATGGGGGACAAAAAGGGATTGGGACGGGGGGTAGATCTGAGCCCAGCATTGACCCGCTCCATCATCTCCTCAGTGAATTTCAGGTGTGGGGAGGAGGGAGAAAGGGAGGGGGAGGAGGGTGATGGGGGTGATGGCCTGTCAGGGGTTTGGGGGACTGGGGAAGATCGTGGTCCTGGTCGTTGGTGTTGTTGAGAGAGTTGGAGGCAAATAGGGACAGTGCAACTGGCCTATAACACTGAAGGGTCAAGCAGCAGCATGTATGAATACCACTGAGGCAACATGAGCTTTGGATTACAAGCTGGGAACTTGACAAGTGACATGACTGTTTGAAGGCACTGGACGTGATATTTGCCATGCTGGGAGTTAACCTACATGAAAGAAACAGAGAAGAAGAAACAGCTGAGTTGGGCCTGTGTTTGTTGGAGATTTGAAGGGCACACAGGAAACTGTGAGAAGAGGGACAGGGACCAGTGAGAGGTCAAGCCCGGATGAGTTCGAGTGAGAGCGTATGGGGAATTGGATTGAAAATTGAGGCTGAACTGGTGGAGGTTTAGATGTGTCCAAAGCATCATAACAGAAAGGTACATTTAAAAAAGAGAGAGAGAGAGAAAGAAATACATAAACTAACAATTACATGAATGAATAGAAACCACACATACACAAATTGTTACATGTGAAATTATTTTTGGAGAGAAGCAGAAGTGAGACAGTTTGAATCCACAGCTCAGTGCAAAGAGGCATGAATTACACCTGATTATAAAAACACATCAAGGCAATGAAGACCAGCTTACATTCATGAATGAAAATACATGACATAAATTGGTGTTTCTGCCCGGAGAGAGAGAAGTGTGTTGTTTAAGCAGTGATGATAATAATGAAAATGTCTTAGTTTTGTCACTTTTAGGTGAAAAGCAGACCTGGATCAATTTTCCACATGCAGCAGTTGGAAGAAAGTTATAGGTTAACATCACTGGAAACGTTCAGGCCAAGTTTCTGGCTGAACTGTTTACAGCGCCATGTGTCTCTCAACCTCACCAGCAAGCTCTCACTCGTCCCTGAAGACAAGGAATGCAGTTCCAAAGAGCAATAACATGGCAGTTAAAGAGAGACAGTGGAGAATGCAGGACAAAGCGGAATGAGAACTGCCTGCTATTGGACTGTTGAAGTGGGAGAGGACAACAAAGTGAGTATGGGGAGAACACAGAGGAGTGCTGTTATTCAATGTGGGAAATCAAAATTTGGGTTAGCAAACCTGGGAAAAACAAAACTGACTGCTTAAGTGGGAAAATTGTGAAGGAGTCTGAAACACTGCAAAAAGAAACATACAAAATCACACACACAAACAGAAAATGTATTAACCCTACTAACACAAACACAAGAGAGCTCATGAAGATTAGACAACATCTTCAGCATGTGAGTCTGTTTATCATCTTGTCCAAGTCGCTTAGTGTGATGAAGAAGTGATACAAAGACCATTGGACTCATAGCAAAGTAGTTAAAAAATGATCAAACTATAGCAGAGAAATGTGTAGGAAAGGCAGCTTTGAGAACATGCCCTGGTGGATCTGCAGCTCCACTGCACAGACATCGATTAAACCTGACTAATAACACACACACATGCAATGAAAATCAGCTTGTTATCTTTCATCAGTGTTAAAATAGTGTGAATTTAACACACTTAAAGCCTGAAGTTGAGGAATAACTCAGGGAAGTTCCATGACAATAGAGTGATTCTTGTGAAAAGGAAAAAGTGATAAAAGCTTAAAGTACTTTTTAGATTAGTGAATTAGAAATGCTCCTGTACAGATTGATCAAAACAGGTGATTACTCTAGGAAGAAAATAAAAATAATTGAATAATGTGGTAATGTTTTAAATATGCATTTCCCTTGTCAAGGCAACTTCTTGAAATATGACTCAGTATGCAAATTAGGTGAATGACTGGGGACAGGAAAAGAAAAAACAAGAACTTAAGTTTCCTGTCTGACTGTATGAGTGAGGCTTGCACTGAAAGAAACACTGTGACTGTGTGAGAAGAATGGCTTGGTAAAATACAGGACAATTAAATAAAGTGGTCAGGTCTGTGACTAAGTGCAGTAGTCCAGATTTGGAAAATAAATTTAGAATTTAGTGAGGACAGATTGTTATAACGTGTTTGGAAAGGGCTTAATGAGAATATCAATGTGGTGCAAAACTGTGTGGCTTTTAACAAGATTTTCTGTGTATTTAGCAGGTGAAATTATGTCAGTTGACCTAGGAGTGTCAGCAGAGGTGGGTAGTAATGAGTTACATTTACTCCGTTACATTTACTTGACTAAGTTTTTGAAAAAAAATGTACTTTTAAAGTACCTTTTTTGCACTTTTTACTTTTACTTGAGTACATTTGTGAAGAAGAAAAGGTACTTTTACTCCGCTACATTTACAAAATTCGACTCGTTACTTTTTAAAAATTAATTAGTTTAACACATTAGATAACATGCCGCCAGTGGAGTTTCCGGTAACTTTTTTATCAATGAGATGTGGCCATGCAGTCACATGACCAGTTTGAAACTGTGGCGGGCAGAGCGGCCCAAGCGTTTCAAAGTAGCGGACACAGAGAAAGAAGAAACATTAAAAACATGGCAGAGCCAGTCGTCTACGCTAGAGCTGAAGAGGATGAACACCCTTGGCCTTACATACAAAGGATGTTTTGCTTAAAAGCAGCACAAAAGAACAGCTATGTCTTCAGTGTCGGTGTCTTCAGTGAGAGCCAAAACAACAACTTTTCAGTGTGAAAAAACTCAGCTCGCGTAACCTGAGGAAACGATAAGTTTTCTCTAAATATCTTTTAGCTGTGGTTAGCTGGATGTCAGTCTTATGTTACAGACGCTGTGTCGAGCTCGAGCTGCGAGTCATATTTTCGGCGCTATTGTTACGAGTTCAAAATTGGGGATGGAGACGAGGAAAAACCACAATAACAACACTGGTCCGGCCGGGTTAAGTCAAACGATGATTTTAATAGTCACACACGTGGGAGATGGACACTGTATGCAGACAGCCTCAGATCTCAAAATGGTGGAGCATTGATCAAACTCTTATAGCCTCTGGTGCCTCCACCTTATCATAAAAGCCTAAACATTCACATGCTTTCTCTCACACGGCGCCTAAGCTACGACCTTGGCTCCCCGTTTATCTGCTCCTGCTGAGTTGGGGCAGAAAACTCCAGCATATTCTGTTCTCTTCTAATCAGACAAATAAGGCGATGACTTTCTGTAAACAGTATTTCTTATAACATCATAAAACAATATCATTCATCCACAATAAATCAGCAGTCTACTTTAATGCAAATCAGTTTAACAAATGCAATAGTTATCAGCTTCTTCTAATTCAGGAGAATAATGTAAACTAAAACTACATAATAATTCACAATCTTTAGTTAGGGGTATAACATGGCATAAAATAATATTATAATCTAACAATTCCCCCTGATGAGCTCATTAGAATAATGAGCTCACCAACACCCTGTAATCCAGTGTGACCGGGTTCATCTCTTCTCACTCCTGAGGACCTTTGTCCCCCTGATGGGCGAACAATATGTGAGATGACCTCTATGTTTGCGCAGTTCAGATATAAGAAAAACTATTATTCCAACAATAGCAGGTACAGATGACACTCCCCAGTTCTCCCACAGCTTTATTTGGTGCTACCTTATACCCTTCAGACATACTCAGACTAGAACCTCTGTCCAAGGAGCTTTTAGCCTTTATTTTATTGCTGCAGCTACCAGTGCCGTCCAGTTGGGTGATCCTCTGCTCTCCTTTCTTCAACCTCAGGGGTTAGACAACCCTTCAGTCGTTGCACAGATCAGGGGATTATTCTGCCCCGATTTCAAACAACGATCTGTGTATCCTCGGGTCAAGTGTGTCCTCCAGAAAAAGATCAGGAAGGCGTCCCCCTTTTGCCCAAGAGCCTCTCGAACCTCGTTGGTCTGGTGTTCCTGGATTTCCGCCAACCCCTTCATGGTTATTGCTGTGTTTATGGGATCCATCCTCTGAGGTGACTAGCTGGAGCCCAAACGCCATGACACTTGGACCCAGTTGGTGTCTCGGCAGTCACTGTGTCTATCTCTGCTGCGAAGGATCCTCGCATATCTGTGACCTCGTCTGGTGTCTGTTCCTTTCTCTGTAAGAGACAGAAAACCAAAACACCTCTCTTCCTAACCCTAATAACCTAATGTTGTTATCTACTGACCTTCTAGTGATTCAGAATTTTTAAGAATATTCAGAATGTCCCAGGGACTTATTCTAATCATATCCTATGTGTGTGTAAGCGTGTTTGCATTATGCCCTCTGCACTCAAGGCATTTCCTACACTTTATCAGTCCGGACCATCACGCCGAACGAAGCTTATGACCTTCAAAAGGCCGAGTGCCAACTCATTATAACACATTTGCAAGGTGTGTCTGAAAATTACTAAAACCACTCACATTAAGACAAGACATCAAAAATAAATTAGCCATTTTTAATCCTAACATTTGCCCCCCAAAAATCATGTGTTTGGTTCCGCCTACTGTCCCTTATGCAGACACAATATTGCAGCTACAAGGTCTCCCAGGTTGTTAAGTTGATCTGCGTGTAATTCTCTGACTCAGGTATTTAATATTAAATGAATCTCGTGTAATTAACTGCCACTACTTAAAACTTAACTTAAAGATATAATTGAATAAAAGATCACAGAGAATAACATGATATCAGTGGTATGTAAGCGCGTGCGGCCTTCTATGCTCGAAGTCACTCCACACCATAGATCAGCCAAACATCGCGTTGACTGTAGCTTTTAACCCTCATTAACTTGAGCACAACTCTATAATGAGCAACAAACTGCAATATGTATAAAAATGATCATGGTTACACCTGCAATAGAAGATCGTATGATTATCCTGACACCTGTGAATATACGATTAAGAATAGAAGATTAACCTGAGGTTATAACAATCACTGGAACACAAATGTTAGTACAATGTCAAAAACTTCAATAAATGTTTAATGCAATGCTTGTTATATGATTCTGATGCAATAATAATGCTGATGCTAAAATGACAGTAAAACACCCCCTTTTATCCCGTTTATAAACTTGACTCATAAACTTTTATAAATGCCTCTTTTAAATTTTATTTCCCCCCGTCTCCCCCTTACTGACCACAGCAGGGGAAACTGAATCAGCCATGAATCCAGCTCACCTGATTCATCAGTGAGCCCCACCGTCACTGGCGTCTGACAGGGTGACGCTGCATGTCACTATTTTCAACCTGTTAATTAGAATGCTTAAACCTGAAGTCGACTACGTCCACAACAAGTTAATACAGCTGTAAATGTGGCCAATTATCAATCTATTAACAATCAATAACAAAAAATAGCTTTTATTTTATGCATGCTTTCAGTCAACCACTCACCCAGAGGATCTCCAATCCCAGAAAATTCCTTTTCCTCATTCAATGAGTCTGTCCTCCTTCCATGGCCTGGTAACTGGTCCATCCAGAGCCATATGATCTTGAAATATACATTCAACAAGCCAAACCACACCTTGGTCACACCAACCCTTTTCCGCCCTGAATATGTTCAACGCCATCTTAGTCTGGACTGTCAAAGGTGACTTTAACGCTGACTGTTCCGACAATCCATTTTATAACATTTCCTGGTCAGATTTGCCAATCTCTGCACCAGGGTTTTAAACATTTTGCCATTTTCATTTGTTTTTATTTTTATTTAGTTTCGACTCCAGATTTTCAACAGTCATCAGTCCTGATGTTTATACCAGTTGTAATTAGTTTTTACCAATTCTTTGCTAGTTTAGTCTAGTTTTTATTTTCTGAAAATCCTTAGTTTCAGCTTAGTTTTGATTAGCGCCAGTTATAGTTTTAGTTGTGTTTTGCAAAAATTAAGTGTCACCAAATCCCAGTTCCATCATATCAATCATGCTCTTCTGCTTATCCTTGGGTATTGAGACTATTAACTCTTGCAGCACCGGGTGCTCCTAATTTTGGTTCAAGTGAATTGATAACCTTTTGAAGGCGATTGACTCACACAGTTATTTAGATGTCCCAGTCCTGTTGTCTCGGGATGCATCACGCTGCCTTATCTGGGGTTAGCTGTTTTCTGGGGATGCGGGTTGAGTGGGGGAGCTCTTCAAGGAGGGGGAGAGTGCTCCCCCTGATGAGCTCTTCAAGGTAAGCTAGGTTAACCTTCTTGTGTGAGCTTTTCAAGTGCCCTTCAAGGTTTGTGGGATTTTTCGTGTTATAAATGTCCCTCATAACCCCCTGATGACCCAGTACTTCATTTTTGTGCACTGTAGTACACATTTAATTTTTGCTTGTAGCTCTCATACTCTACTTGCCACTCATCCAAGTCCTGATGTTTCTTAGAGAGGACAACAGTACCTTTAAAATGATATCACATGTGTGGGGGTGTGGCCTTGCCAATTGTTTTTTCCCACCTTTTCAAAATGGCTGGCGTGCCCACAAGCACATTTTATGGAAGAAAGAAAGGTAAGCTTGATATTTACATTTAAAATGTTTTGTTAACCTCAGATTCTGATTAATTTTCAAAAATAAACGTCTAGTAAATAATTTGAGGGGTCTTTAAGAATTAGGCTTATTGAGTTTCACAGAGAACATGACTAATTTATTAATGTGTACTCTAGTGCACGTCGGGACTTTGTACTTATATTTATTTCACTTTTTCCTAGTAGACAACTCTTTAACGAAGGCAGAGAGAATTCTTAACAGAATAATTGAGCGAGATTCAAACATAGATTCTTCAGAAGATGAGAGCCATGTGAGCCAGATAGGAGAGGGTGAGAACCCAGGAGGAGCCACACGAAGATTATCGAGATGCAGTGGCAGATGTAATAGAGAAAAACACAGGGCCACCTGAAATCTGTCGTCCTATCTGGTCCAAAACCGATATGTAGGAGAATCTGGAATTTTGATTTTGAGTTAAAAATAAAATATGGGTAAAATGCAGAAATGTTTTCCAGTAAAGGAAAAAAAATAAGAGTCGCATTTATAAATGAATCCATGACACCTAATTGTTTCTACAAGATCACATCGTTGCTAAAAGTTATCAGTGATCTCAATGTGTGAAAAGAACTCCCAGTATCTGGAGTTTAAGCTCCTCTTGGCTGAGAAACATGGGACAAACATGTGAACAAGACCTGACTAATACCAGTAATGAAGAGTTCTCTCCAAAAATCAAGAAAAGGAAGCCCCAACCAGATGAGAGTGTAACAAAATATGGTTCACTCCACTTGCCTGAAATGGTTAACAGTCCAAGGCATTTCAGTTGTAGAATGGTTGGGTGCAACAGTAAAACACATGTGAGATGTGGGAAGTGCCAAATGTTCCTTTGTGTCTCCCAATAACAAATCACAGTACTTCCTCAGATATCATAAATGAATTGACTTTTGTGAAATAGAAAGCCCAGTGCAATCACTTGTTCCTGAACCAATGGCTTACAGCTAGTGAAGTGTCAGTGACTTCTAAGTTGATCCCTGATCTACATTTTTATGATATTGTTATATAAATAAGTTTTAATATCCTGCTTACAAAAATTTCAGTGGAGGATTTAATTTTCTTAAATAGCTCTTGAATGGGCAGCACGGTGGCACGGTGGTTAGCACTGTTGCCACACAGCCAGAAGGTCCTGAGTTCAATTCCACCATCAGGCCAGGGTCTTTCTGTGTGGAGTTTGCATGTTCTCCCCGTGTCTGCGTGGGTTCCCTCCGGGTACTCCGGCTTCCTCCCACCATCCAAAGACATGCAGTTTGTGGGGATAGGTTAATTGGATAATCCAAATTGCCACTAGGTGTGAATCTGTGAGTGAATGTGAGTATGAATGGTTGTCTGTCCTTGTGTGTTAGCCTTGCGACAGACTGGCGACCTGTCCAGGGTGTACCCCGCCTCTCGCCCTATGACAGCTGGGATAGGCTCCAGCACCACCCGCGACCCTGAAAAGGATAAGCGGTAGCGAATGGATGGGATGGATAGCTCTTGAATGTTGTTAGTTTCACATTCGTGATCAATGAACTCCCCTTGTGCACTGTAGTGCACATGTTGTAAAATTTAAATAAAGTTAGTTAAAAACAATTTTGTTTTTGTAGTGTGTTTTTTACCGTCCCAACACTTGATTTATCTTAAAAAGAAAAAAGAAAAAGAAAAAATGAAAATACTTTTCCTTTTTTCTTCTTCCTCCCTGGGTCTCAGGAGGACATTGTGTCTCTCTCCACTACAAGACTCTTTCTATATCTAAAAAACAATCATATTCAAAGTAATCCTAAATTGGACTCTGGCGCTTTCTCCCGACTTTTCCTGACGTGGTTCTACGCGTGGACGGAGCAGCGACACAGACGACTCGACTAACGTACTGCCTTGACTTCACTATTACACATTTTGCTATAAATCCAGTTAAGTTTAGTTAGTTTTGTGAACACTCATTACAGTTTTAGTTAGTTTTCCTTTTTTGTTTTGATTTTATTTCCATTAACGCAAATGTTTTTCCACTTCTAGTTTTTGTTATTTCGTTTGTTGTCTGTAATAATAATAATAATCTTGCCCTGCACACTGGAATAAACATAATCAACATAATCAACATTTTACTGCGTGTCAATTCACCATCTTATCGATTCAAATGCTCCATCCTTATGTGGTTTGTGACATCATGTTTATCTAAATCTCCACTTTGTCTCTAAATGTTTGAAGAATTTTTCAAGTTCGGGGTCAAATTTTGAGAATTTGACCATAAGTGAAATTTATGGCGTTATCACCCCCTTTAGGGCTTACCTTTCCCAGTTTTAATGATATTCCTCTCTATTCTTTGCAAGTACCCCTTTTCGGTGGCGAGAAACTGTTGGTGTGGTCAAGCGGGTGCTGTAAAAACAAAAGCTCAGGACAGAACAGTCACCAGTCATGTACTTCATTCAAAATTAGCATATATTGAACTTCATATTGATCCTCTGAGTGTAATGGTACATTTCAATTTGAACTTCTCAAAGCTAAACACAATATTTTACTTTATCTTACTCTTGTTCTTGTGCAGCACCACCCCTGTCGGTTCTATCTTACTTTTAAATTGCTGACTATTTCAAGAAAGCACCCAAAAGACGGGGACCAGTGTTTATCATTACATATCTCTATTTTGAGCGTGACAACTCTATCATTCCCCTGTTATTCACAGACCTCAGTGGAGGGGTTTTTTTTATTTTTGTTTTTTTTTACCTCTATAAAAGTTCATTGACTCTTTACAGTGACCCGCTATGGTTAATAATAACATGTTCAGTCATGAGTGGAATCAAACCTTTTCTTCACTTTAGCATTTAACATTCCCAACCATATAATATGATACATTAATCGAAACACAGCTACTAAAACACAATTTTCTTAATGTAAACATCAGTAACTCAAAATTAGCAACCAAAGGGTTCAGTCTGCAGCTCACACTCATGTGAAGCTACAGCCTCCCCCTTTAGTCTCTGTCAACCTTCTGTCCTTGCAAAAACAAAACAAAGCAAGACAAAACCTCCACCCTTCTTTTACAGGCTGGGTGAGTTGTTGTGGACATTCACTAATCCTAAAGTCGGCACCGTTTTTGTCTCAGTATCAAGTCAGTTAAAGCTTTTAGTCGTCAGTCCGTCACATGCATCCATCCACACACATTCATACCAGGTATTGCTGATAATGGGGTCTCACGCGCAACCTATTCGAGCCTCCATCACCAGCAAGATGACGTCATCATTTTAAAGGAAACGGTTCCTTGTTTGTTTTTTCCTTCTTTGGACTGGATTGACTCGCTGCAATCCTTTTAGGCTCAGGACTTCTCATTCGATCAGTGTCCCATATAAGTGAATTTCTCCCAAGCCCATTATAATCATGGAGAAAAACACTTTGCCACTGTTTCCAGTAAGAATATTTTATAGCGCTTTAAAGTTCAACCTCTCAGGCCTGGATTAAAGAGCTGATTTGTTAAATCGGGAACTCACAAAATACCAAAATATCACCACCGGTGGATCACACCTCTCAGATGTTCTTATCTCAGTGCACTGTAACGAAAGCAAAAACAAACGTAACCAATAAAATACTAATAAAGTAACAAATACTGGGGCCCGTTGCAAACATGTCCAAGCATAAAACCATCTTTCTCTCTCTTAGATTAAGAAAACAATCCAAACCTCACTGATAGAATCAACCTAGTGTCAGACAAAACCCAAAAATCAACCGAAACTTCACCAGAAAGTTTTTCTCCCTCCCGGGACAATATTGTGCAGGCATGCAGGTACCGTAACTCCTTTTTGCACTGACAAAAACATGTTGGATTGACTTAACTCAACAGTGGACACTGGTTGCACACAAATGCTTTGCTTTGGCAGAAACTTAAACAACTGAGTCAAATCAACGCAACCTTTTCATATTCTCTCCGAAATAAAACTCACACCGTTCATTCATCATTTTCACTCTGTACCACTGCTCCTTATGAGGCTGTGTGAAGCACAATAAACAATTCAGTGGAGGCCTTAAGCCATAAACAGACATCACGCACAGACATTGTTTCCACTACCCAACTGCTTTAGACCCTGTCCCCTAAATCTACACAAATGCCCTCTGGGTGGCATGAAATGCATTTAACCAATAAACAATCAATGGCTTCTTGTTGTTGTAACCAGAATCAGAATCAGAAAGGGTTTTATTGCCAAATGTTGAGCAGGTTTACAACATTAGGAAATTGCTGCCGACTCCGTATTTGGATGTTTGTGTGCAGCATTTGTTAGTAAAGCATTCTTCATTGCATCAGCGTGTGTGTGTATCACTCTTCATTGCACAAGCTTGGGCACGTGTGTGTGTGTCAGTTCTCACTCAATCAACGAGTGCATATATGCATATGTGCATTTCTCTTCATTCTGAGTCAGTGCATGTAGATGTGTGTGTTTGTGTGGGTGCTTGTGTTCATCACTTTCCTGTTCTGGTGTTCTGGGTAAACCACGGCCTGAAGCGTGCCCCTGGGTCCTGCCCTCCTCCTTTTCAGTCCGTTTGCATCCGTTGGTGCTGCTGCTCAAAGTTCTGTCCATACTGGTTCTGGCCCCAATTGAGGCAGTGCTTTTCTCCAGTGTCCTGCATCTTCTCCTTGTACCGCTCCTCCTTAACTTGACCCTTTTGCTTCTGTAGCTCCTTCAGGGTTTGCTCCTGCTGTTGGAGCTTTTTCGTCAGGTTTGGCGACCTCCTGCTCCAGCAAGGTCCGGCCTGATTTCAAGTCCTGTGTCTGGGACTCCAAGCCTGATGGGTTCGATTATCAGCCAGCTCCTCCAGAGCCATGCTCAGTTTCTGCTCTGATGCCTTGAGCTCTTACTGAGGGCAGAAACCTCAGAGTCTTTTCCGTACACGTCAGATTGAAGTTTATTGATGTTTCCCTTGCTTTGCTCCACGGCCTTCTGCAGCTCTGCTGTTCGGCTCTTCTCAGAGGTCAGCTCCTGGCCGAGCCCCAACACCTGTGCCTTCAGCTTATTTTCTCCTGGTGCTTTTGTTCATTCCGAGGTGCCTCCTGACCTCAGTTACTCCTCCTGTCTCTGGCACGCCCTTTTTGCTGCCCGTCACAGCTCTGTCAGCTGAAGCTGTCTGGAAATCTCCCCCGTGTAGTGAAACGGGCCTTGGATTTAACGCTCTCCGTCTCCGCTGCATGAGATCGTTTTCCTGCAGCACTGTTGACATTTTCAGGTTGTTGTTGTGGGTCCAGCTGCTGTAGCATTTGGTCAGGGTCACATCAAAGATGGTGGAGGAGAGAGCAAAGATGGTAGAGGGGAGAGCAGGAGTCCAGGTCAGCCTCGGATTTCTGGGCCGACAAAGCAGCCTGTAATCAAGCATAAAGAGAAAAAACAAAACAAAAACAAAACAAAAACAGACGAACAGGAAAATGATGTTGTGTTGGCTGTGTTATTCAGAGAGGGGAGAAACAACGGGGCCAGGCCCTGTGTCAGCCTTCTCTCCCCCTTTTTTTTGTTTTTTCTCACCATATAATCAACTCATAACCCACCAAGCTGACAGGACAACACAGGTACATGTTAAAATTCTTAAGATCATGTTTAAAAGCCCAAAAATGGACTTTTCTTTCATTCAGTAATCACTTGTATTAATCAATCAGCAGAAAACATGTCACAGTTTGAATCTTTTTACCACTAAATTTGTCGTATCCTCACTGGTTGGTCAGACCAGTGTCTTTTTTGAAGTTAAGTTGTTGTCCTGCAACCCAGAGAGTTTATTTGTTAGTAGTGGATAAACTTTATCATTTCTTTAATCTTGCTGGCAAATCTTCACGTGTTCATGAATGTGAGCTGTTTCTTCATTGCGTGTATGTGCGTTTGTAGGTGGGTTAT
The DNA here is from genome assembly GCF_057381915.1 of Diplotaxodon limnothrissa. Classification (NCBI taxonomy): domain Eukaryota; kingdom Metazoa; phylum Chordata; class Actinopteri; order Cichliformes; family Cichlidae; genus Diplotaxodon; species Diplotaxodon limnothrissa. The sequence goes on along the minus strand of NC_140604.1, from coordinate 1,347,896 downwards.
TTTAACTTTTTCTTAAACGAGGCATTTCTCTAACACGTGCCTCTCTCACATTTCTCTGCTTGTGTGTGTTTTTGTTTCACCTTTTTGTTGTGATGCTCCGGACGCCTTCCCAACCTCCACAAGTCTGTTGGCCCCAATTTTATGTGTTAAAACTTCTCTTAATTTCTCCTCTAATTCTCTTCTAGCTGCTGTCTTTTCCACAGCTGCTGATTCTTGCTGAGTTTGGTTTCCATTACTATAATTTTGCTTCGGCCGCTGTGCTTGTGGGGGCAGTTGGTCCAGGCCCGTAGCCACCTGTATCAACACACTAAGAGATTTATTTAATATCCTTTTCATCACAATCTTACTCTGCCGACTGAAGTGCCGGTCTAAATCATACACGATTTGTCTCTTCTATATCAAAACCCAGCCAAACATCAAACATTCAGCGTAGTCATTCAAAACCTTATTTGTAATATTATAATCAGCAAAATCAGTGTTTTAATTACAGGCATGTATCATTGTTTGCAAATCATAATTATAAAACTCAAAAACACACTAAACAGGAAGCAAAAATCCTCTGTGCGCTCCACAGCAGCCACCTCATTTGCATGTTCACACACCGTCTAAAAATAGCTCGCAGTGCTGCAGCTGCACCTCACCCACAATCTCACACAAAGCTCAGATAAAACTCTATTATTTTATATTACAAAGACGTCTTATATTTACAATCACTGCAAGGCCTGACAGATTTAGCGCCTATACAATTTCGACAAATTTTACCATAACGGGTCCAACCGAAGAAAGATAACTTTTTTGCAGCCAATCCCAGAATCTGTTTCCTCCAGAACAGTCTCTGGCCTAATTTCTAAAGTCCCTAACTCAATTTAACTGTATCCAAAAAAGCACATAACACTGTTTCTGACGGTGAAGTGGTAAAACCACTTAGTTGTTCTGGAGTGCCCCAGGCTCCACAGTGACCAATTGACTATCCCTCAAAGAGGACAAGCATTGGGCGTCCCCAACCCTGGCAAGCGTTACCTCTGAGCAATGCGCTTCTTAGCAGTTTCCGACTGCCGTCCTATAATAATTTATAACACTTTGAAACAACAGTCAACACCCTAAAACATGAGTCTGACTAAGGCAAGTGCAACCTAGAGGTCAATGGAGCCTTCCCTCACTTATAATCACACAGGTCCACACTTATAACCAATTTGGACTTTAACCAACAACATGACCAATTCCCTACCAAACTACTTGAGACTCTAACTCAATTTCTTGGGACTCTAACCCAGCATTTCTTTCATACTTTTTCAAATTCATTAAACACTCTTAACCGACTTTAACTGCATAACACACACGGGGATCCTCATCAAAATCAAAACAGGCCCTCTACCAATAATTTCAGTGAGTAGACTTTTAATCTAATCATGTCCAATTTGGCACACTTTGGAAATAATTCAACAGGTAGTGCCTTACCTTTGTATAAGCCGGCTTATGCCCACTCACGTCAGACCACTGGCTTGTGCCTGTCCGTTCGACAACCTCAGACCGTCCAAACCTCTAACTTCCACCCCAATACCACAGGACGAGCCCCCAAACTGTTACGAGTTCAAAATTGGGGATGGAGACGAGGAAAAACCACAATAACAACACTGGTCCGGCCGGGTTAAGTCAAACGATGATTTTAATAGTCACACGCGTGGGAGATGGACACTGTATGCAGACAGCCTCAGATCTCAAAATGGTGGAGCATTGCTCAAACTCTTATAGCCTCTGGTGCCCCCACCTTATCATAAAAGCCTAAACATTCACATGGTCAAAGGAGCTTGCAAAGAAAAGCGTCTGGACTTCTTTAAGTTGCTTGAAGACGTTTCACCTCTCATCCGAGAAGCTTCTTCAGTTCTAAGGTCAAATGGTGGAGAGTCCCAGATATAAACCTAGTGGGAGTAACCCCCCACAGAGGGACAAAAGGACCCCCTGATGATCCTCTAATCGCCTGAGCCAAGGTGGGAAACTGGGCGTGGGTCCCAATCAGCCAGAGTTTCGGGTGTGTTCATTGTGAAACCTGGCCCCACCTTATCATGCGAATTCCTGAGGTCAGATGGCCCAGGATGTGAGTGGGCGTTAAGGCGTCTGGGAAGGGATCTCAAAACTGGATTATAGATGGCAGAGAGTTGGTGTCGTAAACCCCCGCCTCTGTTCAAAGATGGTCGCTCACAGTGTACATAGATGCTTCTTTCACTCCTCTTTCAAACCATCTGTCCTCTCTGTCCAAAATGTGAACATTGGCATCCTCGAAAGAGTGTCCTTTATCCTTAAGATGCAGATGGACTGCTGAGTCTTGTCCTGTGGAGGTGGCTCTTCTGTGTTGTGCCATGCGCTTGTGAAGTGGCTGTTTGGTCTCTCCAATGTAGAGGTCTGAGCATTCCTCGCTGCACTGTATAGCATACACCACATTGTTAAGTTTGTGTTTTGGCGTTTTGTCTTTCGGGTGAACCAGTTTCTGTCTGAGCGTGTTGCTGGGTCTGAAATGCACCGGGATGTCATGCTTGGAGAAAACTCTCCTGAGTTTCTCTGATACACCGGCTACATAGGGGATGACAATGTTGTTGCGTCTGTCCTCCCTCGCTGGTGTCTGATCTTCTTTTCTGTGCCTCTTTGCTGACTTTAAGAACGCCCATTTAGGATAGCCGCATGTTTTGAGTGCTTCCTTTACATGTGGCTGATTGGGACCCACGCCCAGTTTCCCACCTTGGCTCAGGCGATTAGAGGATCATCAGGGGGTCCTTTTGTCCCTCTGTGGGGGGTCTCTCCCACTAGGTTTATATCTGGGACTCTCCACCATTTGACCTTAGAACTGAAGAAGCTTCTCGGATGAGAGGTGAAACGTCTTCAAGCAACTTAAAGAAGTCCAGACGCTTTTCTTTGCAAGCTCCTTTGACTACGATGACCTGGATGACTGAGAACCTTCACAGAAACATTCACATGCTTTCTCTCACACGGCGCCTAAGCTACGACCTTGGCTCCCCGTTTATCTGCTCCTGCTGAGTTGGGGCAGAATCAGACAAATAAGGCGATGACTTTCTGCAAACAGTATTTCTTATAACATCATAAAACAATATCATTCATCCACAATAAATCAGCAGTCTAATGTAATGCAAATCAGTTTAACAAATGCAATAGTTATCAGCTTCTTCTAATTCAGGAGAATAATGCAAACTAAAACTACATAATAATTCACAACCTTTAATTAGGGGTCTAACATGGCATAAAATAATATTATAATCTAACACTATGTTGTAGTGAGACAAGTTTGTGGGTGTTTTGTGCAGCTTCAGCTGTCCTGTTAACTGCTGGCTGGTTAGCTAGCATGAGCTATTAACTAACAGCTAGCCTGGTTAATGGCGCTGGAGTTAAACACACATGCAAACAGCTCGTCTCTACTGCTTTAACTGTTAAACAGAAGGCAATACTGCGGCTGACAGGGTTTATTATGTGAAGCAGTACACTTTAGAGCCGGTCGGAGCGGGCACGCTCTGTTTTGCGTAACTATTTTTAAATCCTGGTAGCTTTGCAACCATGTAAGCTAGCGCAATAATTTTTTTTGCATATGAAAACGGAGGAGTTGTACTTACATCTTATGCCATCAGCTTGTCTTAGGTCACAGTTTCCTTCCACATATAGCTTTGCAAAAACTGCATAAAAAGCACTTGCAGCAACAAAAACATAATATTCCAGAAACACGCTTTGCCGATCCGATCAGCTGTTCATAACACTTCCTACGTTGGAATAGACGTCAGCGCGAACTTTTGCATGTCCGCCATGACCTGTGGTAGGAAACTATTTTGTGCAACTTTTTTGTATTTACAGTTTTGAGGGATAAGCTTCTTAAATTTCTCTAACTAGAAATATATGTTAAAAAAGCAAAAACGATTTTCAATTTTTTTGTAGTTTATTGCACTTTTTTGCAATTTATGTAATTACTATGCACTTAATGAATACATATTATTAAAATCTGGGCTATAGTTGTTGTATTGAGGTATAGCAACTTGAAATGCTCCCAAAAATGGCACCACACCATGTAAAAATATAATATAAGCTCTGGCGGACTTGGTTCTATGGTAGGTCTTAAAGGGTTAAGCTGGGCAAACACTGTGATTTTTTTCAGTCGCGTTATTCAGCTCCTGCTCAAACTGTACAATTTAATCTCAGGGGTTAGAAGTTCATAGGTTACGATGCAGGTCTCACACTCTACGGCCTGATGCTCTGATGCGACCTGAGTGCTCAAACTGTGCGTTTATAACATGAAGCTTATCATACAAAATCTGTCCCTCGCTCTCCCTCTCTGTCTTTCACTCACACAGACACACACACCATCAACTTTGCTAAATTACTAATGGAAAACATTGACCAGGCAGTGGTGATTGAGCAGCAATGTCCATCCAACTCTTTTCATGGTTGTTGTAGTCGTGATAATTTTGTGAGGTCACATTGAAAAGCCTTGGATACGGAAGCGTAGAGCTGCCACCCAGGCAAAAGAAAAATAGAAAAGTATATTGTTCTAACACTATACCTTTCACGTTTGAACAATATAATATCAGGTTATTACAATATACAGAATTATCACGTTCGTACAATATAAATATTATATAGGCTACATCGCAGCTCCAGTCGCGCTTCCATCACCGTCTTTCTCGTCTTTTCCCAGAGTAACAGCCAAACAGGAGGATCCATTGGCGAGCACTGCTTAGCCTTGCACGCGTTCTTATTTTAAACTTAATCTGGAATTCATTGCAAACTGTTTGTGCGGGACATGAATGACAAGATTTTGTTTTTCTACAAGAGTTAGTAAAAACCGTCTCCAGTGTGATCAAATCTTCTTGCCAAACACCTGCAGCTTGGCAGCACTATAATGACCAGACCTAATACTTTTAAAAACCTACATCTTTCCACAGGTCTCAACTTCATCAGACATCACCTAGACTCAGAGCTGGATGAGGCCAGCACAAACAGCAGCCTAACCGACGAAGATGATGGATCCATGGGGTCAGGAAAGCCAGAAGCAGGGGAGCTGGAGAGGTACCTTTCATGTCCATTCACTGGAGGTGTGGCTCTATTGCATGTCTTTCCTCAGATCAAGATGCTGTTGATCAAAATCAACACAGCTCTTCCTGCATCAGGAGCTTGTGAAGGACTTCTCAGTCATGCAGGACTCCTGTTCACTGCTGAACAGTTACAGCTTCACAGAAAAAACCTTGAGAGCAAACTGCTGCTGAAGCTGAACCATCACCTCACTGAGTGAAGAAAGTGCACATTTTTGCTAAATATGCAGAAATAGATGCACACCCATACAACTTATGGTAAACTGAGCTGCCTTGTATGAACATATGTTGAAGATGCCTCGTTCTGTTTTCTCTGAGGCTGCTGTGCCATTTGGAGCAAAAATGAATATAAAGTTTACAGCATATCTTGTCACTGGAAATTGTTTGCACTGTTTGTATGTTTATATTATTTACTGTAGGTATTGGTGAAAAAAGCTTTATGTTGTGAAAAACTGAAATCTGGAAATTTTTTGTTGATGTTTTTACATATATTCATGTTGAAAATACTAAGATTTGTATATTTATTTATTTTTGTTTGTCTGATAGCATTTATTTAAAAAATAAATCGGACATTTCAAACAGTTACTCGCTACTTGAGTAATCTTTTCACCAAGTACTTTTTTACTCTTACTTGAGTAACATTTTTGAAGACTACTTTTCACTTTTACTTGAGTAATAATATTTTAAAGTAATGCTACTCTTACTTGAGAACAATTTTTGGATATTCGACCCACCTCGGAGTGTCAGGACGCTGAAGAACCTGAGGCCAACCACTGAGATATGATGTGGGGAAAATGAACAGAGGGAGTGATTTTAAGTCTGATTTCAGACTATGTAAGTATTAGTTAAGCCAAGAGTAGGGCAAAACCTTTGTGGCCCCGAAGTTCTAATCCCCACAACATATTGATAGATTAGTAAGCAAAATTTTTCTGTGGTTAAGATTTTTGGGGTTGTTGTTTTAGTGATGGGTCGATTCTGATAGTTAGGTTTGGGTTGTTTTCTTATTTCAATAGAGGGAGTTTTATTAATGGACATGTCTATAACGGGGCCCATTATAATTGTAACATTGCACTTAGAAAAAACCTGTCAGGTGATTATGTTTTGTGCTTTGATGAGCTAATAATCAGCTCTCCTTTTTCTCATTTTTTCTTCTAAGCAGGCCTGCAAGATTGAATTAACAGCGCTGTAAAAAAAAACTTTCGGGAGAGCAAATATAAGGTGAGCTTTTCCAGATTACAATGGGCTGAGGAAAAGCCACCTGTTGGAACCTGTGAGTTCCTGTCTAAAAGGATTGTCGTGTATCAATCCAGACCAAAAATGATAAACAATTGTTTTTTCTTTTGAGTGAATGTGTGTGACTGGACTATGACTGGACTGACGATGTGAACTAAAGGTTTGACTGACTGGACACTGAGACAAAGACTAGACCAAGTTTTGTTCCTTATAGCACAGATTGGATCACAGTGAAGGAAGGACAGTGGGGAAAACTGAGTTTGAAATGTGAAGTTCAGGTTAACATACAGGTTTTGTTTCTAGGAAGTTCCAAGGATGCAAAAGATTTGACATGGTGATTAAATTGATTTTATTCCTTAAACACAGGTTTGCAGGCCTGGAGCAAATATACCCGAGAGGAGGATCGCTGAGGTGTTTTGAGAAATAATTTGACTAACCTTTTTCTTTTAATTTTCTAAGAGGTGGTGAAACATTTTCAGTTTGAAAAGGTGTCAAAAGGGGGAATTTTAGGTTTAATTTGGAATTTGATGAACACAGTAGATTATTGAGGTGTAGCAGAGAGAGGCGTTTTGTTTTCTATCCTTTACAGGAGAAGACTCCAGAACCAGAGCAAAACCACGGAGGGGTTGACGAGAATCCAGAAACCAACCGTCAGAAAGGGGAACTCAAAAGAAGCACAGAGAAATGCCCAGTTTCAGAAAATGTGTGGTTTAGATTGAATAGTTTGTAGGATTTCTATGTTATGTAAATTGCCCAAACACAGTGTTCAGGCCGGATATGCGCTACCCGTTAAAGGGGGCGAAGAAACCAGGACTAAGTTTTAAAGAGGAAACGGGTTAACTCTATAGCGGATATTTCCAAAGAGTGACAAAAGTAATGTAGGACCTTTTACCAGGAAAACTAATTATATCGGTTTTTAGTTAACAGTAGTTATTGAGGGAGTCAGTTAATTAATTTAACTTATAAAATTAGTTAAAAAGGGGGAAACTGGTAAGGAATAAACATATTCTTAGTGCTTATTTTCTGAGTATATTGTTTTATATATTTTAATATTGAAGGCTTGTAAAGCAAGGCCACTTTTGACTCACAAACTAAGTGCTCAGCCAGACTGAAAAACAGGAAGTTGGTGTAGAGCTGTACAAGCATATAAATAAAACAGGAAACCAGACAGAAAACACAGGAACTAGTAACATATAAGGAGTGTTTGTATCGAGGCTGTGTGTGACGTGTAAAGTACCAAAATAACACCTATATGAGACACATTTTTAGCTTCTAATGTCAGAGATTCTGCAACTGGCTTTGGGCTGTGCAGGGCTCTCTCTTCCAGAAGATGATTGAATAAAGAATTATAAATGTTTTGACCACTCTGAGTCGGGTTTTGTCTGTTCTACCATGGGGATAAAAGAATTGGGTTTAATACAACCTATATTCTCTGATGAACCGAAGGACATGCAGCTTCCAAATAAAAGATTTTCATGCTGACACAACAAATCACGACTTTGAGTTAAGATGATGGAATAAAGAAAATTGTTACCTGTTAAGAACTACAATGTATAAAGTTTTGAATTTACTTCTTGATTTAGTTTTGGTTTATTTCTCCTGAGAAAAAAGGTTGCACTGACGGTCCTCCTTCCTATCAGAGCTATTATGTGGTATGTTTCACCACATAATACACCATAATACAATGACTTGAACAAAATGATTAGGTGAATTTTAGTGTCATCATGTTAACATTGTTTTAAAGGCCTCCCAAAGAATCGAGTTCTTGTGATTGGTTGGTTGGTTGATTTTTTGCTATTGAAATGAAATTCTCCACTATGAATGTTGTTGAATTTGTTTAATGTTGCCGTATGTAGTTTTAAATTTAATTCAATTTAAGCTAAAGTTCATGTGTAAAATACTGATGGTCTGTCTGTACTAATGAAAAGAACCTGTATAAGATGTGCCCTGGTCTCAAGCAGTGCTTTCATAACCCTGTGATGGCCAAGTGTTATTTTTAGAGCTCAGGTGGATGATAATGAGCATGTAAATGTTTGGTTTCCTTCCAGAACAGCAGAGATAGTGAGGCAAACTCGTTTACCCTGTAGAGACTTCACTGGTTAAATCATCCTAATTAGCCAACAAACCCATACGGTGTCTCCTGGGAACATGCTCCCTGCAGGAGGCCCAGATTAAAATGAATGGAGAAGGGGGTTGCAAGTACACTTTTTCTCTTTTCAAAGTCTTTGATTCCAGACTGAAAAGATTTCCAACAGATACATATTTAATGACTGTGTTTTCCACACCTTTGTGACTTTGTACAGGGATATGAATTCTAATCTTTAAATGGAACATTTAGAACATTTTTACACAAAGCACCCAAATGCAGACACTGACGAGGACTTAAGATAAGATAAGATAACCTTTATTAGTCCCACACGTGGGAAATTTGTTTTGTCACAGCAGGAAGTGGACAGTGCAAAAGTTATGAGGCAAAAATTAGAATACAATAAGAATAAATACAGTACACAACTATACAGAATAGAATAAAATAAAATACTATATACAGTAGAATAAAATAAAATAAATATACAATAAGATAAAAATAGAATACAAATACAAATACTATATACAACTGAGTAAAAATACAACGATGACAGAAAGGATTATTGCACTTAGTATTATTGCATATGTATGGATGTGTGTGCTTGATCAGTTAAAGTCTTTATTATGGAGTCTGACAGCAGTGGGGAGGAAAGACCTGCGAAATCTCTCCGTCCCACACCGTGGGTGCCGCAGTCTCCCACTGAAGGAGCTGCTCAGTGCTGTCACAGTCAGCTGCATGGGGTGGGAGATGTTGTCCAACAGGGATGACAGCTTAGCCGCCGTTCTCCTGTCACTCACCACCTCCACTGGGTCCAGAGGGCATCCTAGAACAGAGCTGGCCCTTCGGATCACCCTGTTCAGTCTCTTCCTGTCCCCAGCAGAGATGCTGCCGCCCCAGCAGACCACACCATAAAAGATAGCAGAAGCCACAACTGAAAACATGCCTTTTATCGAGGCAGCACAAAACCATAATCACAAGCAGAAATGCAAAGACTAAACTAACAAAATCTAGACTGGAAGGAAACTAGAATCAAGTAAAAGCTAAAGACCTGAGATGTGGAACACAACACATGGGAAAAGTCATGGGTGATGAGAAACAGCAGATGGCGTGCAGGAGAGCACAGCTGAGAGAAAGCAAACATAACAAGGAGACAAGACAAAGGGAAGCAAAACTAGATGCACCACATGCAGGACAAAGTATCAAAAAAAAAACAGAAAACATGAGACAATTCACAAAGAGGCAGACCAGACACTGAGATGTGGAAACATGACAGACTCAGACACAGAGACAAAAGTAAGTAGACGTGGAACATAAAGACAGAAAACTAAGACTAAGTATAAACACACGGAGAACCTAGAAACCAGGAACAGTGAATATAGTACAAAACACAAAACCTAGCTAGCAATCACACACTACTAAAGTCACGGCTCCCAAGTTGAAATCCCTTTTTTTTACTACTAAGACTACGATAATATCTTATTTTAACTGTTTGAGTTTTAGTAATTTAAGTTTTTGTTTCACCTGACTGTACGAGGATGTTATCATAGGAAGCACTGACTCAGACTGTGGGGTAATATATCACATGCTTTCGTAAAAAATTTCTCTTACGCTTAATTTCTATAAAAATTATGGTCTCAATCTAATGACTTTTATTAGAATTCTTTTTTTATGTCAAGTGCCACATGGAGTTTAGTGATAGTTCAGGCAGGCAGGCGACTTCTGTTACTTCTTTGCTTTTTTATTCACCCCCAATCTAAAGTCTGTCTCTTGGTTCCAGTAGATCCAGTTTTTGAGTTTTGTTCTCAACTTATTTTTAATTTCTTTGAAACTTTAAGATCATGTATATGCTACTTCCTGAGTATGTTATCTTCTAGTCCCTTTGAATGTGACATTTTTAGTTCTTGATTTCTAGTTTGTTTATGTTAGACTGGACATGATTGGAACCAATCTGTGTGTCCTGTCATCAGTGTCACTGTGTTTGTTTGCCTCCAATCTCCTCAGCCATGCCCATGACTTATTGCAAAATCATTGTACACATTGTACATGTTTAAACCATTACCTTTGCACTACAGCTGCTACGGTATTTTTAGTATTTATTTATTTTACTCTATTTTTTAATTCACAATCAGAATACTTTATTAAACCCTAAGGAAATGGTGTGGGTTACAGTTGGTCCAAGACAGTAACAGTAACAGACTAAACTATTTAAACAATACAATATGTTACAGAGATTACAAATTTAATAAATAGCACTAATATATATAAATCGCTCAATTATTAATATCAAGAATATTGATAAAGAATATTACAGAGGCAGAATATATATGATTGACATTTGACTCTGACATGTGAACTTTGTCATTTGCTATTTTACTGTAGTGTGTGCAAAAGGGTGTAACTACTGCAGTTATTGCAGTAGTTACACCTTGTCTCTGTCTGGTCTGTGTTCAGTCTCTGTGAATACATTTGTAGTCCCGTCCCTGTGTTTTTGTCTTTCCTTTCATTATCCATCCCTTGATCTTTCCTCCCATTGGCTCCCCAGGCTGTCTTGTTTTTGTGTTTATTCCTAGTTCCAGTATCAAGTTCACATCTTAGTCTGAGTCTCAGTGTGTGTGTGTCTGTGTGTGCATTACTTCTTGTTTTATTTTAAAGGTCTTCTGTCTCGTGTGTGTGATGTTCAGTTTTGCTTCTGTCTCGTCAGCTATGATTGTTTTCAGCTGTGTACCCATGCATCTCCACTTCACTTAATCACCCTCCTGTGTATGTATTGTCTGCATGTCGCTCTGTTCTTTGTCATGTCCTCCCTCACTGCGTGACCAGCCTCTGGCTGTCAGTCAGTCCATCAGTTCTGCATTTTGTCAGTGGTTCTCAGTCCACTCAGTCACTGCTATGCTTTTGATGTCTTCCTGGTTTGTAAGCATTAACAAAAGCTGTGATTTTAAGTTTAGCTGAATCCTGCATAATGACTGAAAACTATGCAGGTTAGAATGAGAATGAGTTTAAAATCATTTTTTCACATATTTTTCATTTGTTTTTTGGGACTCTGCTATGGCTTTATAAATGGCCGGATCTCTGTGGGTAATAATATTGATGCTAGTAGTTTGGGGTTTTTTTTAATGAAATAATTCTGTTATGTGTGCAAGCAGAAATAATTTATGGTTTCCAAACAAAAAATATTCTCTTTCAAAATGTTATGTTGAAAATCCCTTGATGTGTTTAAAAAAAAAAAAAGCACTTGGGGAAAATTTTGACAAACACTTTAAATTGCAGGGGGTGTCTAATAATTGGATGTGATGAGCAAGAGGTGAATTTACTAAGAACTCAAAAACACTAGACATTAGATGCTTACATGGTAAATGAACTGGTACTTTTATAGCGCTTTCCTGCTCTAGCTGAGCACATTTACCCATCTACAATAAATTATATTTACTCAAAAATAATGAAAGTCCCTTGTGGCATTTCTAAAGCAACTGTGGATGGTAGTGGCAGTAAATAAAAATTTCACTCACAGGCCTTTTTCCAAAACATGACTGTTCTATTCAATGTCCCAAACCAAGGTCCAGATGGGTCATTTGGTGCACTGGTAGATGTCAGTGAAAAGAGTGAAAATATAAACATGAACAGCTTGAGGTACATAATAAAATGTTTTCCAATGTGCACATGGGTAATGTTAATGTCCACAAAAAATAAATGTATGTATATTATTGTGCATAATATACATACATTTGGTTTTACAGCAGTAAAACCACATGCCTAATATATTGTCCATCACCACTGCCTCTCCAAAACAGCTCTGACCCTGCTGTCCTGGCCCTGTCACCCAGTGTTTGGTGTTTATTTATATTCTTTGAGTTATTCAGTTATTGTTAGTTATTTTACTAGTCTTTGAGTTCTTCTTACTGTGCCTCACCTGTGTTCTAAGACTGTCTTTGTATTTCCAGGCTTGTATTTGAACAGACTTTATTACCTGTTCAAAGGTTCTTCACGGCTCTGCCTGAGCCATGAAGCCACCTTCCTTCAGAGTGAAGCCCCGTCCCCCCCTCGGACACTCAGACCACTTGTTATGCTAATTCCGGCATACAGACCACTCGTCAGATGCTGTAAACTGGTTCTGAGAAAGGTGAGAAGTTGGCCTGCAGGAGCTCTCTGCTCTTCAGGACTGTTTTGAGCGCACTGACTGGGACATGTTCAGGGAGGCTGTAACAAATGGTGACTGCGCCAACTTGGAGGAGAACACATCATCTGTGACCAGCTACATCAGCAAGTGCATCGATGATGTCACTGACTCCAAGACTATCATAACACGCTCCAACCAGAAACTGTGGAGGACTGCAGAAGTGCGTGAGCTGCTAAAGACTCGAGACTCAACAACAAGGCAGCCCTGGGAACAGCAACCTCCTTTACTTTCTGACTGAACATCAATGGACCCTCTATGGAGGTCGTTAAGAGCACCAAACTCCTCTGTGTTCACCTGACGGAGAACCTGGTCCCTCAACACCAGCTCCATAACTAAGAAGGCACAACAATGTCTCTACTTCCTGCAGAAGCTGAGAAAAGCTCCATCCATCCATTCTCACCATGTTCTACAGAGGGACTATCAAGAGCGTCCTGAGCAGCTGCATCGGTGTCTGATATGGTAACTGCACTGTATCTGATCGAAATACCCTACAACGGATAGTGAGAGCAGCTAAGAAGATCATTGGAGCCTCTCTTCCCTCCATCAAAGACTCTTGCAGCACACCTGTTCCATCCACAAAGCTACCAGCACTGAGTGTCACAGGTGTACTTGAAGGGAAAGCCTTCAAAACGGGAGGAGCAGCAGGGGATGATCATGGAAACAGAAAGACGTGAAAAACACTGCAAAACAGTTTCTTTCCCCAGGCCGTCAGACTCCTGAACACTCAGTGACTGGACTGACACCTTCATACATGTCATTACCAAGCACTTATCTGCAGTATCTCAAACACACACATACACATGCAAACACACACCATCTCCTCCAAACAGTTACCGGCCAATATCAAAATTATCACTTGTGTCAAAGATCTTGGGGAAAAAAGAAACAGTTGCAGAACAACTTAACTTTTTTGGAGAAAAACAATTTTATGGACATTTTCCAGTCTGGTTTCCGCAAACTGCGGTTCACTGAAACTGCGACATTTTGATGGCAACAGTCTCTGGAAAGTACACCGTTCTCGTTATGTTGGATCTCACCTCTGCTTTTGATACTATTGATCACAGCATCATGATAAATAGGCTGAAGGACTTGTCTGGGATTACTGGTGTTGTTTTAAAATGATTTCTGTCGAATCTATCTGGGAAAACTTTTAGTGCCTGTATGGATCAAGTGTTCTGAAACATCAGTTCTGCCTTCTCAAAACAGACCAATCACCAGTTTGAGATTTTGCTGTGACCCTCTTCATGCATGTCTTCCCATCTGGATGGTTTGTGCTCTTAAAGTGTTGAATTGTATGGAATAAAGGATTGTTGACTGAGCATTTATACACAGAGTATTGTCCTTCCTTCAGCCCAAAGGTTGTAAGAATTGGGAGGTTTTAACACCGGCGAGGCACGGGGACCATGACACATGTGCACAAAATTACTTAACTGACTTACTTACTCAGTAATTAAATAAAACTCATAAAGAATTCCAGAAAGCATGTGTCATTTTTAAGAAAAAGAACTTGTGGAAGTTATATGGGAGGAGTGGCTATATTAATTTCTTAGATTTCTCTGTTTCTCTTATATTTAAAATAACCACTCTATGGACAGACAGGCGACTGTTTTTGCGCGTCGGTTCATCATGTGGCTCTGCCATCCGCCTGTTTATTTTCCACATAAACTTTTCAAATAAAGCTCAATATCCCTTGAGAGTTTTGAAAATAAACTGAAATGATGACAATATACATTATTGTCACACATCAAATTTCAGAATATGCATCAAACAAGTTACCTCAAATTGAAAAATTAAGTAACTATAAATGGCGCTTACAATGGGTCTGTTTTGTCTCTTTCTTTTCTCTCTACAGGACTTCTGTATGACGTCCTCCTTTATCACAGATTTTAAGCTCAAGGCAGCAGAGTGAAGCACAGATGTTATCCATCTTCTGTGACAATGAGGGGAACAGAGAAGAGTCCTGCCCATAACATACTTTGTGCAATAGTGGTTGTACACATTGATGATCAATGTAAGTCATAAAAACCACAGTGACATAAAAGAAGAGCTAAATTTCCTAGATCACCGGTGAAGCAAAACACATAAAACCAGGAGGCTGGGGTTTTCATGGCTCCGCACCTCAAGGGTGAAAAATGCTAATAAAATACAGATTATAACAAATGGATCATTGTGGCTTTGGAAGATGGAGAATGAAGATTCCTCTTTTTATTTGTACATCCTGCTGCGACATCTGAGATGAACAAACCATGTCTTTTTAAAATAAATATACATGATCTTTATAGCAGGTGTCATGTGAACTGAAGCACCGAGTGACGTGATGAACTGCAGAGATTCATCTTAGAAAGACAAAATTGGACATGGGAGGTGTAAGAGACGAGTCCAGTGGGACATATAAATAATAATTATGATATTCACAATTCTTCAGTGAAGTGACAGAGGTACGCTCACTAATGTAAAATTAACCCTTTTCACTTGCTTTAGCTCAGCTAACATCAGCACTGTAGTGTGCTGAGACGTGGCTAAAGAAAAGTGCCTTTTACAAGGTTTCATCTCAAAATGTTTCCTTGTTGTAAAACAGAATAGGAAAACTGATGCTTTAGTCCTTATTACATGACTATTATAAGTGTTTTAAGCAAAAATGTTATCTGTGATAACTTTATAATAGAATAAATAGACACTGTCAATGTTTTACACAACCTCTGCATGTGTGACTTCCCACACTGTCGCACACACACTTACTGTTGATGTCGCTTTGAGTTTGTTAGGAATTGAAATATTTTTAGGCTTGTAGATTTTCATACGGCAACAGCACTGTAGCAATCAGTATTATCGTCTAAAGGCCAAGAAATATGCCCAAAAGATTTATTTTCTCAAGTCTCATTACAGCTTTTGCTAAACTGGTCCACTTGATTGTCATAGTTTATTTGATCTTTATTATTTATGTATTTTTTAGTTTTAAGTTATTACAATCAGAATGGACAGGACCAGGGGCGGGAAAGATAAAGATAAAGAAAAGAGAAGATGAGAAGAAGAGGGAAAGAAAAATAGAGAAGAGGGACAGAGAGAAAAGACATTGAAAATCCGCTAGATCACCTGCTGAAAAAAAAAAACTAGTAAAAAGAGAACAACACAGTAGGGAAACCACAGCAACAACCAACATAAGCATAAGTAACAGTAAATAATAAACATTGAATGTTACTGAGCAGCAGACTGTATTAATAATGCATGATATGTTTGGAGGCACCAGCTAACACAAGCACACAAGATGTTTGTATTTATGTTTGGCAGCCATAGCCCTGCCCCCCAGGACATGAAACAGGTATGGAGGAGATCCGGACCTGGGTGGGGGACCACCGCAGGAGCAATCGTGCCACCAACCTAGAAAAGAGCTGAGGAGTTCCCTGGATTGGTGATGTTATGGTATCACCATATTACCAGACAACAAGGGAAGGTGCACTGTTGTTCTAAACACAGTGGATTATCACACAAATATGACTACACTCCTCAGTGACAACAACACCTAGCCTTAAGCTTTAAGACAAGAATCCACAAGCGACTACAAAAAGAAAGTTATCAGTTACCTACAAGAACTTGAAAAGGACCGCCCTACATATCATTGTCTATAGGCAAGGGAGGCCATACCCTCACAAAGAAGGGGTCCCACTCAGACCCATTATTAGCAGCATAAACTCAGCCACCTACAACATTTCCAAACACCTTGCCACCATCCTAGCGCCCCTTTTTGGAACACCCCCCATTACATTAAAAACTCTACCGATGGTCCAGAAACTTACACTTAATCCAGATGAACCATGGTGTCCTTTGATGCTGTCTCTCTCTTCACTTGTATTCCTAGAACTGAGACAGTGGAGGCTGTCAGAAAACCCTTATCTTCCCTGCTTAACCTCTATGTCCTTGTCTTGTCTTGTGTGCATTACTTTCCCTGGAATAGCCTCCCACTGTCGTTCTCTAAAACCTAAACGAGAATTATGGATTTGATCAACTGGTCTCTGAATGCTACTGACACCCTTTTCTCAACGAGAAGTCTGGGCTCGGAAGAGCCTGAGTGCCCTGGAGGGACGTTCCCTGCCGGATACACGATGGACGGGTGGCAGAACTGCAGGATCATGTGCCTGGCGGGACTGTCGATCGAGGACGCTGAAGA
The DNA here is from genome assembly GCF_057381915.1 of Diplotaxodon limnothrissa. Taxonomy (NCBI): domain Eukaryota; kingdom Metazoa; phylum Chordata; class Actinopteri; order Cichliformes; family Cichlidae; genus Diplotaxodon; species Diplotaxodon limnothrissa. Next base: position 1,331,151 of record NC_140604.1, on the reverse strand, counting down.
TATCTATCTATTCGGAACCATGATAACAGGGTTCATGCTGATCGGAGTTGGCTTAGCCCTGGTTTATCGGAGAAATAAGAGAGTGGAACCGGCTGTTCAAACCCCCCCAAGGCTGCCCGCTGGAATCGCAATGGAACGAGGCACAACCTCTCACAACAAACGTAATATGGTCAACACCTTGGAGACGCTTGCAGCTGCTGTGAAGGCTCAAAACAACACCATTGAGCGTATGGGGGGATACATCAGAGAGAGGCCTGTTCAAAATGAGACCCTTGAGCGACAGTTGGAATACATCGCGGAACGGATCACTGCAGTTGTGAGGTCTCAGAATCAAAAGAATGATAACACCATGGAACAGAAGTTTGATACCATCATGGGGAGGCTTGCGACTCTCCAACGGGAGATTGAGAGACCAGTGTCGGAGTGTTAAAGAGCAGCCTGAAAATTCTCCTGGGCTGCTCGCATGGAAATGAACAAAATCAACATGAACATTGCGGATCCCCATCACGGCGCCAGCTGCAGGCCCAAGGCTGGAGCCGAACAATCACTCCCTGATAACGACTGTGTTACGGCTATTCTTCCCATCCCATGCAAGGACACCTGGATTGGCTGGAGGACTGTTTACTTAGCCTGATAGGCCGAAGGACACTGTGTCAGCTGAACTATGGACACGCACACACACACACTTACACTGATAAGCACGCACTCATCCCCCCTCCCTTTCCAACGCCTTCGATGCTTGTTTCCTGCGAGGGAACACGGCGGGCTGTGTGCCGCGCTGGAATGGTAGCGCTGTGCAGGGCGGCTGCTGTGTTCGCTTCGGATTACTCCTCACCCCCCACCCACCCCTGTGGCTTGTCATGTCTTCACAATGTTGTGCTGTGGACATTTATGTGCTTTTGTGTGCAGAGGAGTTTTTTTTGTTTCCTGTTCTCATGCTGTCCTACCATGGAAGCACAGCATGAGTAGGGGTCTCTTTTTTTCCTCTTGTACTTTCCCCATTGTAGTGTACATTTCAATGTTTTTTTTCTCTGATTCTACCAATCTCCGACCTGTATCCCCATGTAATGTTTGTGCTATATGTGTAAGGTCGGGGGGGTCCCATTTCACTGCAGGGCAACCTGCATGTGACGAATAAAGCTTTGATTGATAGATTGATTGACTATAAGAAGACAGCGCCTTGGAAAATGGAACCGGCTTCACCCGAATCAGATTTGCACACTGTTAGACCTCTGCCTTACCACCACATATTTTAAATACAATGAGGGTTTTTACAGACACAAACATGGATGTGCCATGGGCTCCCCAGTGTCACCTACTGTAGCCAACCTTTACATGGAGGAAGTGGAAAGAAAGGCTCTTTTAAATGGACAGTACCAATGGACAGTGTCACAATTTGGACAGAGAAGACAGATGGTTTGAAAGAGGAGTAACAGAAGCCATCTATGTCCACTGTGAGCGACCATCTTTGAACAGAGGCGGTGGTTTACCACACCAACTCTCTGCCATTTATAATCCAGTTTTGAGACCCTTCCCAGACCCATTAACGCTCACTCACATCCTGGGCCATCTGTCCTCAGGAAATCACATGATAGGGTGGGCCTAGGTATCACAGTGGGTTCACCCAATACCTGGGTTGATTGTGACCTACACCTGTTTTCAAATCTTGGCTCGTGTCATTAGATAGAGGATCAATAGGAGGTCCACAACCCTCTTGGGGGGACACTCCCATAGGGCTTAAAATCTGGGACTCTCCACCAGTTGCTCTTAAAATTGAAGAGGCTATGTCTTAAAGAAACTCGAAGCGCTTGGCGACTGTGGGAAGGAAAACCTCCCATCTGCTGTGAACTCATAATAAAAGTAGAAAGTGGTTGGTTACTGAAGTAAATCTGTCTTCCTGGTCCATTAACTGGACCTGAGCCTCCAAAGAATACTCCATCCATTCGCTTCTCTTTTTCAGAGTCGCTGGAGCCTATCCCAGCTGTCATAGGGCGAGAGGCAGGGTACACCCTGGACAGGTTGCCAGTGTGTCGCAGGGCTAACACACAGGGACAGACAACCATTCGCACTCACATTCACACCTATGGGCAATTTGGATTAACCAATTAACCTATCCCCACTAACTGCATGTCTTTGGACTGTGGGAGGAAGCCGAAGTACCCGGAGGGAACCCACGCAAAAATGGGGAGAACATACAAACTCCACACACTGCTGGTGGAATTGAACTCAGGACCTTCTTGCTGAGGCAACAGTGCTAACCACCATGCCACCGTGCTGCCACCCAAAGATTACTCAAACAACAGAATACATACATGCATAAAGAAGTTGTTCTGTTGATCACTGAGCCATTTAAAGATAGCTTTTCAATGCAATTTTAAGACTACTGAAGTCTCTCTACAACAGGTGTGCATATTATTGTCTGAATATGTGTGAATCTTTCCTAGCTGTGTCTCCCTCCACAGTGACTGAATCTCAATCCTGTTGTTTACAGAGCCAGCTTTTATTAGTGCATTAATGCTCAGTGACATCAGTGGTGCTTAAAATGCCACAGAGCAGACAGGATTTTCTGCTCACACCTTCTGTTTTAAAAGCGTCTGGACTTCTTTAAGTTTCTTGAAGACGTTTCATCCGATAAGATTCTTCATTTCTAAGAGCAATTGAGGAGAGTCCCTGTCACGGCGGGGTGCGCCGGTGTGTAATGGAAACAGGACCCAAAAGCAGATGAGGACGAGGAGTAGTAAGTTTGAACAGAAAAGTGATCCTTTAATGATAACGGCAAGGGAAAACCAGGAAACCAAAACAAACTGGCAAAACACTAAGAAACAAAACACTAAAGGTACTAAGACCAAAAACTATAACTATAACTGTGGTGGAAAATAACAGGCAAAGACTATGACTAAGACTAATGTAGAACTGACAGACGAAAACCATAACTATGACTGAGGGTGAGGAAAACTAACAAAGACTAACGGTGTGTTCACACCGAACGCGATAGAGGCAGGCAGAGCGTCAGGCTTACATGTAAAGTCAATGGAAAGGCGCGATGACCCGCGATTGCGGCTCCCGCGAAAATTCGGAAGCAGATTTGCGTCGCGAAAACGCCAAAACGCCTGAAACGCGCGTGAGTGTAGCGCGTTTCAGGCGTTTGACTTGCGAAAAAAACCACGCGCGTGAGTTTATGTGTTGCATTTTGTGCATACACGCGTTTCGCGTCCCCCGCTCGAGTTGGAAAAATCTGAACTCCAGCGTCAAATCGCGCTGCGACAACCAATCAGGAGCCTGGTGACGTGGCTGTTACCTAGTTCAAAGGGGCAGATCCAGCCAAAGCCCTTTATTCTTCAATAGAAGGAAGGCTAATCAATGCCGTAGCAAACAACCTGGAGCCGTACGACACCAGCTGCTTTCTGGACCGAGACAGGAATATAAAGGACTGAGCTTGGAGGAAGATATGTAAAGAGATCAGGCAACCTGGTAAGTTCATTCATTTTTCTTAAGTTTTCTCTAAAGTTTTCACTGACCGCCGCACAAAAGCTAGCAAGCCACCGCTATTTTCCCACTGACGTACAAATACCGTTCTGCTTTTAGGCATGTTGTCATTTAAGAATATATTTTATTGTTTATTAATAAACAGCACACAGTGGTCCCGCTGTTCATCCGTCACTGCCTCTTTTTTTTTGATTTTCTTTTTCTTTTTATTGCACCGTACAGCATTGCATTCTGCAGCCTGATTGACAAATCTGCTCCGTGTCGTGTCTCCTGCGCTTGCCAAATTTATCATGTTTAGTTTTGATAACCATCACGTCCAATAGAAAAAAAAACCGCACAAAAACACCCATAACTATGAGCCTCATTCGGAAATAGACACCTGCACCGCGAGGGAAAAAGGCGCACGAAAGTGGCAGGCAGATGAAGACAAACCGCGGCATAATAATACTTTTACGTTTTGCAATCTACAAAGGTTTGCACTTTGAGAATCAATTGTGAGAACTGTGACCAATGTTCATGTGTGTGTGTGGAAAAAAGTGTATAAAGTGCGTGGCCAGGGGCTAGTTATTCTGAGAACCCCTGCTGCAATAAATGAGGGACCACTGTCTACTCTACGATTATTATATTCAACCTGTTAACATTTAATACTGTATTGATAGAACCAACTGATTCTGCAGCAGAGCATCCCCAGTCCCTGAGCTCCTGCTGCTGCACCCACAGGTATGTACAGCAAGCACTGATACCTTTTTAGTCGGTGGGTTCCCTTGTGATCACCTTTACTAAATATCTACAACCAATCTGATTATATCCTGTTTTTGGTTTTTTTCTCAATGTTGAAATTAAAATCTAGTAGCAGCCTTCTTATTTCTTTGTGTTTTGTGCTGTTTTACAGGCCCACAGGGGAGGACGGCTCCGAGGCAGATGAGGGACGGGTCCCAGGACGGTCCATCGGCGGTGGAGCTGGAGCCACACCAGTCTCCAATGGAGCATTTCCTCCTCAGCCTTGTTCCTGCTCTGGAGAGCAGCTGGTCCTTTTTATTCCTGTCTCTCTGTAAATACTTATATTTTATATATTTATGTTTAATGTATTTCTGTGTGAGAATTTTAATATTATTTCAAATACATTTATATAATGACTAATGTCTCAGTTCTACTACACAGCAAATGTTGGCACACGACTTGACACATGTAGAATTTATTTCATATTATACTAATGACAAAATATACTGATACAGTGGGATGCAGAAGTTTGGGCAACCTTGTTAATAGACATCATTTTCCTGTATAAATCATTGGTTGTTACAATAAAAAATGTCAGTTAAATATCATACAGGAGACACACAGTGATACTTGAGAAGTGAAAAGAAGTTTACTGGATTTACAGAAAGTGTGCAATAATTATTTAAACAAAATCAAGCAGGTGCATAAATTTGGGCACCACAAAAAAAGAAATGAAATAAATATTTAGTGTATATCAATGTGTGTGTCTCCTATATGATATATGGGGTGCCTTTGTCTGGACGTGCTTCCCATCCAGAGCTGCACAGCACAGAGGGAAGTTCCAGCGCTCCTGGAAATCCCTCTGTGATGGACCGCCAGTCTCCAGGTGAAGGCACAGCCATGAAGTCATCCACTAGACAGTCCCAGCTGGCCGTCGCTGCCTGGGGGGTGATCTGACACACCGACTCTGTAACTGAACGCTTGGTGCTGAAGGAGTCCGCGGTGACAAGGAACCTGGACAAAATTTTTCAAAATCAGTATTATGTGTACTGCAGTTACAAAATACATTATTCAAATTCCAAAATACTTTTGTGATGTCAGATTTAATCACAAAACTTAAATCTTACATAAAACATTTTGTAATTATAAGGATAATTACAAAATGTATATTAGATAATATCTAAAACAGTTGTGTTTTATTTTAACTTTAACATATCATAATTTGATTGGTAGCAACTTTCACAACTACAGTGAGCCAATCACTCATAATTCCTAAACATGTCAATCAGGTAGGAATGAAGTAAGACATTAATAGAAATAAAGAGTTGTATGTTGACATGTAGCCCTTTCCTTGCTTAAATCATTAATATTTTTGAAAAATTAATCTGTGATAAGACAGCTTATCAAGATAGAACCATGTAACTAGAGATGAACCAAACTGTTCACAGTTTTATCTAACTCTGTTTTAATAAAGGCTGTGACCCCTGCTATAGAGTCTGACAGCTGCAGGGATTATATACAAATATTCAACTATCCCAGAATTAAACCAGTTCTAAATAAAAAGGAGTGAGTATCACTACAAAGGTTAACTCAGTGGTCCTAATGCTACAGTTTGATATCAGCAAACACCGAGCGCATACATTGATGTGACACCACAGCCATGCTATCATTCAAACACTGATAACAGCATAAATCGAATTAAATCGGGGCTTGATGAGAGCTTCTGAGTATCACTAGAAATATTATAAATAGTCGTCTCTGTACCACAGTTTGCTTTCAGTAAACACCGACAGCATTCACTGTTAGCATAGCACATCCATGTTAGCAGTGTATAACTGGATGGTTTAGCATATATTAGCACAGGTATCAATTTGATTGATTGATTGATTGATTGATTGATTGAATCTTTATTTTGAACATGTTGAAAAAGTATAAAAAAAAATAGAATTAAAAGAGACAAATGAACAAAGCAAACAAAAGGAAAACGAGCAACCACAACTCCAAATAACGTCATGTTCAAAAAGGAGCAGGAAGAAGCATAAGCTCAATAAAGGACTACCGTATTAAACACTTTTACTAACCTCAGGCAGATGGACAGGCGCTCTGCAGGTGGGATTGAGCGCCTGTAATTGGTGTCTAGGCGGGCGATTCTGGGACCGACGCGGGACAGCAGGTCCTCAAACTGGCCGAGTGAATGACGGTGATAGCGCTGGAATCGGCCGTCATCCAGGCGCAGCTCCTGGAGCAAGTGGTGAAACTCACCAAACTGCTCACACCTCTGGAGGACCTGATGGACCCAGGTACGGCAAGGATGTCCTTTACGCCGCTACTCTGCTCTCCACAGTAAATAGAGAAGGGAGACTCTCTCTTCAAGCGCTAGCTCGACACCTGCCATCTTGCAAAGATACCGGTCTGGCAAAACTTCCTCCCACATCCCTCCCACATTTCCGGTTCACGCGCGTTAAAATATGATATTTTGGGGCGCGATGGATTTTTCTTGGACACGCGTAGAGGTGCGAATGTGCACGCGTCAAGTTAGGGGCGTTTGGGGCTTTTTTCTCGCGCCCATCGCGTTCGGTGTGAACACACCGTAAGACTAAGGTCAAAATAAACAGACGACCCAACAATGGCATGCAGAAAACATACATACATGAGGTGATCAGGGGAAGTGGAGACACATGGGGGAACAGCTGACTGACATAAACCTAATGACAGGACCAGGAGAGGAAAGCTAAATACAATGAACAAAGAACACATGACACTGTCAGAATAAAACAGGACATACTAAAACTAAACATGACAACACAACTTAACAGACCTAATACATGATGAATAAATACAAAACCCCAAAACATAGAAAACCAGAGGAACAATAAACAATAACTGCCCAAACTAAAGACAGATAGGAAATGACACAAAACTAATCACATAACAAAATGAGACAAATACAAACATGAACTCAGAGCGCTGGGTCAGAGACCCAGCCTGTGACAGTCCCAGATGATTTTAAGCCTCTGGGAGTGCCCCCAAGAGGGTAGTGGACCCCCTATTGATGATCTACCTAATCACACGAGCCAAGGTGTGAGAACAGGATTTAATGAATCAGTAAAAAAAAAATGATTTGAATCGGGAAATCAAGTTTTTAAACCCACCCCTATTTATAACACCAACCCCATCCATAGCTTTGCCAGTTACAGATGGGACTTTATCAAACATCAGTGGTTCTCCAATATCACTGATTTCCAGCTAAGTCACAGTGCTTTTTATAATAACAATATCAATATCAATATACAATAACAATAACAACTGACATTTACCTGAAGAATGTCAACTTTATTATGTAAAGATGCATGTGCATTGTGCAAACTGGATATTGACACTGAATTTTGAAGAGCAGAAATCTGAAATTGGAAACAATATAAGAAAAAACAGGATTAAATAGCACACAGTTTAGATAATCCCTATAAATCACAGCTATTCCACCACAGCCAGAGCACCTCAGGGAATTCAAGAATTTATCATTTTCCAGGCAAAGTTCTAAGAGTAGACAACAATCTTCTCATTAAAGGCTAGTATGTCAGCATGCTGAGAATGGTTATATCTGTATACAATCAGGAGCCTGTCCATGCTTTATATGTTAGTAACAGAAGTTGATTCTGAATTTCACTGGAACCCATGGAAGGGTTGCAAGAATAGCTGTGACATTTGACTGGCAGCTAATTTTGGTTTGCAGCCTTGCCACTGCATCCTACGTTAATTGGAAATGAACGGGCAGGAGAGCACGGACTTGACCTGGGAGACATGGAAGATATTATGGATACGTATGTTGCGAGGCAGCTTCAGACAGACAGACACCGGGTTAATCAGGGCCTCAATCTCAAACGGGCCGATGAACACCGGGGACAGTTTCTTTGACTTAGCACGAATGGGAATGAAGCGTGAGGAGAGCCATACCTTTTGCCCAACTGTATAGTCAGGAGCAGGGATCCGGTGGCGGTCGGCGAGCGCCTTGTTGCACTCTGCTGTCCGTAGCAGAGCGGCTTGGGTGGCCCGCCAGGCCCGGCGGCACCTGCGGAAATTATGTTGTACAGGAGGGACAGTATGCTCACCCTCTACGGCTGGGAACAGGGGCGGTTGGTAGCCCAGGGAGGCTTCGAGTGGCGACAGTCCAGTGGCCGATGAGGTCAGGCAGTTGTGGGCGTACTCAATCCAGGGAAGCTGCTCGCTCCAAGTGGTCTGGTTGTGCGAGACAACGCAGCGGAGTGCTGCTTTGAGCTCCTGGTTAGTCCGCTCAGTCTGTCCATTGCTCTGAGGGTGGAAGCCAGAAGAGAGACTAACTTTGGCACCGATCTGCATGCAGAATTCCTTCCCAGCCCAAGAGGTGAATTGGGGTCCTCGATCAGAGACGATGTCTTCTGGAATGCCATGAAGCCTGAAGACATGGGCGGTGAGCAGCTGGGCGGTCTCCAAGGCCGGAGGGAGCTTCGGGAGGGCGATGTAATGAGCTGCTTTAGAAAAGCGATCAACGATAGTTAGAATAGTGGTGTTACCTGACGACGGTGGGAGCCCCGTAATGAAGTCCAGGGCTATGTGGGATAAGGGCTGCCCTGGCGTGGAGAGCGGTTGAAGAAGCCCGGAGGGTGGTTGGTTGGAACGCTTGTTCCGGGCACACGAGGCACACGCCAAAACGTACTCCCTGGCGTCCTTGTCCAAGGAGGGCCACCAGAAAAATCGCCGGAGGAAGGTGATGGTGCGGTGGACGCCTGGATGACAGGTGAATCAGGCAGTGTGGCCCCAGTGGAGCACCTGGGCACGGACGGCAGCAGGGGGGCCCGGGTCGGGGTCAGTATCCTGGGCCTCTCGTACGAGAGCTTCGACCTCCCACGTAACAGCTCCAACAACACAGGCAGCTGGTAGAATTGGTTCAGGATCAGAGTCTCCCTCCGTACTGGTGAACTGATGGGAGAGCGCATCGGGCTTCATGTTGCGGGACCCAGGTTTTTAAGTGATAGAGAAATTGAATCTTGTGAAGAAGAGGGCCCACCTGGCTTGCGGGGAATTAAGGCGTTTGGCGGACCGGCTGTACTCCAGGTTTTTATGATTGGTCCACACAATGAAAGGGTGTTCCGAGCCTTCAAGCCAGTGCCTCCACTCCTCCAGAGCCAGTTTGACCGCTAACAACTCCAGATTGCCGATGCCGTAGTTTTGTTCTGCAGGGGAGAGACGATGAGAAAAGAACGCACAGGGATGGAGTGTACCTTCGAATCGCTGTGACAGAACAGCTCCCACTCCGGTGTCTGAAGCATCCACCTCCACCACGAACGGTTGCCTAAGATTGGGCTGACGGAGGATGGGGGCAGTAGCAAACTTCTCCTTTAGCAGGGAAATGGCCTCCTGAGCAGAGAGATCCCACTGAAATGGAACTTTGGGGGAGGTTAGTCTGGTAAGTGGTGAAGCAATCTTACTGTAGTTCTTTATGAAGCGTCGGTAGAAGTTGGCGAATCCTAGGAACTGTTGGACTTGCTGGCGGTTCGGTGGTTGGGGCCAGTCCACCACGGCCCAGACCTTCTCTGGGTCAGGTTCGAGATCTCCATGAGAGATCACGTAGCCTAGGAAGGCCACCGTGTCAACGTGAAATTCACACTTTTCCCCTTTCACGAATAGCCTGTTCTCCAGGAGGCGCTGCAGGACCTGCCTCATGTGTCTCTCGTGCTCAGCCTGGGACTTAGAGAAAATGAGAATGTCATCAAGGTACACAAAAGCACATCGATTAATAAAATCCCTCAAAACATCGTTAACCAGAGCCTGGAAGACCGCGGGCGCGTTGGTTAATTCAAAGGGCATGACGAGATACTCGAAGTGTCCAATCTGTGTGTTGAACGTGGTCTTCCACTCATCTCCTTCTCGAATTCTCACCAGGTGGTATGCGTTTCGCAGGTCTAGTTTGCTGAACACTGTGGCCCCCTGGAGTAGTTCGAAAGCGGAATTCAGGAGGGGAAGAGGGTACTTGTTCTTTACAGTGATCTTGTTGAGGCCGTAGTAATCTATACACTGCCGGAGTGTTTTGTCTTTTTTGTCAACAAAGAAGAAACCTGCCCCCAGAAGATGACGGACAAATTATTCCAGCTGCCAGAGAGTCATTGATGTATTTCTCCATGGTTTCCCTTTCGGGCTGGGTGAGGCAGTAGAGGCGGCCAGAGGGCAGAGGCGCCCCAGGGAGATCGATGGCACAGTCATAGGGCCGATGTGGTGGGAGAGAGCTCGCCTCATCCTTACTAAAAACTGCCGCGAGGTCATGATAGACAGGAGGAACTGAAGATAACTCTGGCGCTTTTGAAGGCTTCCCAGGGAGGGGTGAAGGGACAGATGGAGTGGCGGCCCGAAGGTAGTTCATGTGGCAGTCCGTACTCCACCCCATTATTTGCTCTTTCTTCCAGTCAATGTGTGGGTTGTGCTGTGAAAGCCATGGATAACCTAGTACGAGCGGGGTCACTGGAGCCTTAAACACACAGAGACAAATGTTCTCAACGTGGTTACCGGAGAGGGTGAGTGTGACAGGCAAGGTGATGTGCGTTATGTCTGGCAAACGGTGACCGGACAGGGCGAACACGCGGAGGGGATGAGGCAGTGGCCGGGTGCTAATGCTAAACTTGGAGACTAGAGACACATCAATGAAATTCTGTTCTGCACCAGAGTTAATTAACACAGAGAGGGAATGTGACGTCGACCGGAGGGTGAGTTTTGCGGACAGCAAGAGACGGGGAAGAGGGTTTTTGCCAGACAGATCGCAAACCAGTACCCTCTCGATTACTGGCGGGCGCCCCCTTTTGCCAGTGCCAGGCAGGCAGAGATGAAATGCCCTCTGCAGCCGCAATACAAGCACTCACCCATGGAGAACCGGCGTTGACGCTCCGCCGGAGTGAGTCGCGAACGCCCCAGCTGCATGGGTACCTCTTCCTCAGTTCTTTGTAAAATGGCGCCGGTGAGGTCGGCTGCCGTGCTGGATGCTCTGCCCTAACTTCCCATGCCCAGTATCCTGATAGCCAATGTTCAATCCATCGAGAACAAGCTTGATGACCTCAGAGCCAGAATCAAGTTCCAGAGAGACATTCGGGACTGCAACCTCCTCTGCTTCACCGAGACTTGGCTGAACCCAGCGATACCAGACCACGCCGTGCAGCCGACTGGGTTCTTTTCGGTTTACCGCATGGACAGGACAATGGAGTCGGGGAAGAAAAGAGGTGGTGGAGTATGTTTGATGGTGAACAACAGATGGTGCAACAGCACAAACATCTCCCCACTCACACGCTCTTGCTCGCCCAATCTGGAGCTTTTGATCGTTAAGTGTCGCCCTTTCTATCTCCCTCGGGAATTCACTGCGGTCATTGCCTGCACTGTTTACATTCCGCCTCACGCGGACTCGGACACTGCCTTATGTGAGCTACATGAGGCTCTCACACATCAACAAACACTTCACCAAGATGCCGCACTCATTGTTATGGGAGATTTTAACAGAGTGAATCTCAAACGGACATTTCACAACCTTCACCAGCACATCAACTGCCCCACCCGGGGCACGAGGACATTAGACCACTGCTACACCCCGTTCAAGAACTGTTACAAGGCTCAGCCCCTGCCGGCATTTGGAAAATCGGACCATTCCACCATCTTCCTCATGCCTGCCTACAAACAAAGGCTAAAGCAGCGACCACCAATCAGGAGGGAGGTCGCTCGCTGGACGGACCAATCGGTGGCCGCGCTGCAGGACGCACTGGATGACGCAGACTGGGACATGTTTCGGCGCAGCTCTGATGACATCAACATGTTTACGGAAGCGATTGTGGGATTTATCGGGAAACTAGCGGACGACACAGCAGAAAGAACTATCATCCGAACGTTTCCCAACCAGAAGCCGTGGGTGGATAAAAACATCCGCGACGCTCTGAGATCACGCACCGCTGCCTACAATGAACGGCTTGTCTCCGGTAATATGGACCTATACAAGGCTGCGTCCTACAACGTGCGCAGCGCGGTCCGAAAGGCAAAGCGGAGCTACGGGGAAAAACTAGAGTCACAGCTACGACAGTGCGACTCTAGGAGCCTGTGGAAAGGACTGCGGACTATAACGGACTATAAACGACCAGCTTCTTCAATGATGAATGCAGATGCTTCACTGGCTGATGAGCTGAACACGTTTTATGCTCGCTTCGACGCCGCAGAAATTAAACCAACAAACGGCTGTGCGCGCTCGGAGTGCACCAGTGAAGAAAATGCATTCGTCATCACAGAGCATGCCGTGAGGAACACCTTCAGGAGGGTGAACACCAGGAAGGCAGCAGGACCAGATGCAATCCCTGGCCGGGTCCTGAGAGCCTGCGCTGATCAACTAGCACCGGTGTTCACGGAGATCTTCAACCTCTCCCTGGCCCAAGCTGTGGTTCCCACGTGCTTCAAACAGTCCATTATTGTCCCTGTTCCAAAGAAACAACAGCCCACTTGCCACAATGACTACCGTCCAGTAGCACTGACTTCAATTGTGATGAAGTGTTTTGAAAGACTGATGAGAGATCACATCACTTCTTCACTTCCTGCCACCATCGACTCACTTCAGTTTGCTTACCGGACTAATCGTTCCACAGACGATGCCATATCTCGCCTGCTCCACACATCCCTGAGTCACCTGGACACTGGCAGAGGGAATTATGTTAGGATGCTGTTCGTGGACTACAGTTCAGCATTGAACACAATAATTCCCTCTAAGCTTTTCACCAAGTTGACGGATCTAGGACTCAGCTCATCACTGTGTCAGTGGATCCTCAACTTCCTCACAGACAGACCCCAATCAGTGAGGGTAGGAAAACAAGTCTCCCCCTCCATCTCACTCAGCACTGGAGTGCCTCAGGGCTGTGTTTTAAGCCCCCTGCTGTACTCACTGTACACTTATGACTGTGTAGCCACATCAGACACCACCTCCATTGTCAAGTTTGCTGACGACACTGCTGTTGTGGGCCTGATCTCCGACAACATCGAGACGGCCTACCTGGAGGAGATTAGGAACCTGGAGACCTGGTGCCAGGAGAATAACCTCCTCCTAAACATCAGCAAGACTAAGGAGCTGATCGTGGACTTCACTACAAAGCAGGCGAGGAATTACAAACCCCTCATCATCAGTGGCACGCCAGTGGAGAGAGTGGACAGTTTCCGATACCTGGGTGTCCACATCACTCAGGACCTGTCATGGTCCTGTCACATCAACACCCTGGTTAAGAAAGCCCGTCAGCGTCTCTTCTTCCTCAGAAGACTTAGAGACTTCCATCTGCCACTGAAGGTGCTCAAGAACTTCTACTCCTGCACCATCGAGAGCGTCCTGACGGCAAACATCTGCACCTGGTTTGGGAACATCACCAAGCAGGACAGACGAGATCTGCAAAGGGTGGTGCGCTCGGCAGAACGCATCATTCAATCAGAGCTCCCTGACCTGCTGTCCATATACACCAAGCGGTGCAAGTCCAAAGCTAGGAAGATTATGATGGATCTCTCCCATCCCAACAATGGACTCTTCTCACTGTTGAGGTCTGGGAAGCGCTTCCGCTCCCTTAAGGCCAAAACAGAGAGAATGAGGAGGAGCTTCTTCCCCCAGGCTATTCGGGGCCTGAACCAGGTGTAGGACTGGACTCTCCCAAACACGTCACTATAAGACTGGACTCTCACACACGTCACCACACGCACCACCACACATTTCCTATAATCCTATAATTCCTATAATTTATAATCCTTATCTTTATAATCTCTTCTGCTATTTGCACATTCTTTACTGTAAATTCCTAAGTTAATTTGTAAATTTTTGTAGTAAACTGTAAATTGTAAATATTGTAAAACTTTTCTTCTGTCATTTAATGGTCGGGCATTGTACAGCTACAAGCATTTCACCCCCATCTCATACTGTGTATGGTTGTGTGTGTGTGACAAATAAAATTTGAATTTGAAATTTGAATTTGAAAGCTCTAGCCTCCCGTGCGTCGGGCTGGAGGTCCAGAGAAGCCGGAGGCTCTCGAAACGGCTGTCTTCGTGAGCTCCGGCGCGCCCGCGGGCGATCATCCACCTGAATACAAAGGAACATTAAGGCATTTAGAGAGGCTCATCCTTGAGCTCTTCACGGATATTATGTAACAGGGTGGTCTTCAGAGCTTCAGGTCCCCACTTGGTCTGTGCAGCTAGGGTTCAGAAATCAACAGAAAAGTCAGTCATGCTTCGCCTACCCTGCTTCAGATTAATCAACCGATAGCCGGCAGTCTCCGCACTAGAGACTTTGTCAAACACAGTGTTACATCAGTGTTAACTCGATGGATGTGGTACTGGTGGTTCACAGCGGGCAATGTGATTACACACAAGAAACGATATAGAAAACATATAAAATAGACAATGTCTTGATTGCATAGTTGAAAAGATCGCCATCTATGAAGGCTAAGAGCACTATTTGCATGGTCACTCATTCAGGCTGGGGTATATGCTAATATTATTTCTCTCCTACCTGTCAGTACATGAAGTTTTTGCACCATTAAGTACCTAACTAGGAATGAATGAATACTGCAGTATTATGTTGAACATTTATTTATGGGACATGTGCCTGTTGTTGCACTCTGAGTGTCCCTTTCACAGCTCAACATTTTTTAACCAGAGTATTAAAATAAATCACAAAGATGAAAGTACTAAGATTAGCGGCAGACAACTTGAGTAATACCATCCATCAAGAAAGCTGGCGTGACTGTGATCGTTACAGCTATATCTGTTAATTTGTTTGGAATGGGTAAATGGCAAGGATTACCAATAGTTTTTAAGCACAGTGCCAAAGCTTTGGGTCCCTCTAGTGCAGCAGCTTTTCACTGACTTTATTAATCACAGGAAATGTTTAGAACAAAGCACCACATATTTCCAACAGAAGTACCCATGTACATACATATTATTGTGCAATCTGAGTGCTTTATGTCTGGCTATTTGTATTGCATTAAATGCTAGCTTGCAATTAATTATACTATTGCAATTATACTAGTTAGGTCATTTTAAGTGGCTGTATCTGTAGCAGAGCTACAGAGCAATCAGCCTCTCCGATCCTCTAACCAAGGTTTCCTACCTGTCGCTTGCTCTGATTTCAAAACTAGAGGTAATCGTGCTTTGGAGGTTGTTGCACCCAAACTTCGGAACAGCCTTCCTGAGTCAATTAGGTCGGCTGACTCTACTAACTGTTTTAAACGACTACTGTAAACAAATTTTTACAGGTTAGCTTTCCCTTAATCTTTGCGCCTTTATTTTCGGCCATAGTTTGGAACTGGTTGTGTATATGTGAGTCTGTTGAAATGAATGTCTGACTGTGTGGTTGATTGTGTCTGCATGTTTTAACTTGTATACTTCAGTGTGTGGGTTTTATTCAAACTGTGAAGCACTTTGTAACCCTGTGTTGTGCTATACAAACAAAGTTATTATTATTATTTCAGATAGAAAATGAATGAGAATTTCCTACTTTCAAACTCGTAGTTCCAATGTGTTTTTATAGTCAGGAGTGCAGAAACCCATGAGCTAACAGCATCCATGAGACTTTGTCCTGTCATCTATAATCTGGGTGACAGAGAGCAGGATCACAGTGTCCAGCCCTAGTGATGCATTGCAAAGACTAGGTATTGATTAGCTCCTCTGGTTTGCATTGATACATCATGTCATCTTTGTTTTCAGAGCCCAATCCAGGACACAAGCACTTCCACTGAACGCTCACAAAATAAAAACCCATGGCACTAATAGTGAGCTGCAAATGTCTGCATGATGATGGATCAGGCCATCTGCACAGGCCCAGGACTGGACTGTGGAGTGCAATCTTCTTCAAACAATCCTGACAGGGGCGTCCATCATCACAAAGTCATGTGGATGTACCCGGTCCCTGATGGAACGAAGCCTGTTTACATCAACACAGCGACAGCAACTTTATTATTTTCATCCTTTTAAATGTTCCACTGTTCTTTACATACACAAGTTCATTATTGTCAGGTTATACATGCTAGGAGTCATTCTTTGTAATGGAGTCCCCATTTACAGGAACAAACTGCAGTCTATTGATACAATGCAGTATATTTACTACCTACAACATGCTGTAATAGCGGTAAGATAATATTACAGTCAATATTGTGGAGAACTGCACTGGCAGGACAAGCAGGGAGATGAGTCCCCCGTCAGAGGCCATAAGAAGATTATTTGTAACCTTCACTAATTAATTATTATCTAAAGGTTTTTTAATTACATGGGTTACGCAGATAAAACCACTGTCACTTGTAACAGGAACAGGAAGTGATAGTCTACTGCAGAGAGACCCAACACCAGGTGAGGTGTTGTATGGTGTGTACTAGTTAAGTCTGTGACACCAAGACTTTCGCACAGTCTCCCAGTACATCTTTGGTTAGCAGACCATCTGGACTCGTAGAAAGCAGCAGTTTTGTTTAACTAGGCTTTTAAACTACATAATTACTTCACTTTCACTAATATTCCTTTTTTATCTTACCGTTTTGTTCTATAATGCTGTGCAGCTGCTTATTGCCCTTTATAAATACATTTTTCTTACTTTTCCTTTATTTAGTAAATAAAAAAAAAAATCAGAAATAAATACAAAAAACACAAGTAAAAGACAACACCGTGGGTGTGTGCATGTGGGCTTATTTTACTTTTCACTTTTTCATCAGCAGAGTCTGATGAATATGACAGAAGAAAGTTAGCTTCTAAAGGGAAAAAAGGGAATATTAATATTACAGGTAGCACTGTCACCTTATGAAAATGATTGTGATCAGTAAATGGAAGTAGTGTGTTGACTCTAGCATGAAGGAGGAGACAGGACACAAAAAACACCAGTGGGAGGCCATTTGTGTTTGTTTTCAGGAGCACTGCCTGATTTTGGCTCCTTTTTAAGTTACCTCTAGACCTAAACAGGAGGGACCAGGATCAATGAGCACATGGACACTTACCACATGGAGAACATTAGAGTTTGTGTGAAGCACCCACAACTTTGTTGTACATGTACGGTGACAACAAAGGGCTATTCTATTCTAGTCTAAGATACCACACTGTTCAAACTTAGTGTTCCTCACAATCACGGACTGACAATCACATTTTTCCACTTTTGTTAATCACTAGAACTATGCCACTAGATGCACTGATTTCTTTAAATTAATAAGAAAACTGTGGTGTAGTGTGAGTACTAGCACTTCTCCCAGTGTTTCAGTCATTTCTAGCTCAGGGAGTAAATAGTAAATGGACTGCATGAGCAAAGCCAAGTGTTTTGTCTTATCCAGCCAAGCACATTTGTCTATGCTTTTCTAGATTAGTGCTTTCTATCCATCCAGCTGCATCGGAGAGCAACTTGAAGCCATAGGATATTTGGCATGTAGACTAGAGCAGCCGGGGAACGAACCGCGAACGAAACCTTCCGGTTAATAGAAAGTAGATTAATAGTGCTTTATTTACAGATTGAAATTCACTTTCTGCACATTTAAATGCTGTGTCCATTACATTTCATGCCATTCTGGGCGAATGGCATGGGCGACCGTGGCTCAGGGGGTTGGGAAGCGTATCTGTAACCGGAAGGTCGCCGGTTCGATCCCTGGGCTCTCTGTCCTGGTCGTTGTGTCCTTGGGCAAGACACTTTACCCTACCGCCTACTGGTGTTGGCCAGAGGGGCCGATGGCGCGAAATGGCAGCCTCGCTTCTGTCAGTCTGCCCCAGGGCAGCTGTGGCTACAACTGTAGCTTGCCTCCACCAGTGTATGAATGCGAGAGTGAATGAATAGTGGCATTGTAAAGCGCTTTGGGTGCCTTGAAAAGCGCTATATAAATCCAATCCATTATTATTATTCTATACAATGTAATAGGATCTGTCAGTGCACAGATAGTTTCCCAGTTTAAACCCCCAGTTTAGCTGCAGGCCTTCTGTGTGGTTTATATGTTCCCTGTCAGCTGAGTTTTATTTCTATTGTAGACCCAAGTGCTGGCTAAATCAAAACCCCTCACATTTCTACAGGCTAAAGCTGTGTGCAAAGACTAAAAAGTGCCTGTTACTGATGCCTGTGGTTGTGTCAAGCTCTCCCAAACAGATGGTCAGGACAGCAGTGGTCCTTAGGCTAATCAGAAAATGGGGAAATACCAGAGGAGAGAAGAGCGAGATATTAAAGGAACAGATTGAGTAAGCTGGCAGAGTGGGAAACATATCGAGAAAGTGTCCTATAATCTAGAAACTTCACAGGGTTCAATCTGGTTTATTAGAGCTTGCTTTCAAGTGTCTCCAACTTGATTTTGGTCTTCTCCCACCTAGGACTGAAGATGGTTTCCGAAGTGAGCAGACATAAAATAGAGGAGTGAGACAGAGGAAGTGAATGCAGAGCTACAGAAGAGTTTTATTAGACATGCTACAGAGGTAATGCGGAACACATAAGAGACACCGTGAGAGGGGAAACTCAAAAAACAGAAAACCAAGTTGAACCTCCGTTGTTAGAAAAAAATTTTATCCTTTAATTGCACCAGCTTGAGTCCAAATCCTTACATTCTGAACTACATTAAAAAAACAAAAACATAGCTTTGACGATTAAAAAAAAAAAAAATGTATATACACCAGGATTAGTTCAGAACAAATGCCTATGAAATCAGGTTTGTGATTTAAAAATAAAAGAATTCAGTGAACACTTTGAATCGTGGACATCTTCCCCATATACACAACAATTAAAATGCTCTTTTTTGTTTATATGATTTAACACTAAAGGCACCGAAACTTTGGTCCAACTGAGTAGCCCTCTCAAGTACAGTGTCACATGACAATGCAATCACAGTGGACTCATCTTTTTACTGCTTCCACAGCATGCAACACTTATGTGAGAGCCTATCATCATGCATGCTTTAAAGAACACTGTCACCAACTATTAAACCTCACTGCTATAGAAAAGAAAAGCAAGGAAGGCTTCAAAATCACATAACAAAATACTTTACTACATTGTCATAGTTTCTTATGCATGGATTGTGCTAGAACAATCTTCCACTGAACATCCCTTTGGAATAAAGGCGTTCCAGTTAAACTGCATGTCATAGGCTACCAAAAACATTTTACCTCAGGAATATTCAGCTCTCCTGCTGCTAAACTAAAAAGGAAAATGTCATCTAAAATTGGAGAAGAAACACGGCTATGCCTAGTCAGAGGCACAGCTTCTAGACTGTTCTGTCTAGATGAATAGAAAACATCTTGCATTCTCATCAACTCATTAATACTAATGTGCCTCGGTAGGAGTTTGATAAATTAACATATCCAACTGTAGGAAAAGATAGTTGAGTAAGGCACACGAGTACTGTATCTTTTCATTTAAAAATGATTCACCGATTTACATCCAACTAACGTACAGGGGGACAACCAACCATTTCAAGGTTCTGCTTGACAAAAAAATATGGAGAGACACTTCAGAAAGAGCTGGGGAGATCCAATGTTGTTCTTTTTAAAGAAAATAAAAGGATATCAAGGAATGATACAATCAAGATAACTGATTCAATCTATGTGGTCCCCCTGGTGTTCAGACAATCTAGGAGCTTGAAATAGTTCAACCATCACAGTCATAGTGTCCGGAGCCTGTGGGTCACATTCTTAAATGGTGGACTTGGAGAACGAGACTCTCAGGTGCTGGTTGCCTCCCATGTTATAGTTGTGAAGGTCGATCAGTGCCTGGATGGCTTCCTCCACTGTTGACATCTGGATCAGAGCCATCTTGCGATCTCTTGAAAACACGAAGCAGAGACAAATGCCACAGATTAACTAGATGGATGGAAGTGGCAGGATGGAGGTTTATGGGAATCTTTAACAAATGTTAGCCTGGACTTGTCCAGTAGGTAGGACAGCTGTACATACTGGAAAAATTTGAATGCTTTCACAGTGCCTCCAGTGTTGGAGAAGAGCAGCCGCAGGTCATCTTCTGTCACATCTTGTCTGCCAAAGTGAAAGACACAGACTCTAATCATACATGATTTTAGCATCAGCTCTTTTCTCCAAGTCTAATCATTTAGCAGTTTTAATATAAACTGTTAACAATGAGATCTGTTCATTAGCCACCACACCAAGAACACAGTTAATCTCTTGCATTAACAGCTGTGCTAGTTAGTAGGAGTATTTCAGAAATCCTTCGGTGGCATGTCCTCTGTGTGATGCCAACTGACCATACCAGTACTTACGGGATATTGGAAAGGTGAAGAGTGGCAGAGGGTGGAAAGATGTTCTGGAAGTTCTTGGAACCTGGTTTCTTGAAACGATGAAGTGGGGAGTTGGCAAAATCCTTGGTCAGACCTTGATCATCCAGGCCGTCCCGAGGCAATGCCACCGTCTGGTGCTTGGACAGTGTCACCCGGATGATCTTCCCGTACATCTTTTGTCCATTCAGGTGGCTCATAGCTTTAGTGGGGGTAAAAGAAATATCAGTTGGATGAATGCTATGTATCAACAGATCCCAAAGTTTTTACATTCCTATGCCATTTTAACACAGTGAAATCTTTCAACACATCCACTCAGATGTAATGTAAGATGGCGGTGTGCATGGACGCAGCGGCTCGTCTGGGGACAGGTGAGAGTGGAAGTTTTGTTTGTTTTGCAAATCCAACATTCTGGCTGTAAAACTTGCAGCCAAGAGACCTTACTAAAAATCAGGGCAAAGTACGTTGTTTGAACTACAATGCTTGCTTGCAACAAGAGCAGGGTGATCTGGCCAAAAATATTCATCATGATATACATTTGAAAATTTGCGATAACGATATAACTGACGATATAATTGATGCGAGACAAAATACAAAATACAACTCCACAACTTTACTAGCGCAAAAAACCCATCCATTCATTTTCACTTAAACAAGCAGCTGTTTTTTATGTGCATTAAAGCTATATAAAAATGTAACAGTGCAAATGCAAATTCCTTGCTGAATGTTTAACCAAAGGGCATTTCCAGTAGAAATGGGCTGACACATCCTCAGCATAACCATGTATGATATCCACTAAAGTTAAAAAGAGGTGCTTTGCAACATTAAACTGCAGTGTGCCAAATAAAAAAGTCAAATACGTATTTTTCGGACCATAAACTTCACGGGATTATAAGGCACATTAAGCGAAACAAAGCAGTCAGATAAATCAAACTTTATTAAACTCATTCTTCTTGCTTCCTCCACTTCTGTACCATCGATTCATTAATGCTGTATTCTATCACAGCTGCTCTGTTCCCATGTTGTTGCAGTATATTAATGACTAACCTCGTATTGTGGATGGATTATCTCAGTTGTTCTCCTGACTGAAGTTTGGTCCGTTTACAGCATCTTGCCATGTGACTGCATTTGTCTCTAACCATCGGGAACCCTCATGTTAACTTTTATCGAGTGGAAAAAAGTTAGCGTTCATCCTCCAGCTTCACTGTGTTTATGTTATGCTAACATAGCTGTGTCGCTAGCGATCACATAGCACATGATATAGCAGCTAGCCCAACTTCAGTAACCCTACAAACGTCACTGCTGTTTAGTTTTGTCTTCATTTATGTTGGAAGTGATAGCAGAGCTGTACATTTGAATTTTTTCAGAAATCTCTCAGTCAGAACATGCTATATCATGTTTAGGTGGAAACTAGCGAGCTAACTTCCTGCTAACTTCTAAGTCTGTTAAATGTAATAAATTCTGTTTTCATGGATGCCTGGATGTTAAACTTAATTGTTACACATGATAAAACAGCAACACTGATCATTTTATTAAAGATGAAAGAATTTAGACAGTTTTTAACTCTCAGTGTGTCGCAGTGTTCGTTTGACTTGATGGAGTTTAGGACCCAGATTACTCCCAGATTTACGAGCACCTTAGTCCGACAAATACAGTAATAACGACGGCCCGCTTGCATGTTCTACAAAAAAAAAAAAAAGTGCTTTGGTGGGTATCTGACGGACAAACACCAAACCAGTTCCACATCACTGAAGTTGCACCATTTTTACAAACTAATTCTGGTTCATCCGTTTCACTCAACGATCCGCTTTCCCCCTTCTCATTCTCCGTTGCCGCCATGTGCATATGAAAACAAATGCACTGCGCATGCGTGTTTTAACCATATTCTATCGCGATGTGTGTCCACATCTCCTCAGACCTGACATGGGCTGCCCACATTCAGGTCCAGACCAAAAAGGCTATGCAGCGCCTGTACCACCTACGACAACTGAGGAAGTTCAGGGTCTCTCCAAAGATCCTCAGGATTTTCTATACAGGCGCTGTGGAGAGCATCCTCACACAGAACATGACATCGTGGTTTGGGAACAGCTGTGTGAAGGACCCCCCTAAACACACACACCTGCCCTCTCACATCATCTATAATTGACTGAGACAGGACTCTCTTCCAGACACTCTAAACCCAGGCACAATGTACATTTCAAATTCCTTTAATTTTAAATATGTTTATATTGTCTGTATATATATATATATATATATATATATATATATATATATATTAGGGGTGCAACGATATTCGTATCGATATTGAACCGTTCGATACAGTGCTTTCGGTTGGGTACGCATATGTATCGAACAATACAACATTTGTAATTTATTTTATCAACTTTCCTTCTGACGATGCTGTCTGTGTTGAGCGCTCAGTGAATCTGCGTTCGACTACTCCGCCTAGGCTGCACTGTCGAGCGCAGATCCACTGAGCGCTTAACACAGACAGCATAGTCAGGAGGAAGAGCGCAGGGCAAGCTAGCGAGACAGAAGTTAAGCTCTCCTTGCAAGATGGACCTCCCCCACCCTCATTCAGATCTGGCGTTTGGAATTATTTTGGTTTTCATGTGACGTATGACCCTGAAGGTAAGCGAGTCATGGACTAAAGTAAAACAGTATGTTGGATGTGCCATGCAATGCTTAATTACATTGGTGTGAACTAGTGTGTTAGCGCAGTTAGCTCGTTAACGTGTTGGCCGTCTAGCCCCATGCACGGGGCTATCCGCGGTAGCTCGTTAACGGAGATTTGCCGTGTTGTGGCGTTAAGGTCATTTCAACGAGATTAACCTGAAAGCACTAGTGGGAACACAACGAATATGACTGCACATTTACACCGACATCATCCTAGTGCAAAGACAAAAACAACTAACCAGCTGATCTACACCACGGCAGCAGTGATCAGTGAGATGCTTAGCTACAAGTTGAACAGCCACAAGGAGCAGTACCCTCCATGGAGAAGGAGACTAGAAGTAAAGATCAAGGTAGCACAGCGGGAGGTTAGCCAACTATCGGAGTGGCAGAAAGGTGCAATAAAAAAAGGTGCTTAAGGAGTACAGCAAGCTGTCCATATCTGAGGCCTTGGAAGCTGCCAACAGAACCATCCAAGGTGTACTCCCAGTAACAGGGGAACAATATGAGAACAGTACCACCAAGGCTGGAGACGGAACAATATTGTAAGAGCATATGGGAGAAGGACGCAACCCATAACGCCAATGCTCAGTGGCTAGTGGATCTGAGGGCAGACTACAGCAATCAGAATCAGAATACTTTATTGATCCCTGGGGGAAATTATTTTTTGTTACAGTGCTCCATTTTAAACCAACATTAAGACAAGACAGACAATACGCTAACTAAGAATAGTACAATATATACATATATATACATACATACATACATACATAAGTCACTTATAAATAAATATTTGGAAAAGAAACATGTGTAGTTGTAGCAGCAAACAGTGTGTTAAGTGGATGCGTTGTACAGGGAGCCACAGGCAGGAATGATTTCCTGTGTCGTTCAGTGGTGCTTTTCGGTAATCTCAGTCTCTCACTGAACGTGCTCCTGTGACTGACCAACATGTCATGGAGTGGGTGGGAGGTGTTATCCAACATTGTCTTTATCTTGGACAGCATCCGCCTCTCCGACACCACCTTGAGGGAGTCCAGCTCCATCCCCACAACATTGCTGGCCTTACGGATCAGTTTATTAAGTCTGTTGGCATCTGCGACCTCCCTGAACAGCGGCAGACATCCAAGAAATGGCCTCCAGTATGAAGAGTTGGACAGCACCAGGCTCTGACATGGCTCAAGTCTACTGGCGGAAAAGGTGACTGTGCTGCAGCAAGGCTTCTGACAAAAACATCTAAGTACTCCCATGTGACACCGTTGCTTATACAGATGCACTGGCTCCCTGTTGAATTCAGAGTCCATTTTAAGATACTGGTTCTGACATTTATAGCTCTTCAAGGACAAGCACCAGCCTACATCATTGAACTTTTACAGCCCTATGTCCCTAGTAGGTCCCTGAGGTCTTGTGATCAGGGCCTACTTGTTATTTACAGCATACAAGGCTGAAAACCAAGGGTGATGGAGCTTTTGCCACTGTGGCCGCCAGACTGTGGAACTCTCTTCCTCTCAAGATCTGCAGACTCAGTGGTCACTTTTAAAAAAACAACTAAAAACACATCTTTTTAGAAGTGCATTTTGTTAACTTTTGTCTCTTTTTGTTTTATACCTTGTGAAGCACTTTGGGGCGATCGTGGCTCAAGAGTTGGGAGATCGCCTTGTAATCGGAAAGTTGCCGGTTCGAGCCCCGGCTCGGACAGTCTCGGTCGTTGTGTACTTGGGCAAGACACTTCACCCGTTGCCTACTGGTGGTGGTCAGAGGGCCCGGTGGCGCCAGTGTCCGGCAGCCTCGCCTCTGTCAGTGCGCCCCAGGGTGGCTGTGGCTACAATGTAGCTTGCCATCACCAGTGTGTGAATGTGTGTGTGACTGGGTGGATGACTGGATATGTAAAGCGCTTTGGGGTCCTTAGGGACTAGTAAGGCGCTATATAAATACAGGCCATTTACCATTTGTGATCTTTTATCTAGAAATGTGTTATATAAATAAAATTTTACTTACTCCCTGAGTGTGTGGCAGTACAAGTGAACGAGCTGCTAGTTGATTAGAGACACATGGAATGGCTAATCGAAGGCCAGACAGTCCTGATCCCCACGGACCCCCAGAAGGGACCGGTCCCTTCCATCTAACAACCAATAATCTGCCTGAGTACCACATGTAAGCCTGTGTCAGGCATCATAGCGGCTAAGATGAACAGGTACATGGGTCAGTATATGGCACAGAAAGGATTTGGAAAGAATACCAGAGGCGCAAAATACCAGCTACTGCCATTAATTAATTCTTCCATCTTAAATATGATCAACCCATCTCTAATCGGCTATGTACCACAGGCTTTTAAGGTGGCTGTAGTTAAACCTTTACTCAAAAAGCCATCTATAGACCCAGCAGGTTTGTATCATATCTATCTAATAGATTCCAATTGGTACATGTAAATGGAGAGCCCTCTTCACACATTAAGGTCAGTCATGGTGTTCCACAGGGTTCAGTGCTAGGACCAATTCTGTTTACACTAGCATACATTTTCACTGCTATGCAGATGACACCCAGCTCTTTCTATCCATGAAGCCAGGTAACACACACCAATTAGTTAAACTGCAGGAATGTCTTAAAGACATAAAGACCTGGATGGCCGCTAACTTTCTGCTTCTTAATTCAGATCAAACTGAAGTTATTGTACTCGGCCCTGAAAATCTTAGAAATATGGTATCTAACCAGATTCTTACTCTGGATGGCATTACCTTGGCCTCCAGTAACGCTGTGAGGAACCTTGGAGTCATTTTTGACCAGGACATGTCCTTCAACGCACATATTAAACAAATATGTAAGACTGCGTTCTTCCATTTGTGCAACATCTCTAAAATTAGAAATATCCTGTCTCAGAGTGACGCTGAAAAACTAGTTCATGCATTTATTACTTCCAGGCTGGACGACTGTAATTCATTATTATCAGGAAGTCCTAAAAACTCCCTGAAAAGCCTTCAGTTAATCCAAAATGCTGCAGCAAGAGTCCTGACAGGGACTAGAAAGAGAGCAGATTTCTCCTGTATTGGCTTCCCTTCATTGGCTTCCTGTTAAATCCAGAATTGAATTCAAAATCCTGCTCCTCGCATACAAGGTCCTAAATAATCAGGCCCCATCTTATCTTAACCTCTTAAGCCCCAAGGGAGTTTCTGAGCTTCCTGCTCGAAAATGTAACGCCCAAATTTAATTTATTATTTCTCTGCAGTTACAAACTCTGTCCTTACAATATTGGTATCAAAATAAAGCTAACACTTGGGAAATTTCATCAGTGGTGTAAATATTGAAGCAGATATTACTGTGTCAAAGTTACTGAGACTGGAACACAGAAAAAGTAAGTAGATTTTATCCTCACCTAATTATTTCTTTTTAATTTTTAGCATATAACCCATTGAAAAATATGCCTCAGATCACATTTGGTTCCAGAAATTCAGTAACCAACATATAAACATCATCTGTGCAAAGATTTATGTTTCTAAAGTGAAACAATGAAAAACTACAGCCCTGTCAATACATGAATATCCAGACGTTGTACAAAAATGTCCAATTTTGGCACACAATTGGACACCATGCCAGTTGATTTTTTTTTTAGCATATAGTTAGGGCTGGACCAAGTGACCCTGAATCCTCCCTTAGGTATGCTGCAATAGACGTAGGCTGCCGGGGGATTCCCATGATGCATTGAGTTTTTCCTTTCCAGTCACCTTTCTCACTCAGTATGTGTTAATAGACCTCTCTGCATTGAATCATATCTGTTATTAACCTCTGTCTCTCTTCCACAGCATGTCTTTATCCTGTCTTCCGTCTCTCACCCCAACCAGTCGCAGCAGATGGCCCCGCCCCTCCCTGAGTCTGGTTCTGCTGGAGCTTTCTTCCTGTTAAAAGGGAGTTTTTCCTTCCCACTGTCGCCAAACTGCTTGCTCATAGGGGGTCATATGATTGTTGGGTTTTTCTCTTTACCTATGAAGCGCCTTGAGGCGACTTTTGTTGTGATTTGGCGCTATATAAATAAAATTGAATTGAAAATGCAAGCTCCATGAACGCACACAGCTGTGGATTCCAGCTGCATTCGTAGTTCTGCAAAGACTCCCATAGAGTCGAGCTTTTCAGTTCAATCAGCTGCATTTCGATGTCCTCTGTGTCCAGGAAATTAAGGCAAGACAAACCCAGCTGCTCATTAAAGCTTTCTGGTTTGATCAGAAAAGAAAACATTGGTCCATACGCCTGTGAATTCTGTCTCGAGTCTACGGATGTATCTGTATATTTCCATGGTGCCGATGCAGCGCTGAGCAGACAGCTCCTGAAGCATTTGAAGTGTTGGAATGTGGAAATTTCAACATCGCTTGAAAAAACTGCCAGCTAGCAACGTCCCTCTCACCAGTTGGCTAAGTTATTTTTAGCCAATTACAGGTTGAATCTGGTAGTTGGGGTTACCGTCATTAAGAAGCAGCACAACTAATGTGTCTATGCGAGCTAATTTGTGATATGCACCGCTGGCCCGGCCTTTTATTTTTTTAATGCACCTGCTCAGATTAACTCACTGCGTGACGTGCCCAGGGCTGTGCTGGGACAAAAAAATCAGCCTGGGCATTTTGACTAGAGACTGGCCCACCAAGTATTATAGGAAAAGCCATAAAGCCTTTGAATGAAAACAAACGCTGTTGTGACAGTGATGTACAGTCTTGTTGGTATATGTATGATTTCTATACATTTTACATCTGATAAAAACTTTGGTTGTAAGATTCAGATAATTATTTAATAAAAGTGAGACATTTTAAGTGAGAATAACAAAGAAAAGTATTTCTTTGTGCCCCCCTCTCCCTGTTAATGCCCTACCTGGCCCCTGGCAAAACTTTGCAAGATCCGCCCCTGCACAGTTACCAGCTGTCAGCTACTTAGAAAAGGATCCTGGTGTTATTTGTCTCTCAGAAACAGTTCATAACTTCCCTTCAACTCACTCATGTCACCTAAAAGGTAAACCTGTTTCTCCATCACCTGTTCAGCTCTGATGATCCAGTAAGGACATCTCCTGCTTTCAGCTTCATGTTTCCCTCTCACCAGATAACCAAACCATATCATGACCAGCAGCTTTTTTACAGCTGTGGCTCCAGCAAACATCAGCTGATACTAGAAATTAATATTAAATAAATTCTAACAACAGCTGATCAAGCTTAAACGTGCTGCTGTTGTTTAACGCGACATGCGCTGGTTTCTTCTTTCTGGCGCAAAGTGGGCGATAAATAAACACGAGAGAAAAGCCGATCAGCTGATCATTGATCAGTTTCATGATTGAAGTAGAAACAGGAGAGAGAATGAGAGAAGAAGAGCCAGTTATGCAGCGTAAATACACAGAATAACTCCAGCTTTGTGTCTTTTTCTATTCTAGCTGAAGTACGGGACAAACTGTGTTCCTTTTCAGCTCAATACAAAACGTAATATTTTCTCTGAATACGTGACGATTCCGTTTTTTACGGGACGGTTGGCAACTCTACTAACTAACCTTATGAATAAACAGCACAGAGGCACTAATCATAGCAGCACAGGAACAAGCTCTGAGCACAAGATCCATAGCGGCTGGGGTCTATCACACCAGGCAAGACCCCAGGTGCAGGCTGTGTAAAGATGCCCCTGAGACAATCCAGCACAGAAGTGCAGGGTGTAAGAAGCTAGCAGGCAGGGCATACATTGAACGCCATAACCAAGTGGCCAGCATAGCATACAGGAACATCTGTGCCATGTATGGCCTGGAAGTCCCAAGGTCAAAATGGGAGACGCCCCCAAGAATGGTGGAGAATGGCCGAGCTAAGATCCTGTGGGACTTCCAGATACAGACAGACAAAATGGTGGTGGCTAACCAAGCTGGAAAATTACCAAGTGCTCAGAGAAGAGCTCAAGAAGATGTGGAGGGTGAAGGTAGCAGTGGCCCCAGTGGTAATCAGAGCACTTATTGCAGTGACTTCCAAATTAGGCGAGTGGCTCCAGCAGATCCCAGGAACAACATCGGAGATCTCTGTCCAGAAGAGTGCAGTCCTAGGAACAGCTAAGATACTGCGCAGGACCCTCAAGCTCCCAGGCCTCTGGTAGAGGACCAGAGCTTGGAGGATAAAGACCGCCTAAAGGGGCGAGAGGGGAATGCATTCGATCTCGAACAAAGCACTAAAAGGATTTTGTTATGTTAAATAGATGGATACTTTATTGAGCCCATAAGGGAATTTTTTTGTGTCACAACAGCATGATAAAGTAAAAATAGTAGAGTCTACAATACACAACAATAAACAACACAGTTAAAATAAGAGTGTCACAGGTGTCCAATAAGGGCCTTATATTATGAGATATAATTCCTGCAGTATACAACAGTGACAAAAAACAATGAAAAGTAAAAATGGTTTAAATAGTAAAGTAAAAGTTGGTTAAAAAAAAGTAAATGTAAGACTGGCGTTGTGTAAGAGAGAAGTGTAAGTTGCATTTAATAAATAAAATGTAGACTATAAATCTGCCTTAGAAGTGTGGAGTAGAGCAGGTGCGATGGGTTATCCATGGTGGAGCACAGTCCCGTCTCTCAATGACTCAAATGCCTCCAAGTTCTGATTTATGATGCTTCCAGCTTTGCGGATTACTTTATTGATCCTACTGCCATCTCCGGCACTGACGTATCACTGCAGACCCCACCCACCCTGGCAATGGACTGTTTAAAATGCTTCCATCTGGTAAGCAGTATAGAAACATACAAACATGCACCACCAGACTGAGGGAGAGCT
This sequence comes from Diplotaxodon limnothrissa, assembly GCF_057381915.1. Classification (NCBI taxonomy): domain Eukaryota; kingdom Metazoa; phylum Chordata; class Actinopteri; order Cichliformes; family Cichlidae; genus Diplotaxodon; species Diplotaxodon limnothrissa. The sequence continues at coordinate 1,301,252 of NC_140604.1, read as the reverse complement.
TTTCCCCCAGATCTGTGAAATACATCTAAATTCTATTTGTGACTTCCTGCACACATAGATAGTGTCCATTCAACTGTTTTATAGTGCACCTCAAATCAACTCCATGCCTTTTATTTGCTAAACTGACAATGACATAATGAAGGAATTGCCCACACCTGGCCATGGAATCGACTTTGAGTCAATTAGCTAATTACTTTTGGCACGTGTTAAGGAGCAAAAACTCTTAAACCCTTCACCCAATTTCAATGTGGATACCCTCAAATGGAAGCTGAAAGTCTACACATTGTCCATATCGGTTATATAACTGTAATAGGAATAGGTTTCTGTAAACACGTATTTTTTAAAAAACAAACACACAAAAAAAACAACAACTTGTGTCTGATGTGTGCCGAGGTACCAAAACAAAACTTCGTTATGTGTGAACATATAATAACAATAAAAGATGCTTGCTCTTCTTCCAGACTTCTCCACATAGTTCCTCACCACTCCTGCCCAACCTTAAAGACGTGGTCGGCAATCCAGGAGACAGGAGAAGTGGTGATACCCACCCCGAGCAACTTCTCACTTGAATTGTTTTTCCTTGGAAAGACAAGTAATATGATTCTCACAATGCTACCAGTTCCACGCATGTGAAAGCGAGCATGTTGCAACAGGCAGATAACAGCATCATCCACCCCCACAAGAGGCTGGTAAGTGAACCGAAGAGTGTTGAGAGCATGTTTCACCTGGAAGCTAAGTCGGGCAAGAACCAGTCTCTCCAGCACCTTGATGACATGTTAACGTCAAGGTAACTGGTCTGAAGTCATTCAGACCTGATGCGACCAGGGTCTATAGCTTTGCTTTGGTGTAGTCCCTACACTTACGCTCTTAGCTGGACACCAATCACTAGGGATGGGTAGCGGTATCTGGTGCCATTATGGCACCGGTTCTGACATAACCGGTAGTAACCAGACCGAAAAGCAGCGCACATTTCAGTGCTTTTTTTTTTTTCTTGAGATGTCATACACTTTGGATTCTAGCCAATCATTTTACCTTTCCAAGGATAGTAGGCGGTACGGTACGTATGTTCTTTTAGAGCAGAGCTACAGATTAAAAATGGTCAAAGCGGTCAAAAGTCTGGCTGTACACAGCAAGAGATGCAAACTCAGCAGCCTGCAACAAGTGCTTTAAGGTGATAGCTGCAGAAAAGGCTAACATTGTTATCCTTTTACAAAAAAAAAAAACCAAACACAGCTAAACATGAGAGGTTTTAGGACAAAGTTTGTGTTTTCCATTGTTTAAACACCGGTTCCAACCAAAGGAGGTATGTTGTATCAACAGAAAAGGCTAACTTGGTTATCATTTTGCAGAAAAAAAAGAGACTGCTAAGAGGTTTATGGACAAAGTTTGTGTTCTCCATTCTTTAAGCACCGGCACCGTTTCAAAAGTACCAGTTTGGCACCGGTATCGGATAAAACCTAAACAATACCCATCCCTACTATCACAGTCCGGTATGAGGACTGGCAGCAGGGGACCCAGTACTGACCCTGTTAAGATAGAGAGTCAGTTCATTGTTCGTGCTGTGTGCAGGCTACTGCCAATTTATCTGATTGAGGGCATCAGCTGCATCTCTCCACACCTCTTTGGTGTTATTCAGATGGACTTTGGTCTGTATGCATCTACACCTTATTAGCCCCACATTCAACTCATTCAGCAGGGCCTTCTTGTCAATGTTGATCCAGGACTTATTGTTGGAAAAACAGCATACAGTCCTGGCTGGGATTCAATTCAATTCAATTTTATTTATACAGCGCCAAATCCCAACAACAGTCGCCTCAAGGCGCTTTAGGTATCTTCACAGAAATGTATGTAGTCAGTGATGCAGTTGATGTCAACCCCATGTGGATCACAGAGCATGTCCCTGGCTGTAGTCCTGCAGGGGCTCTGTCTTCCTTACCTTGCCTTCTCACAGATTTGTTGGCAACAGGAAGTCTTAGAAATGGAAGAACTGCGCGTGTCCATCGTTATAGCAACACAGCTGAGCGTCCCATGACGTAATTAGTATGTGACGCGCACGCTACAAAGTGGACATCGAGGCGACGATATGCCTGCTGCTCAGTCTGTGGACCATGGCATTGTTTTTTCTAGCCATTTCCTTTGTTGCCAGGTTTTAAAAACGGCGGTTTTGATTTTCATGAATGAGACACTCTCGTGACGCCACTGACTAGCCAACTGGTGGCATGCAGTCTGTTGACGTCACATTTTGGGATCATTTGGAACCATGGCCAAGTAGGTGCTAAAAAAAGGACCTGTTACCTGGTACTATGACCTAATGGCAAACCCTGAAAACTGTGACGAGCCAACCTGAATAGGTACTAATTGAAAAGGGGCTTAAGTGTCCTGTATGATGACACACAGAAGGACTCTTTATTTTTTTTATTTTATTTTGTTTTTGCATAAATGGATAACAGTTTGCTGGTAAATTGCAAACTGCATCCAGGACAAATAACCATGTTACAATGCTAACTTCATCTCTTTTAAAGTAAATGGCCTGTAAATGGCCTGTATTTGTATAGCGCTTTTCTAGTCCCCAAGGACCCCAAAGCGCTTTACACAACCTGTCATCCACCCATTCACACACACATTCACACACTGGTGATGGCAAGCTACAATGTAGCCACAGCCACCCTGGTACTGGGGCGCAAGTACCTGCAGAAAACATGCAGACACAGAGCTAGCCAATGAAAAAGCTGAGTGCATGCTGACCCAGAACCATGTGTAACAAATAGAGATGGCACGATACCACTTTTTTATGTCCGATACCGATATCATAAATTTGGATATCTGCCGATACCGATATGAATCCGATATAGTGTTTTTTAATCAACAAAACTGTTTTTTAAAATATCTTGCTGCATTTTGCAAGTCTGCAAGTTCATACTCAAGTTTAAAACAACAACTACACTAAAGCTATTCTGTTATACCTGTATACAAAAAAAATATTTCATAGTTCAGCAATACTGATCAATCTAATAAACTTAGACCTACACCATCCTCCCTATTCTGGTATTTTAAAGAGTACTTAGCATAAATATTAAGCAACCTAACTAATAGGGTTCCAACTCCCAGCAACAACAAAAATAAATAAATAAAAAATAGGGAACCACCCCTCACGCTCCACCTCATGATGCTTAATCAACGTAATCAACCTTAATTTGATGCAGTGTGAAAAAAAATGCACAGAAATCAATTATTTTTCAAGAAATATTAAATAGATTCAACATCTTTCTTCAACAAAATTGCAGACTGCACAGATGGTACCTTCCCAAAGGAAAATGTACTATAGCTTACTAGGGTATATTAGACTTAATAGTCACTATATACAGTAATTGACTTCTATTCATTTTACATCAAATTAAAACTTTGGGTGTCAGATAATTATTTATTAAAAGCTAGACATTTTAAATGAGAATAAGAAAGAAAAGTATGTCTTTGTGCCCCCTTTTCCCTGTTCATGCCCTATCGGCCCCCCTGGCTAAACTTTGCTAGATCCGCCCCTGCACAGTTACCAGCGTCAGCTGTAGAAAAAGATCCTGGTGTAGAAAGTAATATTAAATAAATTCTAACAACAGCTGATCAAGCTTAAACGTGCTGCTGTTGTTCAGCCGCTGGTTTCCTCTTTCTGGTGCAAAGTGGGCCAAAAACAAAGACGGACTCGCGACAGAAAAGCCGATCAGCTGATCGTTAAGCAGTTTCATGATTGAAGTAGCAGCCGGAGAGCGAGAGGCAGTCGCTCGTTAAGCTTAACGTGGGAATGCTTTACAAACATTCAGAGATGGACTTACACACTTGCTTTACTTCTCTCGGGGATAACTTTGTCGGAGATGAAATGCCAGGTTGCTAGCGAAGCTCCACATGCTATCCAGACCACCGACAGGTCCCGCATGCCACAGCCGCTCTATCACGTGATGCATACTGCTCCGACATGCTAACGTTCTGAGGTGAGTTACGGCGTGTTGCAAGTTTTGTGAGGTGCTTTCGTGATATTTAATGGATCGGATTACATTTTTTATTTTTCTCCGATATCCGATCCAGTAATTTAGGTCAGTATCGGACCGATACCGATACATAATATCGGATCGGTCCATCTCTAGTAACAAAAGGATGAAGAAGTCAGGCTTGAGCACTGTAGCCTCTATTTCTACCTATACGTGTGTTTCTATCGGGCGATCGTGGCTCAAGAGTTGGGAGTTCATCTTTTAATCGGAAGGTTGCCGGTTCGAGCCCCGGCTTGGACAGTCTCGGCCGTTGTGTCCTTGGGCAAGACACTTCACCCGTTGCCTACTGGTGTGTGTGAATGGGTGGATGACTGGATATGTAAAGCGCTTTACTAGTCCTTAGGGACTAGTAACACACTGGTCCTTAGGGACTAGTAAAGCGCTATATATGGTAAATGGCCTGTATTTGTATAGCGCTTTACATATCCAGTCACACACACATTCACACACTGGTGATGGCAGCTACATTGTAGCCGCAGCCACCCTGGGGCGCACTGACAGAGGCGAGGCTGCCGGACACTGGCGCCACCGGGCCCTCTGACCACTACCAGTAGGCAACGGGTGAAGTGTCTTGCCCAAGGACACAACGACCGAGACTGTCCAAGCCGGGGCTCGAACCTTCTGATTACAAGGCGAACTCCCAACTCTTGAGCCACGATCGCCTCATTATAAATACAGACATTTACCATTTCTACAGTGACATCACTGGTTGCCATCTTTGCTTTGAGTTCTTATGTAAAAACTAAAAGACAGTGTGTATGTGTCCTCACGATATGCATTTGTGCTGGTGTGTGGGACTGTATTCTAATGTTTATATTGTTAGCTGCCAATTATACAAGCCTGCGTTTCAGCTCATTTTACTGAGTAAAAAAGTAACAGAATTACTTTCTCTGGCAAGTAATGACTGTGCTGCATTATATTTAAGAAAAGTGTAATGATCAACACAGGACCAAAATATTTATTACACAGCATACTATGGGACTTGCACTACAGACCAGTCAGACATCCATATAACAGAGATATCCACTTACCTAGCTGGGCCTGATTGGACTCAGACATCTGTATGAGAGCACTGTCCTTCTTGTTGTAAAGAATTTTCACCCTCTGGACATCACCATACACTCCTGTGACAGACCCAGAAGCCGGCAATAGGAGAAGAGGTTGGGACAAAAAAAAGCAGGCAGTTAGAAAAATCTCAAGGTTTCACAGGAGACAAGGATATTTAAAAACAAGGTACAGCAGAGACGACAGCATAGAAACACAGGTTTATTTTAGACTGTAGAGTGTGAGGTGTATGAAAGTGTGTGAAAAAACAGATAAAGGATAAAGAAGAAGCACCCTCTAAGCAGAAACGTTATCAAGCTATGTGAGATGGCTAAAAGTAAAAACAGCATGCAAAAACCAATGGCTTAGACATGCATTAACTTCTTACTAAGTAGTAAATTTTAGGGCAAAGTAATGACATGACATAACCCAAACCAATTAACAGGCGGTCAATGAGGATTCAAAATGACCAAATCTACAATCAGCAAACAAATATAGAGAAGCTTGTAATGCTAACAATGACAATATTAATAATAACTATGATAATAATAATAATAATAATAATAATAATAATAATAATAATAATAATAACAACAATAATAATAGTAACAACAACAACAAAAAGTCAGAATGAAAGTAGAATAGAAAGAGTAGATACAAGAAAGAAAAGTAGAGCTAAAGAAAGAAGAGAGAGAGCGCTAACGATAACATACCGAAGAGGGTAAACAGACTTTGGGGCGTAACCATCTTTAGAGGGAGAGAAGAGCAACAAGCAGCGTGAGACAGGTAGAGAGGTAGAAGAGTCGGAGCGGAGCGGAGGTAGAGATGGACAGATCGATCCAGAACGGAGGTAGGTAGGAGGAATGGTGGTTTTTGTTTTTCCCCGGAGAGTGATGGAGGTGGTGGGTCATGGAGGAGGGGAGCAAGCGGTGGATGAGGGGTCATGGAGGGGAAGAAGGGTTGGTTAATATGGGAGGAAGAAAGGGTGATTGAAGGTTATAAATTTATAAAATCCCCACCAGCACACGGAGTGAAGGTGGAGCAGGGTAGAGAGAGAGAGAGAGAGCGAGAGAGAGAGCGAGAGGGAGAGAGAGCGAGCGAGAGAGAGAGAGCGAGAGAGAGAGAGAAATCAGGGAGGCAAATGCAAATTTGGGTAAGGAAATTTAAAAAATGAGGAATGGGGAGGGACAAAAAAAATAAAATACAGGTCAGTACACTGGAATAATGCAAGTAGTTTGGTCAGAGATAATGGCTTGGATCAATGTTGTCTTTGGAGAAAATAGAGCAAAGTTTAAAAAAAAAACTGGCTTTCATCCTAGACAAGCATGGGATAAAGGTACATTCATCTCAAATCATAATAATATTCAAACTCATTCACAACAATGGGACAAATAGAACATGCAGCAGCTGTGAGAAAACTGAATGTCTTTCAGCAATGGTGTGACACGAGTTCACAAGGAGATTAGATAGCATGCAGTATAAAAGGCAACAAAATCTTGCATGCAAGAGTTGATGTGAAGGCCACTTCAGTATAACATGGCATTCACACAAATCCACAAAGCTAAAAGAAAGCATGAGCACAGTATCTTAGCATCAGGGCTTTAAGTGGTGTAGATACTGTCCAAAGGCAGAATAACACAACCATTCACAGAGATGAGCAGAGCAGACAAGTCAGATGCCAAATCAGTTTAAACACACAAACCAAAAACAGAAGAAAAGGGATAAAAGAGCAAGCAGCAGGTGTTTGTTCCCAGGGCTTAGACACAGTTAGGAGACCACAGAATGATTTCATATGAGCTTTCATATGAGCTGAGGAGAGGTGAGGAGAGCTTAGAGAGAAAAAGAGAAGACAGACAGTTAGCAGAGTTAGATGCAGTTTGACAAGAAAAGGGAAGGTTTGATTATCAGAACAGGAAAGAGGGGAGAGGGTTCGGGTGCCTATGAAATAAACGTCAAATCCTGCAGTCACCAAGTGGACCAAAAAAGGAAAAACAGGGGGGGAGAATAAGTTCTTGCTTTTAAGAACAACACAAAATTACAGTAAAGAAATGTTCATAGGAAAAGTATTTTATAAAACTAGACCTACAACAGGAGCCCAGATGTAGAACATCAACTGCTCCACACAGCTCAGTGATTACAATGAAAATGATGTCTACACACGCTGGTTAGGAGGTAACACATATAGGCAACAGGCTATCTGAATGCGAACAAATATTATACAATCAAAGGAACCTTTGGGAAACTACAGCTTACATAAAGGAAGCCTTGTTTTTCCTGCAGTTCTAAGACTAGAAAGTTCATGAAAAGCAAACTGTGTGTTCAGTCTGTGTGTGTCTCACACAAAAGCAAAGTAAATTATCAAGATTAACAGATTCAAGTGTCAAACATGAGTTTTTTTATACACATCTTTAATGACAAGCACAAGAAAACAAATCTGGAAATAGAAAAACTGACCCACAGCGAGCAACAGAAAAAACAGGAACAGATGAATGGAGGTGGTGTGTAGGAGCGGTGGAGTTTTAATTGTAGACTTTCCATTTTACTGGTGTTACTGGTGTCAGTATTACTAACCTCTTCATTGAGGTTGCTAACCAGCAGGACCCCACTGGAGCCTGTCTGCCCAGCGAGGGCCACCCTGCCCGCTGCAGCAGCAGCAGCTGCCGCCGCACTCAGAGGGTTCAGAGCTCCTGACGGGAAGCAGACAATCACGGAGTGGAAAATCATTAACGATGTTGATGATGGTGACAATACATCATGGGAAGAACACAGTACAACCCTCTCAAACCCTGCATGTCTGACCACACAAAACTGTTTCTTTGTACCATACACAAAGACATTTTCTACTGTCTGATACACTGGATGCACTTTATCATTGTTTTCCAAAAATGATCACAGTAACTGTAACAAATGCAGTAATGCAGCCCAGACACACTGGGTTGTGTTTCTCTTCCTCCTGGGTATCTATCACATGCGAGGTGAATGGTGTTACCCTCTTAAAATAATCTCAAAATAAGAATGTGGACATGTAGTTGTAGGAATAGTAGTTTTTGTTTCACCCAACCAACTCCTACCAGTGGCGTTTAGAAGCTGTGATTTCGCACCAATAACCAGGGACACAGTTCAGCTTTGGAGCCAATCAAACTGAGGGCAGATCACAGACTGTTGTTCTACATAGAGATTGAAAATGTGACGTCACTCAGGGGTAAAACCGCAAAGGATTCTGGGAACTCGTGGCAAGAGGTACTAGCGCACGCAGGCTTTCAATTGAAATCAGTTACACAGCGATAAAAAGAAACACAAAAATGTCAAGAAGCTGTTGTATTATTAACTGCAATAGCCGGTCGCATGACAGCCACGGGAAGCCGACGGGTAAAGAGATCGGTTGTTATCGGATTACGTCGTTGAAGAGAAATTGTTCGAGCCATGTTTCCGAAGTAACAAAGACGCGACTGGATTGCAGCCATTCAAAGACCAAATATAACGTCCCAGAACCCTCCAGCTCACAGGTTAGTCTGCTCCAAACATTTACACGAAGGTCAGTCTGCTGTTGTAGTTAATGCGTCATTTTTCTTAACATAATTGGTGATATAGGTTACAAGCAAGTCTGGCGCTGAACAGAAATTGTCGCGCTATGCTCCTTTGTTTATTGTGCATAAATAGTGAATTGTCCTGACACAATATTGCGTTTCGCTTCTGTTATTATGGTACATTGACAAAAACATATACTTTTATTCACAGGATAAAACAGTTGTTTTGTATCACTAATTGTCCAGTACGATTACAGCATACAGTATTATTGTCACTGCTACATTTCTGTGATGCTACCAGAAATTATTTCCACTACTAATTAATTACCATTGAGCTCAAATGTTATATTAATAAACGGTTAACGAATGTGTATTTATGAAGACGCTTTGTGAGAGTGGTAAACTTATGATATGTACGATGGTCTTTACTTTCTACACGGTGCATTTCAAGGTCCTGCACCCATCCGGCGGTAAACTGTACCTGGGCTTGTTGCAGTGACCTGAAGTTACTAAACTTCATGAGTGTATGCACTCACTCCAAGAACCGTATAATTATAAATATGAGCGTGGTGAAAGTTAAGGCAGCACGCTAACGTCTTTTGTCCCTCTGTGTGCTCGTAAGGATCTGACACTTTCACTCCTTTGATTTTTTTCCTCGTATCTTTTCTTTGACTTTTCATCAAGTCTGTCTTTGTACGGACCGGCATTGTACACGTTTTGTACATAACATTTTGGGGGGCAAAGAAAGAGCAAGAATTTATTGGAACCGAAGAATGAACGTTTTGCGGTGCTGCAAATGCTTGCGTTGCAAGACAAGACAATAAGACAAGATGGCGCCGAGTATGGCAGCCTCGTCGCGAGCTCCCCCAAGCAACGGCTTTCTTCTGTGTTTAATTTTACTTTTCCTTTATTTTTTCACGAGCAGCACTTGTCTCCTTGTGTACGACCGACAAACCTTACTGGACATAAAAGACGGTCTTTCTTATAACTTTCCGGAGTTCAAGTTTTGCAACACGGACGCTCCGTTTGCAGACCCCCCATTCATCTCACCTGAGACGCCTTTGTTCTCTGGCCCTGGAGGCCGCAAACGCCGACGCAGAGGGAGAAGATCTGGCGTTCTGGTTCGACTGAGACGGCGCACTTACAGACCACCGTTACCCAGTTTATTACTGGCTAATGTGCAGTCTCTGGAGAACAAGCTGTGCGAGCTTCGGGCACGGATCTCATTCCAGCGAGAGATGCGGGACTGCTGCATGATCTGCCTCACAGAAACCTGGCTATCGGACAAGGTACCGGACTCCGCAATACAACTACCGGGGTTCTCTGTGCATCGCGCGGACAGGTCACAGGATCTTACTGGGAAAAGCAGAGGCGGTGGTGTGTGTTTCATGATCAACAACAGCTGGTGTGATTATGCGAACGTGCACCCGGTCAAATCCTTCTGCTCACCGGACCTGGAGTACCTGATGATTAAGTGCCGGCCATTCTGGCTACCGAGGGAATTTACAGCAGTGATTATTACGGCTGTTTACATACCCCCACAAGCCGACACTGACCGTGCACTCAGGGAACTGTACAGCGCGATCAGCAGCGAGGAAACCGCACACCCAGAGGCAGCGTTTATCACAGCCGGAGACTTTAATAAGGGAAACCTGAAGAAAGTCTCACCAAAACTCCATCAACACATCCTTTTCAACACACGTGGAAACCGGCTACTCGACCACTGTTACACCTCTTTCCGGGATGCGTACAAAGCCCTCCCCCGCGCCCCATTCGGCCAATCAGATCACTGCTCCATCCTGCTCCTGCCCGCCTACAGGCAGAAGCTGAAACAGGAAGCTCCAACCCGGAGGGCGGTGCACTGTTGGACGGACCAATCGGAGTCTGCGCTGCGGGACTGTTTTGATCACGCGGACTGGGAAATGTTTCACGTGGCTGCTAGGGACATTGATGAGTACACAGACTCAGTCTGCGGATTTATCAGGAAATGCGTGGAAGATGTCGTCCCATCCAGAACAGTTAAATCCTTCCCAAATCAAAAACCCTGGATTAACGGAGATGTTCGCGCGGCACGGAACACCGCCTTTGCCTCCGCGAACACATCGGACTACAAACACGCACATTACCAACTCCGGAAGACGATCAAAGCAGCCAAACGTGAGTACAGGGACAGGGTGGAGCAACAGTTTGACAACCCTCGGAGTATGTGGCAGGGACTAAACACGATCACAGACTTTAGAGGGAAACCCAGCACACCGCAGACCACGGCCTCTCTATGTGAGGATCTAAACGTATTCTACGCTAGATTCGACACAGCGAACACCATGAGACCGGACAGTGTGCGCACCGCGGATGACGTCAGTGCGCACACTGTGTCTGAGGAGGATGTGCGGAAGTGCTTCAGGAAGGTGAACGCGCGCAAAGCTACTGGTCCGGACGGGATTCCCGGCCGCGTCCTCAAGTCATGCGCGGCTCAGCTGGCTGGAGTGTTCACGCACATCTTCAACCTTTCCCTCTCTCTGTCTGTAGTCCCAGCCTGCTTCAAAATGGCCACCGTCGTCCCTGTACCCAAATCCTCCACCATCTCCTCATTGAACGACTGGCGACCTGTAGCCCTGACCCCCATCGTAAGCAAATGCTTCGAGAAGCTGGTCAGGGACTTCATCTGCTCTGCACTACCCGACTCACTGGACCCTCTACAGTTTGCATACCGCCACAACAGGTCCACTGATGATGCCATAGCCCTGACACTACACACTGCCCTGTCACACCTGGAGAAGAGAGACACGTATGTGAGAATGCTGTTTGTAGATTACAGCTCAGCATTCAATACCATCGTTCCCTCGAAGCTGGACAGGAAACTGCAGGATCTAGGACTGAGCAGCTCCCTCTGCAGCTGGATCCTTAGCTTCCTGTCTGACAGACGCCAAGTGGTCAGACTGGGCAGCATCACCTCATCCCCCATCACACTGAACACTGGTGCTCCACAGGGGTGTGTACTGAGCCCTCTCCTGTACTCACTCTACACCTACGACTGCACAGCCACTAACAACTCCAACATCATTGTGAAGTTTGCGGACGACACTACAGTGGTGGGTCTTATCACCAACGGTGATGAGACGGCTTACAGGGAGGAGGTCAGCGCCCTGACCCACTGGTGTCAAGACAACCATCTCACCCTCAACGTCGCAAAGACAAAGGAGTTGATAGTGGACTTCCGGAGGTGCAGAGAAGTACACACCCCCATCACCATCAACGGCGCTGCTGTGGAGAGAGTGAGCAGCTTCCGGTTCCTTGGAATACATCTGGCTGAGGATCTTACGTGGTCAGTACACACAAACAAAACAGTGAAGAAGGCGCAGCAGCGCCTCTTCTTTCTCAGGAGACTGAAAAGATTCGGCATGAGCCCCCGCATCCTCAGGACCTTCTATCACTGTGCCATTGAGAGCATCCTCACTGGATGCATCACCACCTGGTATGGCAACAGCACCGCCTACAACCGCAAAGCTCTCCAGAGAGTAGTGCGGTGCTCTGAACGGATAATTGGAGGTGAGCTTCCCTCCCTCCAAGACATCTACAGGAAGCGCTGCCTGAGGAAAGCGGGGAGGATCATCAAGGACTCCAGTCACCCCAGCCATAAACTGTTCAGACTGCTTCCATCAGGAAGGAGGTTCTGCAGCATCCGGTCCCGTACCAGCAGACTGAGAGACAGCTTCTTCCACCAGGCCATCAGACTGCTGAACACGTCATAGATACCTCAGCTTCACTACTGGAACTTTAACATTATGCACTCCACACTGTATATAAATGCCACTTGTTTTGCACATATTCAACTCTGTATATTTTATATATTTTATTATTATTATTATTTTATTTTTATTTTTTTTACTATTTAATTTGTAAAAATGTGTACACACACACACACAGGAAAATATTTAGTATACACATCCAGAAATGCATACACTATTATATATTGTACATATATTTATTAGTTTCAGATGTAGCCATTCTTGTATTTTGCTCGTTTGTGTTGTTGTGTTTGCACATCTCTGTTGCTTGTGGGGCTCGCACACAAGAATTTCACTCGCATGTGCTGTGCCAGTGTGCCTGCACATGTGATGTGACAATAAAAGTGATTTGATTTGCATGCAATGCGCGAAAGTCACGTGGTCTGTCAATCTCTATTAGTCCCTGACACAAGACAGAGGTTATATTGAATAGATGGAACAACTTACTTATAGCGTTACAAACATTACCTACGGTAGTTAACGTTCTATTTTGAGTTTCCTTTACGGTAATTCAACACACACTCACAACTTGACCCATGACACCTTAATGACTCCCATGATGAGAGGGTGGGTCAACAACTCTCAGGATTACCTCCTAGGTGAAAACTCCACTACGCCATTTATTCTCTTTTGCTTATCCTCATCATGACCGCAGAGGAGGAGGAGTCTATCCCAGTTACCATAGGGCGAAAGGAAGGATACACCTTACACAGGTCACCAGTCTGTCGCAGAGCTAACACAGAGAACCAAACAACCATTCAGACTGTGGGCAATTTAGAATTGGACTGGTAATCTGGCATAACGGGCCAATGGACCGGCCTGAAGAGCTGTTGCACCAGCTGTACGAACACTGACAGCAGCCCATTCTTTCATTTAGACACTGTACTACCCAATCAAATCTCTTAATGCGATCAGCCCCTCCCCTACCTTCATTGTGACCTCACACAGCTGGTACAAGACGTGAGGAAGAGACAATATGTAGATGGTATGATAAGCTATGTACATTAGACTATACGGCAAGATTTAAGAAAGGGCACTAACTCACGTACACACGAAGAAACTTCATCAATTGGTTTAAGTCTAAATAAGGGAACCGAGTCAGTCAGTGGTACCAAGTCTCATGTTGTGGTGGTGACGGTCCAAGAAATGTGACTGGTGCAAAACCAAGCTTTTACCTACTGCAGAAACTGTCAGAAGCTGACACCGTGTGGATGCAAACCTGAATCTGTGGTCTTACCTGCACAGAAATGTGCATGTGCAATATTTGAGACCAGACACATTTCTGCAATTACACAGATTTGGGGGTTTAAATTAACCCTTTAAGACCTACCATAGAGCCAAGTCCGCCAGAGCTTATATTATATTTTTACATGTTGTGGAGCCATTTTTGGGAGCATTTCAAGTTGCTATACATCAATACAACCATTATAGCCCAAATTCTAATAATATGTCTGCATTAAGTCCATAGTAACTACAGAAATTGCAAAAAAGTGCAATAAACTACAAAGAATTTGAAAATCGTCTTTTGTTTTTTTAAACATATATTTCTAGTTAGAGAAATTTAAGAGGCTCATCCCTCAAAACTGCAAATACAAAAAAGTTGCACAAACTAGTTTCCCACCACAGGAAATTTATTTTAAGTGTCTTCATAGTTTTATTTTTGAAATACACCAATTTTCATATACTGCAGGAAAAACAAAAAAACAATCCTATGATGCAAATTTGCAAAAAAAAGTAGCATATGCATCAAAATAAACTATTTCCAGCAGTGCAATATGAGTCCTCAGCATCCCAGAAATGACACAAAGTCATAAAGTCAAACATAACTTTTAAAAAGACCAGCATAGGCTCATGAGGGCCCTGATGGTAAAAAACTACATTCCCGCGAAAATGACGTCACTTCCGGTTTCGGGCAGGTCATGGTGGACATGCAAAAGTTCGCGCTGACGTCTATTCCAACGTAGGAAGTGTTATGAACAGCTGATCGGATCGGCAAAGCGTGTTTCTGGAATATTATGTTTTTGTTGCTGCAAGTGCTTTTTATGCAGTTTTTGCAAAGCTTTATGTGGAAGGAAACTGTGACCGAGGACAAGCTGATGGCATAAGATGTAAGTACAACTCCTCTGGTTTCATATGCAAAAAAGATTATTGCGCTAGCTTAAGTGGTTGCAGAGCTACCGGGATTTTAAAAAAGTTACGCAAAACGGAGCGTGCCCGCTCCGACCGGCTTTAAAGGGTTAAACAGACGAGCTTTTTATTTTGTGTATTAGATACACCCTTGCTCTGCTCAACCTCCACAGAGAAAATGACAAAGTCAGTATGAGAAGAGGGACACCTCAGTGTCAACCATGTTCATTTTATTTTGTGAAACATACTGGGACTAATTCCAAAGTATGACTGGGAAGTGAGTGAGCAATTTAAAAATGTAAGTGGCTAATCGGATTTTTCAAATTAATGGTTCCAGAGAGACAAATATTTCTGGTGCTTGAATCCACTTTTGAAAGGATGTAGAGTTATCCGCAGCAGGAACAACAGGCACTTTAAGATCCTTCCTAATATCTTTTCTTCTTGCCACTGTATTCAAAAAACCTGAATCCTACTGACCAGCAAAGGAAAAACAAACAAAGAAACAGCTTACTTTTAAAGAGGTGATCTTATGATCAATTGCGATCAAGTGCATCCAAGTGTATTACAGTACCTAGCTGCTACTTAACCACTCAATTCCTATGGAAGCAGTAAGGGTGTGCTTAGTTTTTGACAGGCCTGCTTCTATGTATATTTTATGTTAAATAAATGTCATGTACTGTCGTTCATCAGTCTATAAAGCATTTCTGGCAGAAAAGCACTGAATAAGAGCCGGTCCTTATCTAGACTGTATTTAGCTCATTAGCCTGCTGCTAAGGACCAGATTATGTTAATTATGTGCAAAAGAGAAAGTTGTTTTTTTTAGTTGTTAGTTTAATTAGTTCATGTGGTTATCAATCTGAACTTAGTTTATCTGATAATTTACCTTTTTTTTTTTTGTTTTTAAAAAGGAGGGGAAAAAGTAATATTTACAAATGTAAGTTGAAGATGCTCGTGTGAATTCCCGTCACACCAACCTGATTTAGAATGCAGAGTGAGAACAAACAACGTCAAGTTCAAAAGAGGAAAGATAAAAGTGGGATCTACCTGGGATCTTACCGAGGAGAGAACTGGAGTCTTTGCTGAAAGCAACGGCAACTGTGGGGTCAAAACTGGGCTGGCCATCACCAGCTGGCAGCTCAGGTCGGGTGTAGTCGCGACTCTTATCATTGTTGTACTTCACATTCAGGTTGACCAGCTTGGAGAAGTCAATACGGAGTGTGCAACAGGAATTGTAGATGTTCTGGCCATCCAGTGCCTAGGAGGAGGAAAATGACATCTGTGCTCAAGAACTGAAAAGGTCGTTACACCATTTGTATTATTGATGGTAGCAGCACGACGCCGCTTCGCTGAGTCTGGCACATTGACCATTTAACCATTAGCCATATTTTATGATTAACGTAGCTGCTACTGGACTGTGGTTAGATAAAAGATGAACAGCAGACTGAATACTGAGCCATGACAGAACAGATTACAAATCCATGATCATGCTGGCTGTGGGGGAACTGTAGATTCAATTCAATTAAATTTTATTTATATAATCACAACAACAGTAGACCCTATGATAATACATACAGAGAAAAACCCAACAATCATATGACCCCCTATGAGCAAGCACTTTGGCAACAGTGGGAAGGAAAAACTCCCTTTTAACAGGAAGAAACCTCCGGCAGAACCAGGCTCAGGGAGGGGCGGGGCCATCTGCTGTGATTGGTTGGGGTGAGAGAAGGAAGACAGGATAAAGACATGCTGTGGAAGAGAGACATTAAGATAAGATGGGGCCTGATTATTAGATGAACTCTGCAGAGTCCAGAGCATGGATAACTAATGCAGGCAGGGCAGCCTGAGCTTTCAGGCCTGAGGACCAGAGGTGACGGCCTGAAAAACTGCAGACTGAGGGAAGCTGAAAGCAGATGTGGACAACACAGTAAAAAGTAACTTTTCTACTTTCACAGTAACTTACAATCTTTTTGACAGTAAGCGCTCAGGTTTTTATATGATAAAATAAAAACAATCTGAAACTTAAACACTTATTTTGTTAAATATAACTTATAAATGGGAATATTGGATGAAAATTAACAGGCCAAGTTTTTCAAGATAAGACTTCATCACCTTTACTTATATTGTTGCAGGATTGGGGGGGTGTCAAAAATGATATAGAGTATTTTCCTAAGACTCATATAGAGTTTGAAAATCTAGTACTGGGACAATCCTATTAGACATGCAAGAAAACATGACCATACCAGTTTGGCCTGCTGTGCACTGACAGGATCGCTGAACTGCAGAAGAGCCTGGAACTGATTGTTCTTGGTGAACGTGATTATCTTCATGACTGTGCCAAACTTGGAGAAAATCTGTCAAGACAAAGAAACTGGAGGTTTCTTGTTCAGCCACAAGCAGCAAATACTCTTTGTTAACTGCTGCCTACCTGTTGCAGTACGTCCAGCGTTACAGGGTAGAACATGTTATCAATAATGATGCGCAGCACAGGACTGGAAACTGCAGCCAGGACCTCCTGTACCTCGGACCCTGGTGACTGGGCTGCTGACACTGCTTGCAGCACGGCCTGGGTCCGCTACACCCGAACACAAGCACAGCACACAGCTATTAATGTAGATGGCAAATATCAAACAGGCACCTTCTACGGCTGTTGTTTTTTTTGTAATGATTCCAGATATTTCCAAGCATTTAATGCAGCCAAATAACAGCATGCATTTGCAATCAAGCAGTGATGAGGCACACGAGTTGAAAGCACGTTTTAAAAACATGAAGCTGTGCAACAACTAACATATCAGTCTGTTAGTTTCCACTAACCTGATTAGCAGCATCAGTTTTGAGTTCTTTGTGATTGGAGTACTGAATAAACACTTGGATGTTACGGATAAGGGGAGTTACTTTGGAGTAGTAGTTAACCATAGTGACAGCTGCCTCCTCTGTCCCCATCTCCAAAAACGCCTGAACGTTAGAAGAGAAGGCAAAAGAAGAAAGAAAGAAAAAGCTGAATTTGTTGACTCACTCTTACTTGGTTATTTTAATAATGAAATTCAACATGTTGCAGTTCGACTGCGTTTGGAACAATTGTCAGATGCACTTACAGGCTGGTGTCTAAGAATGGCTTGTCCTGTGTGAATTTATCTGCGCTTTCAAATTGAGCCTAACAACTGTTTTGGATGAAATTATACAAATGCTAAACAGCCTGATTCACTTACCTGATTCTTTCCCTTCAGTGTGAGAATATTGGTTACTTTGCCAAAGGGGAGGCCGAGGGCAATGACCTCAGTCTCTGAGGCCTCGTTTGGCAGCTTCCTAATGTGGATCACACGAGACGGCAGGGCCTCCTCCACCCTTAGCTTCTTACTATCACTGCCATTGGGAGCCCCATCTAAGATTTCAGGAGAAATGCTGATTAACTGAAAGGTGCACTACAATGACACACTGGGATCTTAAAGGTAAAGCTCGTGATTTTCTGCTACTGTCAACAAATGTCGAGAATTAGAAACAATGAGGCAAACTTAAAAAAAACAAACAGAACATTTCCTGCATCAGCAAGTATGCTAGGATCCACACAGCACTGTGACGATTACAATGCGCTAATTTTTTGTGATGGATTTAATTGTGGAGACAAAACTGCAATGCAGTGAGTGAAAAGGATTATCCAACGAGTTGTTCAAGAACCAAGGAGGAAGTGTGGAGAGCGACAGGAATCAGCAGGTACAACTGTTTCAAAGAAGACCCAACTGAAAAATCTATGGAAGCTAAAGCTCAGAGTTCCTAGAAGGGGCCAACAGATCCTTCAGTTTAAGACTGTCCGTGTGGAAGACTGGGCCAAAATCACTCGTGTAACTAGTTTCTCCATACAGGAGCCATCTTGAGTATTAAATAGCATTAAATACATTTCAGTAAGCCTGTTCAATAACTTTTTCCCAGTTCAAATGTTCCAAGACAGGACTGGAGCTGTTCCAGAGACTGAAAGTGTGGCTGCGTACAGCGAGGAAAAGAACAGTTGAGCTTGTGTCCAGATAGATCCTTGTGAAACAAGGAAACTCCATCAGAGTATCGAAAGCTGGCATACAGGGAAGTTCAACTGCACAAGGAAGCTGGCAGATATGCTTAGGCCGTGTCACAAACTCAACAGGGGCGGTGTGGGAAGTGGAAGAACATCAGAAAAACCTTCATGCATGGAATGATAACATTTAAACAGAGAGGAGGGATATCCTCCATGTCTGTTCCAGCCACTGGCTATGGTGTGTAGGTGCCCTCCTACTAAGGAGCGTGATGTTACCCACCAAACAGCTCTCTCCACCTAAACTCATGCAGCCTACTTCACCTAATCCTTAGGTCTGCTGTATCGACTGGCTGCATGCAAATTCCATCAATCCCCTCAGAGTTCATGGGCGGTTGGAACGAACTCACCACTGTTACTGCTCATGCCAGAGTTGGAATTGTTGTACATACTCAGCTCATCCGATCCTCTCTGTGGAAGGAAAAGAAAACAGCATCAGGCACTGCTGAGAAAAAGACTTTCCTGACAGGCCCTTGAAGACAAAACATCACACTAATGGTTTCGCTCCTCTGCCTGTGTCAGTTTAAATTGCTAAAAGTAAGATGTAGGGATGTGTCATCTCACCCTGAGCTATACAAGGTCTCTGAAGGCCTGCTGGCACTGCCAGGCACCCTCTGCTCTTAAACCCTGACTGATGGGGTGGCAACCAACATAGCTAGGGACCCATCTCACACACAACTTTCTAATAGTTTCATATCCCACCTCCTTGTGGAGGTGTCGCCGAATTTTAACTGTTTGTTCTTCTGTCACTTGCAGGCTCAGCTACAGAAACATGGTACAGATAAATTCAAAGGGGAAAAGTAGCCCGAGTAAGGCCAAAATGGTGAGCACACAAGTGTCACAGCCAACAGGGTAGGAGTAATGGGTCTTCTAACAGCTGGAAGCCCACTGGTCTTTGCCTCAGACACTGAAATACTGATGAGATAAACTCATTTCCCAGGAGCACACTATCAGAACAATCTGGCAGTTCAGCCTTTACACACCTTAATGTACCTGGCACTCAACAAATAAGATTAGCTGCCCGGAGCAGCTAAACGCATTCACGAGCAAACAAGTGTGAAATGTGGAGTAACTTTTCCACATGCATATTTACTGGAGCAATATAAGGAATATAAGGTTTCAGGTTCACCCATTCTTATCCTCAGTCTGAATAAACACACTGACACAATAACTGGGAGGCACATGTCAGATTAAAACACGGATGTTTTCAAGTGGAACTTGTTTAATAGTCAAAGCACATGAATCCATCTGTTAACCGATAGCAAATAAGTCACACACATATTTTTCTTTCTTGCAACACATTAGAGCTTCAGATATGATTATTCAGAATTTAAATAGAAAACAACATTAACACTTATTCATGTTTATGAATGGACTCCATCATTCCCTGAATTAAACATCATCTACAGGTTGTGGATGATTAGTGGTTAGTTCAATACTGCAGGATAAAAGTTCTATTCCTAAGAAAATGTAATATTAAGCTCAAACAGCATGCTCTTAGGAAACAGTATACATACAACAGTCATTACTAATGCAGCTTCTTCCTTGCCATAAGGGGTCACCACAGCAAGTAGCGTCACCTCTTTGATTGGGCAGTTTAACACCAGATGCCCTGCCTGAGTTTGAACCAACAACCTTTCACTTGTCAAGCAAACTTATTAACCACTACACCTTGGAGCTACGCTAATGCAGCACACACACAGACAAAAACAAACAAAAGACCACCTGCTTTATTTTTGGTGGTCTCCAAGTTTTATATACCCCCATCTAGGGATTGGAACCGAGAGCCGGTTCTTGTAGAGAACAGGAGTCTGTTTCTACCTGTTAATTACTCCCAGGAGGATTAAGTAAAGTGCTGCGTTACTTGTTTTCAGTTCAGTTTATTTATACAGCACTAGAGCTGGCCGATATATCAAAAATTTATCGTTACCGAAATTTATGACTCTCATCGACGTCATTTTGCCCATGTCGGTAAATTCGGTATTTAAAAAAAAAAAGAATGTGCAGGTTGGCGATGTTCATGTCCCTTTAAGACTCTACTACCTGTAACAAGACGAGACACGGGTGAACAAATGGAGGACGATTTAAATGTTGAAGCAGCAGCGACGGAGGTAGAGCTGGTGGAGGAGGAAGAGGAGACGCTTGTTAACAAAAAAATGTTCAAGCCCTGCCTAATTTTAACTATCAGTGTTCTATTGAAGTTTTTTGCAAACAGCACTATTTAATGTTTTTGTTTAAGAGTTTGTAGTTTTCACTAGTCACATGGCAGTGCTTAGTATTTATTATAGTTTTTTCTGTGTTCAATTGACATTTGTGTTTGTGACATTATTTGTTTACAAGTTATATTACCTCAAGGCCTTAGCAGAGATAGGCCTTTGTCCATGATGGCATTACATTTGCACAATCATTGTTTACTTTGTGAATAGCCAATGTGAAACATATTTATTATTAAACTATTTTGTTTACAAGGGATACACATTTTTTAGAGAGCATGGTTACATATTGTATCCTACACTTTTTATTTTGTTCAGTTAATAAATCTTAACCACTAAAAGTGCTTACTACTATTGTCTTCATTTATTTTCAGTGACATTTTACAGTCCTTTAAAGTGGTAATAATATAATTGCAATGAATAGGTCTAGGGGGAATAATATTATCAAAATAACTGGAGGAACTATGCTGCCTGCCACAGCCCCATCAAATGAAAGAAAAAAAAAAACGTTTGTTTTTTTGGCACTTGGGGTGGTTATCGTCCATTTATCGTTATCGAGGTTAACTGCTCAATTTATCGTGATATTGATTTTAGGCCATATCGCCCAGCCCTATACAGCACCAAATCACAACAGCAGTCGCCTCAAAGTGCTTTATATTGTAAGATAGACCCTACAGTAATGCACACAGAGAGAAACCCAACAATCATATGACCCTCTATGAGCAAGCGCTTTGGTGACAGCGGGAAGGGAAAAGTGTTCTGCATGTTTAAGTATGCACACATGTAAAGAAACTCACCTTTACACCAACTGCAACATCACTGATGCTGAAAGAAATAATTTTGTTTTCACAATTAAGGGATTTAAAACATCAGAACAACATAAAACAGAAACATACAAAACAGCACTAGATATGAGTAGATGTCAGCGTATTCTCATGACACTCCAGTCCATAACACATAGAACCAAAGCTGCTTCTTAACTCCACACTGTGCACGGACTGAATACATGGACCCTTTATGAATGTTATTACAGCCGCTTATACATGCAGTCTATTTCCTTTTCTGTGCTGATAAGTAAATAGCTTTGCCAAACGTGTATTCTACGCCTACATGACCTACTGCCTTTCCATCCACCCGCCTCCCCATGAGCTCACTTATGATTCATAACATCTTTAATTAACGTTCACGTTATTCTCGCTTCGACCCCAATGAACAGATACTATAAATGACACACTGTAGTACACTTGTAATACTAGTAACTCAACTCAACGTGATACGTCAAGTTTAAGTTTGATATCAACAGGAGGCATAGCTTAACTGTTTCTATGCTTTAACCGTAAAACTCCACAAAATAGGATGTTTTTAATCGGAAGTTAGGAATACTGATTTAAAGTAAGGGCACGTTTCACTCTCTTTACCTTTTACATACACTGGTTATTTAAACGCAGTCAGGTGCTACACAAAGGAGCAGTGGTAGTGTAGCATGTAGTTAGCATAACGGTTTGCTAAACTTTATTAGCCGAGCCGGTAGCAAGCTACTGTCAAGTACAACTTAGGGAAAAAAAGAAGCATTTTTCCCTGAAAGCGTCGCTTTATATGAGAGGCTTTTAAATAACAACTAGAACAGTTCATAAGAAAAACAGCGACTCGGTGCTAAGTTAGAAAAGCATGCTAACATTAAGCCGTTCCTAAATAGCAAAGAAAAATGCGGCGCTATGGAAACCCGCTAACGCAACATTCCCATTTCCCCCGTAGCTCTCTCATAAAATGACGTTATCACATAGTTACAGCTCTGCTGCCGTAATATGTGTGAAATGCCGTGTAGTTAGCTTCACTGATTTAATATTACCCGTCCATTTCTGTAATAATCTCGGCGCCTCCGTGTTTGCTCCTGTTTTTCTCCCGTTTATTCCGACACTGCACACAAGCTACCATGCAAGTGAAATCAAAATGGAGGCGCTGTGGCCCGAGTCGGTGACGCAAACACCCGAGAAGTGCCGAAACTGTGAACGCGCCGCTTCGCTGCAGAGCTCCGTTCACTCCAATGGACCGTTTGTAGTTAGCAACATACGTTCTAATTAGGGATGGGTATTGATAAGATTTTAACGATTCCGATTCCATTTTCGATTCTGTTTAACGATTCGATTCTTTATCGATTCTTATTTTTAAAAAGGAGAACACTAAGGTCGATTAGCTCAGAACTTTGTTTTATATCTTCTCTTTGAACAAGATAGAAATTTAGGAGTAATTTAGGAGTATGGCCTTAGAAACCCAACAGTGACATCTTAAGAGATCCAGCCTACAGCTCTTCAATGGGGTGTCACAGGGTCCCCAGGAAAAAAAATTGTAAATGTAAAATAATAAAATAAATATTCTTCTGTAGCAATAACAAAGTATAACATAAATTGTTCTGTAGCAATTACACAAGAATATCCAGTAATGTCCCTGCCTACAATTAAACACATTCACTTACCAAAGTGAAATCGGGGCATCTGCTGTGGCAAATGGGTGCAAACTTTTGACCACAAACTGAGTCACTGCTCGGTGACATTCGTCTATCCTGGCCTGAAAGGAGACGCTACCGGTAGACTGCAGCGAGAGCTGCCAGCATCTGAGCCAGACTGCCTCTCTCATCATGGTCACTAAATGCACAGTAATGGCAGGTTTGTAATAAGGCAGATCGCGCTAACATAATATGCACTGTTAGTTGATTATTTACCTGCTGCATTAACGGGAGAGGACGTGCAAACGTTACCGCTGCTGCAGGTTGAGATTCACGAGTCCGGAGCGGAATTAAAAACACGACATTCATTTAAGGTCATCGTGTGTTTTGTGAGCAAATGCTTTTGCATGTTCGTAGTGTTTCCTCCCTTAAATGAAATATTTACTTTGCAAGTATTCTAAGTTGTCCTGTTGTCATCCGTTCTCGTAAAGTATAACCAAACTTTTGAGCGTTTGAGCCGCTTAGGCGCCGTGTTTCCTGCCAGGTAAATGACGCTCCGCAACGTGGTGACGTCATTTGGGGCGACTGGAGTCGATAAGAGAATCGTTTGCAAAAATGGCAAACGATTCCAAGGAATTGAAACAATGGGAACCGGTTCTCAACAAGAACCGGGTTTCGATACCCATCCCTAGTTCTAATGACATATTATCATTATCATTATTATTATTATTGTTGTTGTTGTTATTGTTATTGTTGTTGTTATTATTATTATTATTATTATTACGTTGACAAACACAGGGGTTTGGGATTAACCTTTAAAAGGCAGGATATTATTCGCACTTCTAAATTACCTTGTGCATTATATTACTGGATTATCCAGAGATGTTAGATGTGGAAAACACATAATATCAACCACAAATAACTGATGACTTATAAACTGCTTGTTCAAAAGGCCGCAAAGTTGGACATTTTGTTGGGTTGCAGGCCAGTCTGTGTAGTTTCTAAGGGCCACAACCACAGGGGGAGGGGGGAGCAGGAACATGACTTTCTGTGTTCAACACACTGTGGTTTTAGTACTTGAACATATAAATTAACATTACATTTAAGCCCTTGTCAGATAAACCTCTTCACATGAGAAGATTTGAAATCCTAAGAATCTGCAGACTTTGCAGTACTTCTGAGGGTTGGAAAACTAACCTCTGGTTAATCTACACAGAGGTTGGGCAAGATTGAAACAGTGCCATCATAACATCTCAATGTTTTGATTACCCTAAAGTTGCATAAATGCCTCTTAAAGAATACTAGGAGTGGTGCTCAAAATGAAAATACAGAAAACTGGACATGGAAAAAGTGTACAGGATAAAAGTGTGTGTAGTTTATTGAATCATTCTGAATAAAGTGGACAGTTTCTTACATCAAAGTTGTGTTTGAGCATATTTAGAGACTTAGACTTAGAGCTTTTTATTGTCATTGTGCAGTTTCTTGCACAGCGAAATTGGGTAGCTGGACCACAAAGCTGCTAAAGTAAGAAGAAGAGAAACCAATATACAACGAAGGTGGAAATAAATAATAATAATAAATAAATAGAATAAAATAAAAAGCAGTGTATATGTATACATATGTGAGTGGAACTATATACATGGTGTATGTGTAGGAAACATTGAAACAGACTGGGACCAAAATAATTGCACATGAGCCAAAAATATTGCACAGAACATGGAAAGACTGAGATGTTGCACATAGATGATCAACAGCAGTGTCAGGGTGGATGTGTTGGGGAACTTTACACACTCTTAGTTTGCATTAAGAGTTCTGACAGCCCACGGGAAGAAGCTGTTCTTTAGTCTGTTGGTTTTGCACCTGATGGATCTGAGCTTTTTTCCAGAGGGCAGGATGTTGAAGAGGTCGTGGTTAGGATGGAGGTGGTCCTTTATAATTGCCCTGGCTCTGGAGAGACATCTTGAGCTGGCAATTAAGTCCAAGATAAATACCAACAGTTAACTTTAACCTGACCTGCTGGCTTGACATAATAGATGAGAACGTGCTTGTTGTTTGTTAGCTATGGGTTATGTGTTTTTAATTAGAACTAATTGCTATTGCTACTTGCTTGCCAACTTTAGCAGAACTGCAACATCATTTATCATTAATAATAGCTACTTTTTGTTACCTAGAAGCCAGTGTTTTCTCTCAACATTAAAGTGATGTTTTAGCTCACTATTTTAACACAAAACCTATGAAATGTCCAAATTGCCTCTAATTGTTTCAGGTTAACCACTGACTTTCTAGCTATGTTTAAATGCATATTTTTTGTAATTGAAGTCTTTATTTGTTTTTAAGATTTAACAAAACAAAAACGATAGCTTCCAATCCCATGGTTAATTCACATTTGCATAGTTACTAAATATAAATACGAACACACACAAAAAAGGGACAATGAAATCAAATCAAATTCCGTTATTGAGTGCCTAAATAAACATACAACACAACAAACATAACATAACTGCACTGCCAAAATAAAATCAATCAATCTCAGCCAAAAACACACCCCCATGATTTGTCAAAACCCTCCATATCATCATTAATCCTAGCCAAGAATTTTTCATATGACAGCATTTTCAGCATAAATGCATATTTTAGGTCATATTTGGTAGTCACGGCCAAATGAAGCTTTCTAAAGCACTGAAACTTGTATCGAAAAAGCATTCATTACTGTTATGATCTACCCTGGCAGATCACAGAGGAGCCAAACGTTGAGAAAACAAAGCGTGGAATGTAACTTGATTTTAACAAAAAGTGAGCAGTTTAATATAGCTGGTGGGAAAAGCACAAAACAAAGGGCAAAGCGAACCTATATGAAACTAAAGACTAACCTAAACTGGGTAAACTACCACAATCAGAATACTTTATTAATCCCTAAGGAATTGGGGCTACAGCTTCTCCAAGACAGTAACAGTGACAGACTAATTAAATAATATTAATGTACGATGTTTACAAAATTTAAGAAATAAGCATTAATATATACAAATCGATTAATTATAAACAGAGGTTGGCGTGGCTTGTACCGCTTGGAGTGTTTTCACCTACCTGTTCTGGTGATCCTCGGATGCTTCTCCAGCCCGGTTACCTGCCTCAACTCCCCCTGACCGCCCCTCCTCAGAGCTCTCTGTATCGGGCCTATTAAGTAAGGACAGTTGCTCTCTTCAGCTATTCCCTCCAGTCAATAATTCCTGCCCTCATGTTAATTATTGTTCCTCCGTCTCCTTGCAGACCCTCCACGGTTCCTCCGTCCCTGTTGGTTCCCCTCTTTATTTCCCGCACCTGTCGACATCTTGCCCCTCACTATTTTCTATCCCAGCCTTCCGCTCTTGTTGTGGCTCCTCGGGTTAAATAAAGTTTTTCTGAGCTGTTCACCAGTGAGTCTGCTTTTGAGTCCTTTCCCTGGGCAAACCGTCAGGTTATGACAATCTTGGACAACATCCGCCTCTCAGACACCACCCTAAGGGAGTCCAGTTCCATCCCCACAACATTCCTGTCCTTGCGGATCAGTTTATTGAGTCTATTGGCATCTGCAACCCTCAACCTGCTGCCCCAGCATGCAACAGCACAAAGGATAGCACTGACCACAGCATACTCATAGAAAATCCTGAGCATAATCATAATGTCTAGAATTAGACATTAAAAAATCTGGACACAAGTAACATGGAAACATGGCGTTAAATACAACAGATGACCTTTTTTGTCTTATTGTGTTCTTGTTTGTATTTTAAACAAGAACATAATTGGTTTCATGCCTTTAAAAGGCAGCAAACTCAAAATGCTGGGTCAAAAGACCCAGTCCATGACAGAAGCTTTTCAACACAGTCCTCTTTGGTGGCATCTGGTGGCCAAAAATATGAAGAGAAGCTTGACTCCCCACTTTAAAGAGTTCACAATTCTTTCTGATATTGGGCTACCATTGTGGTGCTTTGAATATGTTTTTTTTTTGGGCTAAAAAAATGTTGTGTCTATTTGTTTAATTCCTCGCAGCGCTGATAATGATAAGTGGAAGAGACTGGATGGATGGATATCAATAAACTTTCCTTGTTTAAACATGTGCCATGGCATGGTCTCCCTGTCCTTGTGACTTCTTGATGTTGGTAAATTTAACAGATAAAAAAAAATTCATATACATACAACAATGTACAGATAACATATTTATACTGAATCTCAGTATAAATACATACTTCCGGTTGAGTGAACGCTGGCGCAACTT
The DNA here is from genome assembly GCF_057381915.1 of Diplotaxodon limnothrissa. Taxonomy (NCBI): domain Eukaryota; kingdom Metazoa; phylum Chordata; class Actinopteri; order Cichliformes; family Cichlidae; genus Diplotaxodon; species Diplotaxodon limnothrissa. Next base: position 1,273,761 of record NC_140604.1, on the reverse strand, counting down.
GCTGCCGCTACTCACCGCTAACTCTGTCGCTAACTCTGTCGCTAACTCTGTCGCTACCGGATTCCTGTCCTGTTCCTGTCTCTGCGGCCCACCGGTGTCTCTGTTTCTGTCAAGTTGTTCTAGTCCGTGATGTGGCCTCTCAGGATTTATGCACAGTCTGTGTGGGTCTGGATCTTTATGTCATCAATCTACTGACTCGGCACTGGGCTCCATCAGTATACAGCTGATGAGCTCCTCTGGCTCCGCTTCTCCCTGGCTGCTCCACCGCTGGCTGTTCTTCATCTCCACACGGACATTGCCTTCCTCCATTGCTGAAAGTACATACATCGGGGCTCCCGTCGGTATTTCCATCAGCATAATTCCAAGCCAGTAGTCCACCTATGGTCGCTGTCAACGGAACCCCGGCAGGTCTGTTGACCACAATGTTTTGGCTAACCTGCCTAGGTCGGCTAACACTCTCATCCAGTCTGACAGTACTTTCGTCAACTTTGGCCTGCTTAGAATCCGTTGCTTACGAACAAAGGACATCTCATCCAGGATCTCATAACAGACCGTAAGTTGTTCTGGACTTAACCCCTCCAACTGCACAGCTGACGAGCTGCCAATCTCGGATCATCTATTTCTCTCCTTTAATGTTCTCATGACTTTCTCCATAATTAACAATCCTCGTGTTGTTTCTTTCCGGAATATCAAGAATATAAATCTTGATAGCCTGTCTCTACTCTCTCTAGCTGCTTGTCTCTAAACAATCTATTCAAGATGATCTAGTATTATATTATAATAATGGATTGGATTTATATAGCGCTCTTCAAGGCACCCAAAGTGCTATACAATGCTACTCTCGCATTCACACACTGGTGGAGGCAGCTATGGTTGTAACCACAGCTGCCCTGGGGCAGATTGACAGAAGCGAGGCTGCCATATCGCACCATCGGCCCCTCTGACTAACACCAGTAGGCGGTAGGGTAAAGTGTCTTGCCCAAGGACACAACAACCAGGACAGAGAGCCCAGGGATCGAACCGGCAACCTTCTGGTTACAGATGCACTTCCCAACCCCCTGAGCTGTGGTCGCCCTAACCGTAGGCATAGTCTCAGTAGTATTTTGAATTCTCTTGCTCCACAAAAAAGAAAAACAGCCTTACTATTCATAAGGAAATATAATAATCATGTTTTGTTTTATCAGGAATGTATCAATCAAACCAAATCTGCCTATTACTCTACCATTATCTGTTCAAGTGAGGACTCCACCAAGACCCTGTTCTCATTATTCAACCCCTTTTACAGGCCACCTGATTTTCTGCCCGCTCATCTCTATTCATCTAACTTCTGCGACTCTTTAATGCTATTCTTCACTTAAAAAATTCATAAAATACACCCAGACTTGCTCCCTAATGCTCAATGTAGTTCCTCCGTCTTAATTCCCCCCTTCTCATTTCCTTTCTGTTTTTCAACTTCCGTCTCTAACTGATATTGCTGATCTCATCAGCAAATCAAAGCCTTCTACCTGCCAGCTTGATCCTATCCCCACTATCCTTGTCAAAGCCTGTCTACCCCTCTCCTTCCCCTCATATCGAACCGGCGACGACCTAAAATCAACTCTGACTTTTTAACTGATTTTTCTAACTTTCTCGCTGAAATCCTACTCTTATCTCCAAATATACTACTGCTGGGCGATTTTAACATCCACATGGACAACACATCAAATTCAGCCACAAGAGATTTTAAATCCTGTCTGGAAAATTTTGGCTTACACCAATATATGGACGTTCCCACACACTCCAAAGGACACATTTTGGATCTTGTTTGCTGTATTGGTTTCACCCCTAAAAATTGTGCTGTATTGGACATGCCTTTTTCAGACCATAAATTAGTTTTATTCAATGCTAGTCTCCCAGTATACAAAAATAAACAAAACCGCTCAATTACTTTTAGAAATATTAGGGGCATTGATCTATCAGCTCTTTCCCATGGCATTAATAACTTACCTTCCATTGATGCCTCAGCTTCCATAGACGACCTGGTATCTCAATATAACAATGAACTTATCAACCTATTAGATACCTTAGCTCCCCAAAAAACTCGAACTGTTTCTTTATCTCGCTCTGTGCCATGGTACTCATCTGAACTTCGCCACCTTAAAGCTACTGGATGCCGCCTGGAACGTCTCTCCAGGAAAACAGGACTTACTTTGGGGTGACCATGGCTCAGTAACCGGAAGGTTGCCGGTTCGATCCCCCAGCTCTCTCTGTCCTTGTCATTGTGTCTTTGGGCAAGACACTGTACCCTACCGCCTACTGGTGTTGCCCAGAGGGGCTGATGGCGCGATATGTTAGCCTCGCTTCTGTCAGTCTGCCCCAGGGCAGCTGTGGCTACAACTGTAGCCTCTACCAGTGTTTGAATATGAGAGTGAATAAATAGTGGAATTGTAAAGCGCTTTGGGTGCCTAGAAAAGTGCTATATAAATGCAATCCATTATTATTATTATTACTATTCACAAGGATATGTATCTCAGTCATATACAACATTATAAAGAAGCTATTCATCATGCTAAATCTGCTTACTACACCTCTGTTATTGAATCCGCTGAAGGAAACACTTGCACTTTGTTTTCTACATTGCATAATATTGTTAAACCCCCAGATACCTTTGCCATACATACACACTCTGCTGCAGTTTGCAACAAATTTATGGACTTTTTTTACACCAAGATTGAGAATCTTTACCAACACTTGCCCTCGTGCTGTGATGTGGTCAATTGTTCTATCTGCATTTTTTGTCCTTCTCAGCTGTCATTCTCTCTATCCAATTTTGAACTTCCCACAATAACTCAGCCATCTTCCATAATTACTAACTTAAAGTCATCATCGTGCAAACTTGATCCACTGCCGACAAATCTTGTTAAACTCTCATTCCCCTCTCTTGCCCCACTGATTGCTAATATCGTACACTCCTCTCTTATATCTGGTTCTGTTCCATCTTCTCTTAGAACTGCAATAATAAACCCAATACTGCAAAAGAATGGTTCAGATCCCTTCAATCGAAATAATTTCAGGCCAATTTCAAATCTCCCTTTTCTAGCAAAAATTCTTGAAAAGATAGTGGCTGCACAGGTTCATCATCATCTTACTGGAAATAATTTGTACGAACAGTTTCAGTCCGGCTTTCGTTCATGTCACAGTACAGAAACAGCTCTAGTAAAAATCACCAAAGATCTTCTGCTTGCAGCTGATTCTGGACTTATATCCAGCTTCCTCCAGGTGGTGCTGTTGTTGCACTTCTGGAGCTAGAGTCTGCGCAGCAGTGACTTGAGATGGAGTGGCTGTGTCATCACCAGAGATGGGCAGTAACGCGTTACTGTAATCCGGTTACTTCTTTCAGTAACGAGTAAAGTAAGGGATTACTATTGTAAAAAAGGTAATTAGATTACCGTTACTTTCCCGTAAGCATGCTGCGTTACTGTGTTACTAAAACCGTGATTTTTTTGTGAGTGTCTCATGACAATGACATAAGCGAGTGCGACGTTCATGACAACAGCTGTGTGCAGATCATCAATGGATCATATATCGAGTGCGGATAGAGTATGAGCGTGTAGTGTTTAAAGCGTGGAAGCACTGACCTTACTTTGAGTTTGATTTCGTAAAAAGTGAGAAAAACATTAGTGTCCGCTGTGCGTGGGAAGAAAACTTCTTTTTACAGCGAAAAAAACCCTAAACTTCTGAGCAAGCACCAAATACGCTATCACGTAATGGGAAATTCACAGACAAACTCACGGATTCTTCCACTGACTGCTGCGACACACCTGCACCAGGGCAAACCTCCACCTGCTATACAGGTGAAAATAGAGCAACATGACCGCTGAGTCTTTGATTTATTTATTTTCTGCTGTGTTTCACTTGCATTTATTTGAAAGAGTGAGTGTAAACACAAAAAATGTTTTATTTTATGTGCTAGAATGTGCAGAAAATAGGTTTAAATGTTAAACAAATTTCTTCCAGTCAGAGAATGTTGCATATAATTAAATTTTTGCTTGATGCATAAAGTTAAAAGATTAAAACTGATAAAACGAGTTTTAAAAAGAGACTTTTCCATTTGATTACATTTTATATGATGGATTATGTAGAAAAAGTAGAATTGGGCTGAAAGATCTATCGCTTTATCACCTCTTCAGGTTGTAAATCGTGTTTTTAAAAGTAACTAAGTAACTTATTACTTTTGAAAATAAGTAATCACTAAAGTAAGGGGATTACGTTTTTGGGGAAGTAATCAGTAATTAGTTACTGATGTTCAAGATGGGCTTTACATCTTCCAACAACTGCTCACACTGTCAAGGCAATACACCAGACAATTATATCCACGCTCTTTGGTTCTGTCCACCAGTGCAAAAGTTTTGGCGCGAGATATGTGAAGACTTATCAAAGTGTCTGAAATGTAACATTCCAACTTCCCCCTTAGTGTGTCTACTGGGCAGCTTAGATAATGTCACTTCAGAAAAGAATATAGCCCATATGATCTTCACTGCCCTATGCATAGCCAAGAAAACAGTCCTCATGAACTGGAAAAATAAAAATAATCTTAATTCTAACCAATATAGAAATTATCTATTAGATTACATTAGTCTTGACACAGCCTCTGCCACCACATTAGATCAATTGCTCTGGGCCCCTTTTATCAGCTCCATCACCTAGTGGGGGTGGGGGGTCATAGTTTGGTCCCGCCTTCACTGTTGTGATTGGTGAGGGGGTAGGGACAGGCTTAGGGCATCGGGGGGTTCCCCAGAGGCATCTTCCTTGGGGGGCTCAACCCGGGGTAGCGGTCACGTCCGGTTGGGGGCTCTGTTGGCTCTCAGGTGACTGTTTCCTCGCGGCTGCGTGCAGCGGGGCTAGGGCAGGGTCTGTGCTGACGGACGTGGGTTACTGACCTGGCAACCTGGCTGCCCCTGGGTGGGTCCGGGATGGGCGTGAGGTTCTGGGGGCGCTCCGTCTCTGGGCTGGGGCCCGGGCCGGGCCTCGGGGGCTTGGGTCCTGGTTGGTGTGTTGCCGGGGTTGTGGGCGGGTGGGTGCATGGGGGCCCGGCCCTGGAGCAGGGTGCCGCCGGTGCGTCGAGCCGCCTGGGGGGCTCTTCAACTGGTGGGGGGGATGGTCACATCTTGCAGGAGCTTTCTTCTCTTCAGGAACTCTCTGCAGGAGGGGGAGATACAGGAGAGGTGGAGGAAGATCTCAGCCTGGGCGTTTACCGTCTTATGTAGTCTGGAAGATGTGTGGATGGTGGGGTGGGTGCAGTTTTCTCTGTGGTGGGGTTGGGTGGACTGTCCAGGGCTCTGTGGAGCCGGGGGGCGCTACTGCACTGGGCCCCGGTCTGATGGGCCTGGGCCCCCCTTCCCTGGCGGGTCGCGGAGGGTGGGAGTGCCTACTGGGGTCAGCGGGGGAGCTGGCCCCAGGGAGGGGTTACCTGCCCCTCCCTTCCTTCCCTCCCCATCTCCAGCTGCCTCCCTCTTCCCGCTCCTCCACAACCACCCACACATGCAGGGCCTTGGAGTGGGGGTATGTCACCAGGGTGCAGAGGAGGCTACCCCCCCCCCCCGTCCCCTTCTGGCTGCCTCTGCCTCAATTTTATCCCACAACTTAGACATTCACATTATTCACACTCTCATTACACATACATATAGGATCTTGGGGGTGGGCACAATCACGGAGTCCAAATCACCATCAGGGTGTATACCTCACCCCTGACGTCGTTGCCCACCTCTCAATTTTAAATACACTTAGTCATTGAGGGCTAGCAGGAGGGACTATGCGCTTACCTGCCGCTCCTTGGCAGGTAGCTCCATGCCCTCCTGGGTTTTAATTGCACCTTAGAACACATATGCATCAACACTACAATGAGCGGGTGGAGGGAGGTTTGGAGTCTTCTCCCACCCCCATTCTCTGCGGCCTGCTGGAGCGGGAGGGCTAGTAGGAGGAGTTGGCCATCCGACTGCGGTCTGGGGTGTGGGGCCTCCGTGCTGCTGCGGAGTCGGGGTGGTCTGCCTCTCCCCACCGCAGGGAAAAGGGTAACACCACCTGGGTCTGGGTGCAATTCCCCCCTCCAGGGGCAAGGGTACCTAGACCCGGTTTGTAGAGTACGCTTGGGGAGTGTGATTGTGTGTACAGCGTCTCTTTATGTCTGTCTCCACGTTGGTTGAGTATGGAGTGAGTGCATATGAGAGCATGAGGGTGGGAATGGATGTTTGTGTCTGTGTGTGCCTGTATGTCTGTGTCTATATGTCAGGTTGGGTATCAGACGCCACCTCTCTGGGGACACCTCAGGCCCTCCAAGGTTTGGAGGCCTATCTCCACCCACCACCACTTCCCCTGCCGGTGGCGGACTCCCTCAGGTGTCGGTGTGTTGGTGGTTCTTTGTGTCTGGGGGTGGGCGTCCGGGTACACACCGGCTCACTCCTTGGCGGCCGCTTGTCGGGGCCTGGGGCCTGGGGCTCGGGGCTCGCTCGGGCCCCTTTGGAGGTGGGGTGCCCCCGGCCTCTCGGCCTGGGGCTCGGTCACTCAGGCGCAGCTGGGGGCCGGCGGAGCTCACTGGCGCGTCACTGCAACTCCCCCTGACTTCTGCTCCGCGGCTGCTGGGCGAGCCCTCATCTGGGACTCTCCTCAGCTCTTACTGGAACAGTGGCGCGGCTGCCCCTCTGTTGGTCTTCCATGGTCTCTTGTGTTCTGGGGGCCTCTGGATGTCTGGAGTTTTGATCTCCTCCATACCCGCTTCACACCCTGGAGGACGGGGCTGTGGCCCCCCCACACTCCCTAGCAGATCATTACATGGAGAAACCTTTGGAATGCAAGCATGCTGATCCACACAGGTATGCACACATGGGTATTCACAGACGCGGACTAAAGCTCTCTTGGCTGCTGCCTCAAAGCACACTGTGCGCTGTCTATCTTGCGTGCTGCACAATATCGTTTATTATTTAGTAAATATTGATATCTATGACTAGCTAGTTTATTGTGATGGTGCTTTGTTTTCTCTATTATTATGTTGCTCTTTGTTGTTTGCTGTCTCCTCTGTTTGTTTTTTTTGTTTGTTTGTTTTCTTTTCTCCATACAGGTGACCCAGGAGTTCTTTTTTTTTTCTCTCTCTTCCCCCCCCTTCTCACCGTCTCTTCTCCCCTTTGGTTTTCTTTCTTTCTCTCCCCCTCTTTCTCTCATTCATTCCCCCTGTCCTATTTATTAAAAAAAAAAAAAAAAAAAAAAAAAAAAAATGACAAAGGATGAACTGAAGCTCTGCCATCACGTAATGTCGCATACTGCTGTTTCTGATGTCATTTAAAAAAAAAAAAAAAAAAAAAAAAAAAAAAAAGTAATTAGTTACTGATTACTTTTTTCAAGTAACTTGACCAACACTGCTTGTTACTTCCAGGATGATTTTAGTAGTCTGGACAGCAGGCTCCAAGGAAAGATTATTTTTAATGTTATTGCTAGGGACACATGTAAGAGCTATTTGCACTAACAAAAAATAATATTCAGACTTCTGCCTTTATTGATTCACAAAAGGTTACACAGTGAATGTCCACAATTTGTACTTCAATTGCAGGAAATTTTATTAAACCAATTTAGCAAGAGGAAAAGCAACATCAAATATTAAAACAATAATCAAATCAATTAAACAATACTTATAATTATAACTAACCCACTCTGAGCAAAAGCTGATTTTGATTTTATCTGTTGTGAGGAAAGGTTGGAGAATGGATGACCACAACTGAATTCAAAGATGCACTTATTCTCTTGCTCTGAGTTAATGATAATCACCCAACAGGAAATCAGTTGGGGATTCAGTGGAAATATGATGCAAACCAAAATCCTTCTTAATTAACTATCTAACATGGCAAAAACAAGCAGATGAAAAGCCAGAAATTCACAGGTTAACAGGTTGGACTGCAGTCCCCCCTCTAGCATCTCTGCTGGAATTTTCAACTGTGATCCAATCTTCAGAACTGCTGATTTGTATAAAGTTTGACCTTAACATCTGCTAATCCAGCTAAATACACTCTGAGATCTACTTCCCAGTGAGCTGTACTAGCTTAACTGTTGAGCTAACATTAGTCTAACAGCCTGCCTGCTTGTCACTCCAGCCAGCTTGGCTCTTTCTCCTCCACATCGTCTAAGATGTGGGTCAATATATTCTTGTGCTGGTCGGCACTAGCGCCACTAGTGCCACTAGCAGTGAGAAGTTGAAGATTCTGCGAGTTGGTTACGCTGCACCATCAAACATAGCGGTCACTGTGAATAAGCAGCAGCAGCTGGAAGAGATGGACAGGTTTGTGTACCTGGGTTGCACTCTCAGCAGTGACGGGGACATGGAGCATGACGTCAAGTGATGAATTGGGAAAGCATGGGCAGCTTTTCAGTTCAATTCAATCAATTTGCCTTTCAACGACTATGACCTATATGGACAACCACCGCACTGCCCTTACCAACCAAGTTGCGGCTCCTGAAGACCATTGTTATACCGACGGCACGGTACACAGCGGAGACTTGGAAATCGACTGCAAAGATCAACCACCATCTCAATGTCTTCCAACAGCCCAATATGCTCAAGATTACATATCAGAATTGCGTTACCAACAAGGAAGTATATCACCGTGTAGAGGAGTAGAGCCGCTCCATGTCCAAGTCACCAAGCGTCGGTTTAGATTTGCCGGTCACATCCTTCGGCTACTGAACCCGAGACCCACCTGCGTCATGTCCTGTGGAACCTGAGAAATGGAAAGAGACGGTGAGAAAGACCCAAAATAATGTGGGGGATTACGTTCCTTGAAGATTTATGCTCAGTCGAACTGTCATGGGATGAAGCAGCAACCGCTGCGATGGACCAAGTTCGATGGCATTCTCTTGTCGCCCGATGCACTGATCGGCGCGGGATGATCTAAGTCTAAGTAAGAAAGTCTGGTCAGCATTATTCTGGATTCTCCTGATGCTCACCACCATCGATCGTCTTCATGGTCCTTTCAAAACAAGAAAATATTGTAATGTTAGCATAACAAAATGTGCTTCAGTGTCTTGCAAGTGATGTGAGTCATGAATGAATGAAGGAGTGATAGTTGATCAGAATACCATGACTGCTAAGGTTCATTGTCAGTCTGCTGCCAGAGGGGACAGCAAGCCTACATGCTTGGCACAGTAGGCCAGCTGATGGTGGCAGACCGAGCACTTATTTGTGCTTGGTCTTATTTGTACACACTAATAATGTGTTCTTATATTTGTTCTAAACCTATCTTTGTATAAAAAAAAAAAAATCCCCTCTCAACCCCGCAGCCTGTCTTTTATCCTCAGGTCCTCTACCAGAAGCCTGGGAGTCTGAGGGTCCTGCACAGTATCTTAGCTGTTCCTAAGATTGCACTCTTCTGGACAGAGATCTCAAATGTTGTTCATGGGATTTAGGCCACTCGCCTAGCCTGGGTGTCACTGCACCGAGTGCTCCGATTGACACTGGGGCGACTGTTACCTTCACCCTCCACATCTTCTTGAGTTCTTCTCTCAGCCCTTGGTACTTCTCCAACTTCTTAAGTTCCTTCTGCCTGATGTTGTTATCACTTGGAATTAGGGCTGGGCGATATGGCCTAAAATCAATATCACGATAAATTGAGCAGTTAACCTCGATAACGATAAATGGACGATAACCACCCCAAGTGCCAAAAAAACAAACGTTTTTTTTTTTTTTTCATTTGATGGGGCTGTGGCAGGCAGCATAGTTCCTCCAGTTATTTTGATAATATTATTCCCCTTAGACCTATTCATTGCAATTATATTATTACCACTTTAAAGGACTGTAAAATGTCACTGAAAATAAATGAAGACAATAGTAGTAAGCACTTTTAGTGGTTAAGATTTATTAACTGAACAAAATAAAAAGTGTAGGATACAATATGTAACCATGCTCTCTAAAAAATGTGTATCCCTTGTAAACAAAATAGTTTAATAATAAATATGTTTCACATTGGCTATTCACAAAGTAAACAATGATTGTGCAAATGTAATGCCATCATGGACAAAGGCCTATCTCTGCTAAGGCCTTGAGGTACTATAATTTGTAAACAAATAATGTCACAAACACAAATGTCAATTGAACACAGAAAAAACTATAATAAATACTAAGCACTGCCATGTGACTAGTGAAAACTACAAACTCTTAAACAAAAACATTAAATAGTGCTGTTTGCAAAAAACTTCAATAGAACACTGATAGTTAAAATTAGGCAGGGCTTGAACATTTTTTTGTTAACAAGCGTCTCCTCTTCCTCCTCCACCAGCTCTACCTCCGTCGCTGCTGCTTCAACATTTAAATCGTCCTCCATTTGTTCACCCGTGTCTCGTCTTGTTACAGGTAGTAGAGTCTTAAAGGGACATGAACATCGCCAACCTGCACATTCTTTTTTTTTTTAAATACCGAATTTACCGACATGGGCAAAATGACGTCGATGAGAGTCATAAATTTCGGTAACGATAAATTTTTGATATATCGGCCAGCTCTACTTGGAATAGCTACATCTATCACTATGGCTGCCTTTCTCTGCTTGTCCACTGCTACTTTGTCCACTTGGTTATCTTTCACCAGTTTGTTTGTCTGTATCTGGAAGTCCCACAGGATCTCGGTTTGGTCATTCTGGACCACCCTAAGGGGCATTTTGACCTATATTGTTGATCTCCAGCAAGACCCACATAAAACCGTATACAGGAAGTTGATTTCAGCTGATCAAAATGTTCTAATCCCTGATCCTATGAGTCTTACCCAGTGCATAATGCAAGGTTCTGCAGCCAATGTGGGTGAGTGTTCTTGCCCAGTACTTACTACCTCGAAATCGTCCAGGTGTCTTGCCTGCTAACCCTGACATTAAAAATCTGAGTCACCTTATAGGTCAAATTCTGTCAGTTCCACCAGTTAACAATAGCTGCCCTAAACGGGGCACATCGGATTACTTTTTTCAAGTAATGAGTAATGTAAGGGATTACTATTGCAAAAACGGTAATTAGATTACCGTTACTTTCCCGTAGGAACGCTGCGTTACTGCGTTACTAAAACCGTGATTTTTTTGCGAGAATGTCTCATGACAATGACGTAAGCGAGTGCGACGGCTGTGGTAGCACGTGTGTCAACAATAGAAAACATGGAGCGAGGGATAGAGTACGATCGTGCAGCATTTAATACTTGGAAATACTGACATTACTTTGAATTTGACTCTTTAAAAAGCGACAAAAACATAAGCGTACGTTGTACACTCTGCATCAGAAGAAAACTTCTTTCTACGTCGAAAAATTCCACTTCCAACCTGAGCAAGCACCTAGCACGCTGCCACAAGAATGTTAAATTGACAGAAAACCCCCAGGATCCCCTCACTGACGTGACCGCTGTGGCTACCACATCTACTTCCACCGGGCAAACCTCAGATGGACTCACTCCTGCTAAACAGGTTAAACTAGACGTAAGAGCGACAGGACTTAGTGCCGCTGAACTGAAGAAGCTCGTCGCTGCCTATATCGTCGAGGACATGTTGCCGATTTCCACTGTTGACTCTGAATCATTCCGACGCATCGTAGAAAAAATACCAACTAAAAGTGGTGTCAAGCTGCCCCAGAGAAAGTCATTTGTAGGATACCTTGAGAGAGAATATGACAAAATGAACTCTAACTTGAAGGCTACACTCGAAGAGGCAGTTTGTTTCCACCACTGCTGACATCTGGACGGTAAATAATAAAAGTTTTATGGGTGTAACAGTTCACTGGATTAATTCCACATTACAGCGCAACAAGGCCGCTCTAGCATGCAAGAGAATTAGAGGCAGCCATACCTATGATGTAATCGGAGCAGAGCTCAAAGAAATCCATTCATCATCTGGACTACAAGGCAAAGTTATTGCATCTGTAACGGATAACGCATCCAATTTTGCCAAAGCATTCAGAGTATGTCAGCCCTGTAATTTGGAGTCTGAATCTGAAAATGAAGAAGGTGATGACGAGGAACCGACCTTTACTGATGTCATAGAAGCTCTTTCAGCTGCATCTGGTGATGCACAGTTTAGCCTCCCTCCACACTACAGATGTGCATCGCACACAATTAACTCGATTTCAACAAGCGATGTTGACAAACATCTAAATTCCTGTGCAGACACCAAGGCTGCATATAGGAGTAGCACTGCAAAATGTTCTGCTCTTTGGACTAAAGCAAGTCGATCAACATTAGCCTCTGAACAGGTGGAGGAAGTCAGCCGGAGGAAACTAATGGTACCGACATCCACAAGGTGGAATTCCCTGTATGAGGCCATTTCTAGAATCATCACAATTCCCTTGAATGAACTTAATCCCCTGTGTGTAAAACTGGGAATCAAGTGCCTTAATGAAAGGCAGTACCAGTTCTTGAAAGAGTACTGTGCTGTGATGAAGCCCCTGACAGTGGCTCTGGACATCTTACAAGGGGATGAGTGCACCTACGGGGCTTTACTGCCAACACTCACAAGCCTGATGTCAAAGACCCTTGCCCTGAAAGATGACCTCTATGACAGCCAGCCTTCCAGATGTCATTGTAAAGGTAAGATTATTATTAACTGCTTTGGGTGGATTTGTTAAATTTATTATACCATTCACAGTGGGTGGATGTTATACTTTGTTTTAAGCAGCGGGTACAATTATTAAAATGATAGAATAAAAGACCAAGTTTTCACCCCTTGTTAAATATCAGGGACATTGATCATCATTAATCATGAATATTAATCATAATATCAACAAAACCAAAATTAAATCTCATACAGTATTGATAATAGAAAATACAGATGGTTTAGAGCTGTAAAGCCCATAAAATAATGACAATAGGTAATTATATAGTAAAATAATTTTATTCTTAGATGCATCATGTTGTATGTTACAGGCCATCAAGACTCGTTTTGATGCTGTTCTGGACAGCCAAGAAGGACTTCTCGCAGCGGCCACTTGTCCCAAGTTTAAACTTTGTTGGCTGAGAGATGAGCGTAGGAGAGAGTATGTGAAGGAGCTCCTGATAACAGAGTGTCGTAAAGCTGCTCCTGCAACTGACAACACTAATATGTCCCAAATGCCAGCCAGCCCAGCCGAAATGGACTTTTTTGAATTTCAGAATCAGCCCACAGAAAGCTTCTCAGCAGAAAAAGAAGTAACTGACTTTTTAAGGTCAGACTATGAGCTCGAGATTCTGAATCAGTTCCCAAATCTCACAAAGATGTACATGAAATACAACAGTCTAACTCCATCCAGTGCACCAGTGGCTGTTCAGTTTAGGTGGATTGGTGCTTTCCCCCAAAAAGGAACAGAATGTCTGATAGAAGGTTTGAGAAGCTTCTGCTGATGCGATATAACCAGTGTTGGGACTAACGCGTTATTAAGTAACGCGTTACAGTAACTACGTTATTATTGGGTGATCGTGGTTCAAGAGTTGGGAGTTTGCCTTGTAATCGGAAGGTTGCCGGTTCGAGCCCCGGCTTGGACAGTCTCGGTCATTGTGTCCTTGGGCAAGACACTTCACCCGTTGCCTACTGGTGGTGGTCAGAGGGCCCGGTGGCGCCAGTGTCCGGCAGCCTCGCCTCTGTCAGTGCGCCCCAGGGTGGCTGTGGCTACAATGTAGCTGCCATCACCAGTGTGTGAATGTGTGTGTGAATGGGTGGATGACTGGATATGTAAAGCGCTTTGGGGTCCTTAGGGACTAGTAAAGCGCTATATAAATACAGGCCATTTACCATTTACCATTTACCATTGTGGTAACGAGCACGGTAAGTAGTTATTATGCCAAAATCAGGAACGCGTTACTCGTTACTGGGATTTAGATAGGCTCGTTACTCGTTACTTCGTGTGGTGGCATCGCGGAGCTTCCACAGATTCAGTAACATTAGCAAGTGGTGGAGGCCAGCAGGTGGATGAAGGAAAAGGGACACAGAAGGAAAAGAGACCCGAGGCGGCCGCCGGTCCAAGTGTGAACTGAACTTCAGGTAAGAAGTTATGACCTGCAGTCTCTCTGGGTCAGATATAAACCAAGTTTAGGTGGAGTTTATTTTCGTTATGCTGACTTTTTCCGTACTGCGTGCTAGCTAGCATGACGGAGTTTCTATACAGCTGGGTGGTGCTATGAAGTTAATGATGTTGAACTTTATTTTGTTCATAAGTTATTAGAGTTGCCAACCGTCCTGCCTGGTATTCAGAGAAAATATTACGCGTTTCTTATTGAGGTGAAAAGGAACAGTTTGTCCCGTAATTCACCTTCAATGAAAAAGACACAAAGCTGGAGTTATTCTATGTCTTTGCTGCACAGCTGCCTCTTCTTCTCTCATTCTCCCCCCTCCCTCTCCCGTTTTTACTTCAATCATGAAACTGATCAATGATCAGCTGATCGGCTCTCTTGTTTGTTTATCGCTCACTTTGCGCCAGAAAGAGGAAACCAGCCGATGTCGCGCTAAACAACAGCAGCACGTTTAAGCTTGATCAGCTGTTGTTAGAATTTATTTAATATTAATTTCTAGTATCAGCTGATGTTTGCTGGAGCCACAGCTGTAAAGCTGCTGGTCATGATATGGTTTGGATATCTGGTGAGAGGGAAACATGAAGATGAAACCAGGAGATGTCCTTACTGAATCATCAGAGCTGTGATGGAGAAACAGGTTTACCTTTTAGGTGACATGAATGAGTTGAAGGGACGTTATGAACTGTTTCTGAGAGACAAATAACCCCAGGATCCTTTTTTAGGTAGCTGATAACTGTGCAGGGGCGGGTCTAGCAAAGTGTTGCCGGGGGGGCACAAAGAAATACTTTTCTTTCTTATTCTCATTTAAAATGTCTCGCTTTTAAAAAATAATTATCTGAGTCTTACAACAAACGATTGATAGATTGATACATATATACCATCAAAAAAGTGTACATCACTGTCACAACAGTGTTTGTTTTCATTCAAAGGCTTTATGATTTTTCCTATAATGCGCCGGTCTCTAGTCAAAATGCCCGGGCCGATTTTCTGTCCCAGTCCAGCCCTGTATGCAGCTCATCTGCAGTCTGGTGTTGCCTACATCTTCCTATTCAGAAGGCAGAATTTCCGAGTTCTGAGTACAATCGAAAGCACCACGACTGCAGTTTTTGTGTTGGATGTAAAAGGCGCACATGACGCTGTGACGTAGGCTAGAATCATGGCAGCAGTCAACGACGGTCCAGGCGTGGGATTTCTCTTGTGGAAATGTGCACATTATCTTTTCCTTTCTATTGGTAGGTGGCACAGTGCACTTGTGGCAAGTAAGCAAGCTAGAAGACTGGCAAAGTTATGGAAGCAACACATTAACAGGAGAATTCTGAGTAAAACCAAAGTTACTTTCCCTAGTAACTAGTTACTTTGAAAGTAACGAGTAACTTGAAGTAACTGAGTTACTTTTGAGAGAAGTAACTAGTAATGTAACTAAGTTACTATTTTAAAGTAACTTACCCAACACTGCTCTTTCCGAATTACATGATGTGCTTAGTGCCTTTCAAAACAGAGATCCGGGCTCAGCCCTCATTATAGTGGGAGACTTTAATAAAGCGAACCTTGGACGTATCCGACGATGGGAGATAGGATACTGGACCATTGCTACACGCCATACAAGTAGGGCTACAAGGTTGTTTTACACCCGGCCTTTGGGAAGTCTGACCACAACGCCACAGGCTGGAGCTCGACCAGGCGAGGCACAGGCTGGAGCTCGACCAGGCGAGGCACAGGCGGAGGCTGGACCAGGCGTGGCAGAGGCGGAGGCTGGACCAGGCGTGGCAGAGGCGGAGGCTGGACCAGACGAGGACGAAGACTCGGATTAAGCTGGACCAGGCGAGGTGGAGGCTGGACCAGACGAGGATGAGGACTCGGATGAAGCTGGACCAGGCGAAGCACAGGCAGAAGCTGGACCAGGCATGGCAGAGGCGGAGGCTGGACCAGACGAGGATGAAGACTCGGATGAAGCTGGACCAGGCGAGGCGGAGGCTGGACCAGACGAGGATGAAGACTCGGATGAAGCTGGACCAGGCGAGGCAGAGGTGGCGGCTGGACAGGCTCTTCGGGCCCTCCAGCTGACGGGGCGTGAGGCTGAACGGACCCCTCGGACCCTCCAGCGGAGACAGGAGGCTGAACGAGCCCCTTGGGCCCTCCAGCAGAAACAGGCGGCTGAACGGGCCCCTCGGATCCTCCAGCGGAGACGGGCGGCTGAACGGGCCCCTCGGACCCTCCAGCTGACGTGGCAACAGGCCGGCTGCATTCACATGACATCTTATAGGTATCAGTCCAGAAACAAACAGGTGTGAGATGTCTTGAGGCAGAGACCAGCCCAGTCACTGCAAGACCCATGTTAGTTGACATAATAGGTTCAGAAACAGAAAGCCCTGTGTCTACATTCCGCCCTTCAGACTCAATCAATGACATAACGTTATGGCACAGGTAAGCTGGGTCAGCCACAGGGAAAACAAGGATTACTATATTACCCACAAAAACATGACTTAAACCTCCAGGGGGAAGTCCCTGGGTGAACATGAGATATTCAGATATGGATCTGGGTGATGAGAATTGACCAGTCTGATAGCGGTAAGTGGTACATTGACTTGGGACCACGCTAGAGGTGGACTGTAACTCAAGGGTGTTATGTAGAGTGTATGGTGAAATGGGTACGGATAATGCTGTGCTAGCAACCATAGCCGAGACGGGTGACATTTCCGGCTGTGTGCTGGTGTTAACACTAACCTTGGGACTCAAAACCCTGTCCGATAATGTGCTCACAGAAACCTCGGAGAACTGTGTCAAAGTAACTCCGTGAGGGGACGCTACATGGTCATTAATAGTGGAATCGTATCCCCTGGTCTCAGACTCAATCCTCTGAGTAGAGGCGGCAGGGATGGAGGTAAACAGTCCAAAAACACCCTGCTCACGACTGTGGGGAAAACAGAATTTAGGTGGGGACATTTCACAGTTCGTGTTACCCTGATTAGAATCCCTGTTGTCACCTTTAAGTCCCAACATGAGGTCATGACCAGCATTCTTATTTTTAAGTTCATTGGACACAGGAGCAGCAGGCAAAACATGATCACACCTCGTCTCACCCTCCGTTCTTATATGCTCTGCGACATGACCCTCCTCTAAAAAATCCTCATTCGCTGTGAAAGCACAAGTGTCTACTTTAAGCACCTCGTAGGTGAGCAGAGCAGACTCAGGAAGGGAGGCGTTAGCCACAGGCAACTCAGCTTTAGATGGAACCCCAGGCGAAGTAACGGACAACGGAGGAAATTCCTCCCCCCCTCTTGTCACACAATTAGCTTTTAGGTCTGTGGAGGTCTCCCTCCCTCTAAGTATTACACCAGTGGTCCCTGCCAAATCACTGTCTACGGGTGTCTTCAGGGCAAAATCTCTGGGCGGCGGCCCGGTTAGCACTGCATTACTCAGCTTACAGTTAGCACTGGCTGTCTCTGAAATAGTGTCATTGTTTTCGCTGCAAGAAAAACGCGAAACAGGGGATTCCCCGGTCGGCTCACAGGCTGGACCGTCAAACTCCTGTTCCGGTGGCGGTGACGAGAACACAGGCTGAGGTTCTCCAGTGCTGGGATTTACAGTCTGTGTGGGTCTTACTCCCTGTTCATGGAAGCCAGACGAACAGACCACATCAGTCACAGTACTGGAGTCCGCCGCCTCCACACTATGTGTCTCCTTTAATGGTGACCCTTGAATCTGTAAACTTGAATCTAGTTCCTCTTCTACGGCTTCAACGGAGGCTGGTGATGGGAGAGTGCGTTCACTCACCTCCGGTTGTCGCGCAGCGCGACGGGGACGCGAACGCCGTTTCTTCTTGACTGCAGCTCCCGATGAACCAGACAACGGCGCCTCATGCGCGCTGGGCGGCGTCGCAGAGGCTGGTGAACTGGGTGCTGATGGAGCAGTAGATGAGAGTTCCTGGAAGCTCAGGGGACCCCCGAGAGCCAGGCGGGTTCCCGGGAAGATCTCCTCATAGTCAGGAGCTAGCCATGGCTTCCACCGGAGCTCTTCATCCAGTTGAGCGCATGCTGCACGCTGCCGCTCCTCCAGGTCGAAATCCATGACCTCCCCCGCATCCTCGTGTGGCTCGTTGGAGGGCGAAACATGCCGTAGCGCTGGGCGACGGCGACGCGAACGCCGCTTCCTCTTTGAGGTGGTCGTGGATGAAACTTTGATTTCTGTGGCGACCGGCTCCTCGTCTTCGGACCACATCCGTGCCAGGTAGGAAGCGGAAGATGGGTAGGTCGGTCGAGGCGGTGAGGGTGAACGACTGAGCTGCGATGGCGAAGTGGAAACCGGCAAGTAGAGGGACGGCGCCAGCGTAGAGGAGTGTGGTGCCGTGGCGAACTTCAGCGTGCCGACTCGTATGCTTACAGCAGGCGGAGGGGAGGCTGCGCGGCCACGGGGCTGTGGTGACGCAGTCTGCACACCGGACCGCTGATGCTGCCGAGGGCAGGCTGGGAGGATGGTGCGGAGGAAGTCCGAGATCAGAGGGGGTAGCGCCTCCCATAACCAGGGGAAAACCGTGACGCTTGTCCCCAACGAGTAAAGTAACTCCTCCCTCTCCTCCTCACTAGAGCTTCGGCTCCACTGGTAGCATAACGACTCCACTGCTTGGATTACGTCTCTACCAGGGGTCGCTGGGTCCGACATGGTCAGGTCATACTGTCACAGTCTGGCGAGGGCAGACTGTAGGTGTTGGCAAACGGACCCAAACGCAACTCCATAAACTGAACGTGGCGCAGAGTTAACAGAAAATCAGCCGTTTATTGAGGCCAGCAAAAAGGGAGTACAAACAGCAGGACACAGGTGAACACTAAACCATAGCCTAAACTGGGTGAACTAAAGCTAAACATGAAAAACCTTAAACGTGGTGAACTGACATAGAATGCTGAAGTGAGGGTATGGACGAGCAGACGACCTGACAAATGAGATGCAAAAACAGAGGACTTAAATACACACGAGGTGATCAGGGGAAGTGGAGACACATGAGGAAACAGCTGACTAACATGAACCTAATGACAGGAGCAGTGAAGCTAAATACACAGAACCAAGAACACACGACTCCTTCCAAAATAAAACAGGAAACATAATGAAACGCAGACATGACAACCAGAACTTGACAACGTAAGACACAGACATGAAACACATGAAGAGCAGGGGAGACTTAACATGGGTTGGAAACACGAGGGGGGAATTAATAAGAACTAAAATCACCTAGGCATGGTAACAAATGAACTTAGAAAACCTGGAGGGCTTAAACATAAACATAAACTATAAACATCAAAATGAACTAAAACTCAAAACACTGGGTCATAAGACCCAGGACCGTGACAGTAACTACGAGAGAGGTGAAACGCTGGTTGGCCCAATCAGAAGCTACGCTACAGGATGCGCTCAACGACGTACACTGGGACATGTTCAGAGCATGGGCAGTCGACATCAATGAGTTTATGGATGTAGCAGTAAGCTTCGTAAACATGCTAGCGGATGAGATCATCCCCACTGCGAGAGTCGTGATGTTCCCGAACCAAAAACCGTGGGTGGACAGAACAATCCGCGCTGCAGTGAACGCCAGGACCTCCACCTACAACGCGGGTCTCACCACTGGCGATATGAGCGCCTACAAGGTGGTGTCTTACAGCGTGGTGAGGGATACCAAACGCCGGTATCGGGAGCGAGTGGAGCCTCAGTTCAGCCAGGGCGACACACGGAGCATGTGGCACGGACTACACACAATCACAGATTACAAAGCCAGGGACACTGTGCCGACCAGCGACGACTCTGCATTCTCCAACGAGCTGAACCAGTTCTACGCCCGTCATCAGAGAGGGACCGGCGATCAGCATTACAGAGCACGATGTCCAAGCGCCGCTGAGGAGAGTGAGCACAAGGAAAGTGGCGGGGCCAGACGGCATCACCGGCCGTCTGCTGCAGTGCTGTGCTAACCAGCTAGCAGGTGTGTTCACTTTGATTTTCAACGAGTCCCTGGCTAAGTCTGTGGTCCCCACATGCTTCAAGAGATCCGTCATCATCCCTGTCCCCAAGAACAACAAGCCCTCATGTCTGAATGACTACCGGCCAGTTGGACTGACCTTGGTGGTTAACAAGGTGTTCGAGAGGCTGTTGAAGAAAATCATCTCCTCTTCCATCCCAAACACCACAGATCTGCTCCAGTTTGCCTACTGACCCAACAGATCCATGGAGGACGCCATCGCCCACGTCCTACACACCACCCTTAGCCGCATGGACAAGAAACACGGTAACTATGTGAGATTGCTGTTTGTTGATTACAGCTCAGCGTTCAACACAATAGTGCCCGGTAGACTGTTGACAAAGCTGAGGGATGGATGAAGTGAAGAATCTGGCATCGTGGTGCCGGGACAACCACCTCCAGCTGAACATCAGCAAGACCAAGGAGCTGGTGGTGGACTTCACAAGAGGTCAGCACAGAGACTACAAATGCATTATCATTAATGGAGCACCAGTGGAGAGGGTGCAGTCCTTCAAGTATCTCAGTGTCCACATCTCCTCAGACCTGACATGGTCTGCCCACATTCAGGTCCAGTCCAAAAAGGCTAGGCAGCGCCTGTATCACCTACGACAACTGAGGAAGTTCAGGGTCTCTCCAGTGATCCTCAGGACTTTCTATACAGGCGCTGTGGAGAGCATCCTCACACAGAACATCACATCCTGGTATGGAAACAGCTGTGTCAAGGATAAAAAAGCTATTCTGAGAGTGACCTGTACAGCAGAACGCTGCTGCAGGACTGCTCTCCCTTCCCTACAGGACATTTACGTCAGGAGATTTCTTTCTCTCACCCCAACCGGTCGCAGCAGATGGCCCCGCCCCTCTCTGATTCTGGTTCTGCTGGAGGTTTCTTCCTGTTAAAAGGGAGTTTTTCCTTCCCACTGTCGCCAAAGTCCTTGCTCATAGGGGGTCATATGATTGTTGGGTTTTTCTCTGTATCTATTATTATAGTATATACTGTACAATATGAAGCGCCTTGAGGTGACTGTTGTCGTGATTTGGCGCTATATAAATAAAATTGAATTGAATTGAAAAATAGATGTTGGACTAGAGCAACTGAGATTTTGAAGGACCCATCCCATCCCAGCAATGAACTGTTCCAGCTTCTGAAATCAGGCAGAAGTTTCCGCACCATCCGAACAAAAACACAGAGGCTCAAGAGGAGTTATCCTCAGGCCATCCGTGTGTTGAATTAGCCCCCCTCGCCCATGATCCATAAGTGACTGAGACAGGACTCATTACCACATTCTCATATCATCCTGATCCTTCTGGCCTCACTACAACACAAGACACTTTAACACCCCACACACAATGTTCACAAGCTGTAAATTTCCAGATTGTTTTATTTTATTTTATTTCTATTTATATAATGTACCTAACTCACGCGCTTGCTGCATACAATGTCCTCTTTGTATATACTCATTCACTGTATATAAAGTTCTGTCTCTCTCTCTTTTTCTTTGAACAGGAGCGTATCAGGTCACATTTAACTGCATGTTTGTCAGGGTTCCTGGGTCAGTGACCCAGTGTTTTCAGTTTGTTCAGGTTCAGTTTATTTTGTCACTCGTTCTCATTTCCTGTTGTTCTGTTCCTGTTACGTCTGTGTGTCATTGGTTCGATTATGTTCAGCTGTTTACTCACCCGTCTCCAATCAGTCATTATTCAGCCGGTGTATTTAGGCCTTCAGTTTGTCACTCATCAACAAGTCCTGCGTTTGAGTCCTCTTTTCCTTTGCTCCACACCACGACCCCTGACAGTGTTATACAGTGGGGCAAAAAAGTATTTAGTCAGCCACCGATTGTGCAAGTTCCTCCACTTAAAATGATGACAGAGGTCAGTAATTTGCACCAGAGGTACACTTCAACTGTGAGAGACAGAATGTGAAAAAAAAAAAATCCATGAATCCACATGGTAGGATTTGTAAAGAATTTATTCGTAAATCAGGGTGGAAAATAAGTATTTGGTCAATAACAAAAATACAACTCAATACTTTGTAACATAACCTTTGTTGGCAATAACAGAGGTCAAACGTTTACTATAGGTCTTTACCAGGTTTGCACACACAGTAGCTGGTATTTTGGCCCATTCCTCCATGCAGATCTTCTCGAGAGCAGTGATGTTTTGGGGCTGTCGCCGAGCAACACGGACTTCAAATTCAAATTCAAATTTTATTTGTCACGTACACAGTCATACACAGTACGATATGTAGTGAAATGCTTGGACAACTGCTCGTGACCTAAAGAAAACAAAAAAGGAAAGGCTATGAATAAGATAGGAAATAAATATGAAAAATTAAAAAGGGTAAATTTAACTAGGAAGGAACTCCAACTCCCGCCACAGATTTTCTATGGGGTTGAGGTCTGGAGACTGGCTAGGCCACTCCAGGACTTTCAAATGCTTCTTACGGAGCCACTCCTTTGTTGCCCGGGCGGTGTGTTTTGGATCATTGTCATGTTGGAAGACCCAGCCTCGTTTCATCTTCAAAGTTCTCACTGATGGAAGGAGGTTTTGGCTCAAAATCTCACGATACATGGCCCCATTCATTCTGTCCTTAACACGGATCAGTCGTCCTGTCCCCTTGGCAGAAAAACAGCCCCATAGCATGATGTTTCCACCCCCATGCTTCACAGTAGGTATGGTGTTCTTGGGATGCAACTCAGTATTCTTCTTCCTCCAAACACGACGAGTTGAGTTTATACCAAAAAGTTCTACTTTGGTTTCATCTGACCACATGACATTCTCCCAATCCTCTGCTGTATCATCCATGTGCTCTCTGGCAAACTTCAGACGGGCCTGGACATGCACTGGCTTCAGCAGCGGAACACGTCTGGCACTGCGGGATTTGATTCCCTGCCGTTGTAGTGTGTTACTGATGGTGACCTTTGTTACTTTGGTCCCAGCTCTCTGCAGGTCATTCACCAGGTCCCCCCGTGTGGTTCTGGGATCTTTGCTCACCGTTCTCATGATCATTTTGACCCCACGGGATGAGATCTTGCGTGGAGCCCCAGATCGTGGGAGATTATCAGTGGTCTTGTATGTCTTCCATTTTCTGATGATCGCTCCCACAGTTGATTTTTTCACACCAAGCTGCTTGCCTATTGTAGATTCACTCTTCCCAGTCTGGTGCAGGTCTACAATACTTTTCCTGGTGTCCTTCGAAAGCTCTTTGGTCTTGGCCATGGCGGAGTTTGGAGTCTGACTGTTTGAGGCTGTGGACAGGTGTCTTTTATACAGATGATGACTTCAAACAGGTGCCATTCATACAGGTAACGAGTGGGGGACAGAAAAGCTTCTTACAGAAGACGTTACAGGTCTGTGAGAGCCAGAGATTTTCCTTGTTTGAGGTGACCAAATACTTATTTTCCACCCTAATTTACGAATAAATTCTTTACAAATCCTACTGTGTGTGCAAACCTGGTAAAGACCTATAGTAAACGTTTGACCTCTGTTATTGCCAACAAAGGTTATGTTACAAAGTATTGAGTTGTATTTTTGTTATTGACCAAATACTTATTTTCCACCCTGATTTACGAATAAATTCTTTACAAATCCTACCATGTGGATTCATGGATTTTTTTTTCACATTCTGTCTCTCACAGTTGAAGTGTACCTCTGGTGCAAATTACTGACCTCTGTCATCATTTTAAGTGGGGGAACTTGCACAATCGGTGGCTGACTAAATACTTTTTTGCCCCACTGAACCTGTATAACCATGCACGTGACAAATAAAGAATCTTGAATCTTGAATCTTTAATCAGAAGAGGGGCCTGAAAACTGAAGGCTCTGCCTCCCACTTTACTTAGAACCACAAGAAAGCGCGCAGTCTGAGAGTCAAGAGCTCTAATGGGATGATACAGTTCTATAAGGTCATTAAGATAAGATGAGGCCCTTTTATTCAAGACCTGGTACGTGATTAGAAGATTTTTAAATGTCATTCTGGATTGAATGAAGAGAATTTTCCTTCTCACCATTCAGTTTCAGTTCTACAATTCAATTTAAGTTCCAAAATTCAGTTTTTTGGGACTACATCTGGTTCCGGTTCCAGAGTAATCGAGCGCAGATTAATAGAACTACGTTTTACCAGCGAACCAAAAGTGTTACTGACGGGAATCTACAGCGTCTTGAGCTGGATTAAGACCTCAGAAGTGACCAGTGGATAAACTCTCAGGTTGGTAATAAATGTATTACATGTATAAGAACAAGTGTCATTCAGATTCAGATCCAGATTCAGAAGACTTTATTTATCCCCAAGGGGCAATTAACAAACAACCGAGCAGCATACGTTGAAGATAAGTACAGTAAGCACAAGCAATAGGAGTGAAATAATAAATACACAGAATATACAGTATATACAGTTTTATTACACAGTTTTAAAAATTAAGGTGACTGAAGGTGAATAAAGTGTCAGTGGTGTAAGAAGAGTGTAGTTTATGTTCATGGGTGTGGGAAATGTTCTTATCGGCTGGAGTTAAAAAGCAGGGTGGCTTTGGGGACAAAGGTGGTTCTCCTCCTCCTCCTCTCAGTCCTGCAGGAAATGCAGCGGAGGCGTCGCCCAGAGGGGAGCCATTGAAATGCGGGGTGAAGAATGTGAGCGGGGTCGTTGATGATTCTGGCTGCCTGTCTAAGGGCCTGTTGGCTGAAAACCTGAGCCAGAGCTCTGACAGGCAGTCCAATGGTTTTAGAGCACACTGATGCAGTGTGCTGCAGTCTGTTCCTGTTCTGAAGGCTGAGGGAGTGGAACCAGCAGGTGATGGAGAAGGTCATGATGCTTTCCAGGAAGGCGTAGTAGTTATGTAGTAAGTTAGTAGTCATGTTAACAAATGATAGCCGTACAGTAACTTTTATGCTTATTGTAGCAAAAAACACTAATTAGCATAGTTAGCCCTGGGTTCAGCTTTGACAAATATGATCGACTGTAGAATTCGGGTTCTCATCTTGTACACTCTCAGAGCCCTGTATGCTTGCAGAGATCACTAAAGTAGGGAAACATGCAAATGAATATCCAAACCATTGTAATTTAGATTTATCTATCTATCTATCTATCTATCTATCTATCTATCTATCTATCTATCTATCTATCTATCTATCTATCTATCTATCTATCTCTTACACAGCATCCCAACTTGAGAGCTACATTTTTAAAGGATAAAATACAGTTTCAAAGGAAATGAATTCATTTTCAAAATATAAAATTCAATTTCAATTTAGTGATGATCATTTTCAAAACTATTTACTGAATTTCAAATTAGGCTAATTCAAATTCAGTTTTAAAAAGCATTTATTCAAGTTACAATTCAGATTCAATCTGAGCAATTCAAATTTGAATTTAACTTATTCAAATTCAGTTTCTGATGGCACAACGTTCTGCCCGTACACATCACCTTGTTAATAAATTCACTGAACAGAGTCCTGCGATTGAGTCCTGCTTGCCAAGCAGCACCCTGACACAGTCTTTGCAGCTGATCCTTGTCAATAAAAATCATACAGCACTGCTCTTTTAGATTTGCTAGGGAGGGTCAACTACGGTGGCCCTGAGAGGCCAGACGGACTGCAACTTCAGAAAACACCAGCAATAAGAAAAACGCTGCAAAAGCACACAAAACACAACGGAAATAGGAAAAAGAACAACAACATTATAGGGGTCGGTAATATTTAACCTTTTTTTTTTATATACAGCTCGATGTCATGCGAATTAAAGAGAAATTAAATTAACTCCGATGGCTTAAAAGTTTCTACATTGCCGCTTACAGTGGCGCTGTTCATGTTGCTGCCAAAATGGTCACCTGACAACTGGTAGTCATGTGGGGTCCGGAGCTTCCTGCAACTGGTCCGTCGGGTTATTGTTTCCCCAGAAACACTTCCGCCGTGTTTTTTCCTATTTGTTGTTCTTTTTCCTATTTCCGTTGTGTTTTGTGCACTTTTGCAACGTTTTACATATTGCTGGTGTTTTCTGAAGTTGCAGTCCATCTGGCCTCTTAGGGCCACCGTAGTCAAACTTCTTTTTCATTTAAGACACAATCGTGCACTGTGATGCACAGAATGAACTGGCTTGGATATAGATTCATATAAACATCACAACAACTATGACTAAACAGGTGCAGATAAAATTGTGGACTGTACAATGATCTTACAAGTTGTGAATGTGTGAAAATAACATCCAGCCAGCATCCTAAGTGTTTATAATATTGAACAGTTTCAGTTTTATCACCATGGAACATTTTAATAAAGCCTATGCACAATTCAGTAAGGACGACCCAAGGTCTCACATCTGTCCTGTCCCAGGTGTATTCTCACTTTTTATTCTACAAGCTCTTTCATTTTGCAACATATTTACCTTCATTTACACCCCTCTGTAAATTTGTGATGCATCAAATAAAAGGCCCAAATTTAATGTCTGTTGTTGTCAATTGGTAGTTTCAAAATCAAATTGATTTGAATTGAATTTAATGTTGAAAGCACTCTCCCTCCCTGATCATCTCCCTCCCTCCACATCATCGAAGGAGATAATTGGAAAACCACTAACATTCATTGACATCTACATATTCTCCAACACTCTTTGTTGACCCAAATATTTAACTTAATGCATATCTATGATAATCCAATTTCAAATCCAGGTGTGAAAATCTAAATTACAAAATCCATACAATAGGCTCATGGGTGGAGGTTGCTTTTTTCAGTCTCAATTTAGATTTAAGTATATTTGGGCTTACTCAATAAATAAAGAAAAGAAATTGTTAAATTTGCGTCTACCGCTTGATTAGCTCTACTAATCCATTACACCATTAGTTTTAGAAAAACAAATAACTGTCATGAGGGAGCAGGTTGGTCCAGTTTCTCCTTCTCCTGAGCAAGCTTCCTGCAGAATCCTACCTATTGGGCAGAGCTCTCTGTTCCAGATCCTCAGCCTGACACATCTGCTGCTGATCATCATCATTAATGCCAGTATGTGAGGACCAGCTGATCTATCGAGGTTTTGCTAGATAGTCTGCCTCTCTCAAGCGGCAACAGGCCAAATCGTGTTGACCTGTTTAACTCACTGCAGCCCTGCCAAGATAATCCAGCTTCCAGTTTCCCTCCCATTTCACCTGGACCACTCACCTCCACCTACCTGTTCATCCTCCACCGCAGGGAGAACATCCCTGGAAATCAAAGGAAATCTTCAACATTCACTGTGAGGGATCTCACTCTTCTCTTCCTTGTTAAATATCAACACTTCACCAAGTTCTTTTGATTCCTCCGAGGCATCCGATGGAAGACAAAACACTGCTCAGTAGACCATTTCACACTCTATTACTTCTAGGAGGGAGATGCGTCCTGCATGACACGTGGCCGCGGATCTCAAAGTGCTGGTGTTCCCCTGACAGTTTTATTACAGAAGCTCTCTCACTCTAGTCTAAACGACAGTGTCTCAGTAACTTTCCACCAGAGATGGTCCCGTCTTATCTACATTTTCCCAGGCAAGCGTGAGTGAGAGTCTACAGCTTTCTACTCCCCGAGCACACGTAGTCTAATGCCTCTATTTTCAGGGCCGTGTCCACTTAATACCACACTATATGGTAATATGGCATTTTAGTTCATATAAAGCATAGAATTGAGGCACGTCAAATAATTTAATCCCAACATCATCTAAGTGGATTTTCTGCCTTCAGTGTAACTGGAGGATTGTTTCCCTGACATCCCCAGGAATGACCTTTGCTCCCCTGTGATTAACGTTGCTCAATTTACTTATTGTTTATAAAGTTTCACACAGTCAAGGAGCAGTTCAGGACACACTTCACAGTGTGTTGTACTAGTGTGACATGTGACAAATAAAGAATCTTCAATCTTGAAGTAAGTCAGCACAGAAGCAAGTTAGGTAGTTACTAATGTTCACCAGCTAGCCATGGACAGTTGGCCATGTTGTTATCACACATGCTTTGAATCATTTTTTATGATCTCCTTAGACCTCAGTAATAACAAAAACGACACCTGTGTGATTTAATAAAGAGGAGGTTTGATATTGCCATGGTTATAATGAGAAAGACAACTCAAACCTGGGTTGTGGCTCTTTCAATTTATTCGTAGCATTTTCCTGCTCAGCGGCTGTTCCAAACCTGCGTTAGTGCTCATACATAGCTAAGCCATTAGGTGCTCGCATTCCAATCACACTGCACATTTCTGTATAATGTTTTGTAAAACAATATTATGTATATAGTATATTTAATATTACAATATAATCTCACCACTTTAACAAAATCTTGAACCTCTAGACGTTTTGTTTGTTTATATACTTTGGTTTTTTTATGCTCTTGGGTTTCTGAAAAGGCAATATATAAATTACTGCTAATGCTAAAACTAAAGTTTTTACTATTATTATTAAAAATATAAAGAAGCGGTGCTAGTTTAGTTCAGCAGCAAGTTCAGGCCACATGCACATGGTCGGAAAGCAGCGTTCGAGTACAACCTGCAGCCCGTGTCGTCCCCCTCTCTCTCTCCCAGTCTTCCTGTGTGTTTTTGCTGTCTCTATCCAGTAATGGCAAAAATAATCAAATCAAATAAATAAATTATACATATTTAAACAGATCATAGGGATAATTTAATGTTAATCATTTTTGAGATTTTCCACTGGATATTCAGAGTTCCCTGAAAATATCTGACTGACATCATAAAAATATTTTCAACATGCCACATGAATCACACACAGTATCATCCAGGGACTGTTACTTTGCCCATTCAGACAGCACTTTTTGTTAGCTGGTCAGTTAGGCACTCCTGTATACAAGGGGAAAGGCAAGAAGAAAAAAGAGAGCTGTTTTTGCATAGTAATTAATCTTGACAGACATACGTCATGCTTCTGGGCCCCTGACAACGTTACGCCCTGGGTGAAATTAACGACTAGCTGCTTATCTTAAAAGACCTGGGAATTAATTAAAAATGACATTTCCCCAAAGACTTGGGCTTCTGAGGCTGCCGTGTTGAAATTAACTGATGAGGAGTCCTAGGAGGAAAAATGAAATAAGCAAACTGTCAAACGCTGAGCAAATCACTGCTGTTTATCAGTACGGCTCTGTCCTCAGGAAATAACAGTGGCCTTACATCCTGCATGTGTCCAGAGCACCATGGATAAAAGTCATATTGGTATTAACAAGAGGAGGAGGAAAACAAACAACCCTGTCAAATGTGATATGGAGACAATGTGCTTGAGTTAAGTAGAGGAAGACTTTGCTGAAATGAGCTCTTAATTCAGCACAAAGATGGTCTAGCACTGACTTGAAGGAATATTTCACAACTAGAAGTGTCTGTATTATGAAATAGTGGCTTCTGTCCAGAACTCGCTGTTTGAAAGCCTCACAAAGAGCGGCATTAAACAAAATCTAATTTTAACTAAATGCTCAGGACTCTGCATCCAGGACCCGCGTCCATTTGGTACAGGTTAACACAGTACACACTAACGCAGAGTAGGACCAAAGATCATCAAAAACACCGCGTTGTCTTTCTGATAACTATGTTTGGGAAGTATATTGCCAAATTATATGTGTTACTGTCTACCTCATTTATGCACACACATCTGATAACTAGCTATTTATTTAGCATGAAAATTAAAAACTTATTGGCCCCTATTAATGCATTGTCTGCATAACAGATGAATCCTAGTGATCTATGATATTAACATCACTCTCACCCTGTGAGATTAGCTTGGATTACACCCCAGGACCCCGGCTACCCTGAATTGTGTATGAAAGAACAAAAGAATGGATGAAACTTCAAAAGCATTCTGAGGGAGGTTGGGGATATTGAGTCTGAATGGACCCCGTTCCATTGCTGAGGCTGTATTGAGTTGGTTGATAGTGGAAACTCCAGAAATAGATGGATGCCAGAGGTGAAGGGAATTTTAAGCTGAAAAAGTTCTAACAAGTTTGTTTGGGTCGTGGGACTCTAGAGGGAGCTGACAGGAGTAGCTGATTCAGAAAATAGCTGAAGCAAACACTTGAATACGAACGGGAGGAGTTCTGTGACCCCACTGAGCAAAGTTTTCAGGTGGCCTAGAGGTGATTCTGGAAAACTGTCAGGAGGAAGAAGTTCCTTGCTGCTCTCAGTGTGTACAGTTAGGATGGATGCTGCTGACTTTAACTGAGAACACAGACAGGAGAAGGAAGGAAGGTGTGTCAGAAGGTAGGAAGACTAAGACTACGTTCACTCTGCAGGTCTTAATGCTCAATTCCGATTTTGTGATCAAATCCGATGTTTTTGTCTGCTCGTTCACACTACAAATAAAATGCGACAGCAAACGCGCTCTAGTGTGAACGCTCAAAGCGGCCGCATGCGCAAAAGAAGACGTCACACACAACGCGCTCTGTTTAGACCGAGAGCAAATAGTATGTTTGACTGATGGCCTTAATATAAAGACTTGTTTCAGATTTTGCGTTTCCCACTTTTGCTTTAAGTTATAAAATTATTTTGTTATTTACATTTGGCCTAATAATGATCCTGATTGCTGTTTTAGAGGAGCGCTGCTTTAAAGGATAGATTTCTGTCAGAATCTGCAGATTATACAGAACAAATAAAATGTTCACGTTTCTCCAACGTTGTCTTCCCAACAGTTTCACCGGATGGCCAGGAAGCGTTCACGATGTCTTCTCTGGCGCTGATAATTGGCATCTGTCTCATGTCAGTGACGTAAAAGACGGATTTAATGCGACATGACCATCAAACAGCAGTCGCTTTCTGAAACATCAGATATGTATCGGATTCAGTACCACATATGAAAGTGCCGTTCACACTGTCATAGCATGATGGGATATGGGTTGCACAGGGTCAATAAAAGGCCGATTTGATGCGCTTTCGCCTGCAGTGTGAACGTAGCCCTAGAGTCTGTAAACAAGAGGGATGACTATCACTTGTGTAAAGTAACTGAGGTAGTTAAACAACTCCTTGGTGGCTGGGCCCATGGGGTTGATAGGATTTGCCCTGAGGTTGTCATGCTCTGGAAATCATGGGGTTATCTTGGTTGACAACCCTGCATGTAGAAGTTGGGGACAGTGCCCTTGGATTGGCAGACTGGGATGACAGTTTCCCCCTTTAAGAAGGGGGGCAAGAGGGTGTGATCCAACTTCAGGGGAGTTCTCCAGAAAGGTTCATACCAGGGTTTGGGAGTGGAGAGTGTTGGTTAGCAGCGTGGTACCCTGGAGTGTCCAAGAGAGACATTGCTGCATCTGAGGCCATAGTTCTCAGCCAGAAAAGGGTGGAGTGACAATTCTGTTCCTGGGAGGAGTTGCTAGAAGTTGAAGGCTTCAAGTATCTCCGTTTTTTGTTGCTTTGTGCTTGCCAATACAAAAATTGGCAGCTACATGTGTACAACATAGGAGTGAATGAGTGATACTAGTTTTAATAACCATTTAATAAACTAAACAAATATTTGTTTGACAGAAAGTTGTCTGTTGTCATTTATTGAATTGAAAGCCTTTATTGTCATTATACATAGTTTAACAAAATTAGAAACAGCTCTATAAAAGTGCACACATGCTTATAGCACATTATAAAAACTATACAATAATTTAACTATGGGCTGACATGCATGCAAATCCATTACACAAATGAGGGGTTAAAGGGGACTGCAATGATGCAGAATGGAATTCTGAATTAATGAGTAATTAACCCTGAGGGACAGTTTGTTGTAGTGATTTCGAGTGGGATCATTTTTCACGTGCTACAGCCTCCGATTCCTTCCAGTAGATCCAATGGATGCACTTCAAAAACTGTTAATTAATTAATGTTACCCTATGGTCCTGCCTGCACAGCTTGTGTTTGTCTTTCTCATTTCATTCAAGAGAAGAGAAGAGTAGGAATAGATGGAGTTAGTTTTTTAATTAATGTGTTACGTTAGAAAGACAAGACGGGAGAGGAGTAGAGTACATTTTTATAAGGACTGCTATTTACAGTTTAAACTGTAAATTTGAAGCATGTGATTTTTGTTTTCTTAATTAGACAATGGATCTCTACATAATGTGTTCTTGAAGTTTCCTGGTTATTTCTGTCAAGGTGCTGTCACAGTCTCGCTCCTTCGCCGTTCTGTTTTTCTCTCCTCTTGTGGCTCTCTTTCCCCTCTGTTGTGTGTGTGTGTGGATGTGTGTGGATGCCACATTTTGATATTTTAATGCAGAAATGCTGCTTATTGAATCCTACATAAAGTTCATAAAACACGTGTGGTTATGCCTCCATGTTTGCTCTTCTCAACTTTGCACTACAGGGAGTGCAGAATTATTAGGCAAATGAGTATTTTGTCCACATCATCCTCTTCATGCATGTTGTCTTACTCCAAGCTGTATAGGCTCGAAAGCCTACTACCAATTAAGCATATTAGGTGATGTGCATCCCTGTAATGAGAAGGGGTGTGGTCTAATGACATCAACACCCTATATCAGGTGTGCATAATTATTAGGCAACGTCCTTTCCTTTGGCAAAATGGGTCAAAAGAAGGACTTGACAGGCTCAGAAAAGTCAAAAATAGTGAGATATCTTGCAGAGGGATGCAGCAGTCTCAAAATTGCAAAGCTTCTGAAGCGTGATCATCGAACAATCAAGCGTTTCATTCAAAATAGTCAACAGGGTCGCAAGAAGCGTGTGGAAAAACCAAGGCGCAAAATAACTGCCCATGAACTGAGAAAAGTCAAGCGTGCAGCTGCCAAGATGCCACTTGCCACCAGTTTGGCCATATTTCAGAGCTGCAACATCACTGGAGTGCCCAAAAGCACAAGGTGTGCAATACTCAGAGACATGGCCAAGGTAAGAAAGGCTGAAAGACGACCACCACTGAACAAGACACACAAGCTGAAACGTCAAGACTGGGCCAAGAAATATCTCAAGACTGCTTTTTCTAAGGTTTTATGGACTGATGAAATGAGAGTGAGTCTTGATGGGCCAGATGGATGGGCCCGTGGCTGGATTGGTAAAGGGCAGAGAGCTCCAGTCCCACTCAGACGCCAGCAAGGTGGAGGTGGAGTACTGGTTTGGGCTGGTATCATCAAAGATGAGCTTGTGGGGCCTTTTCGGGTTGAGGATGGAGTCAAGCTCAACTCCCAGTCCTACTGCCAGTTTCTGGAAGACACCTTCTTCAAGCAGTGGTACAGGAAGAAGTCTGCATCCTTCAAGAAAACATGATTTTCATGCAGGACAATGCTCCATCACACGCGTCCAAGTACTCCACAGCGTGGCTGGCAAGAAAGGGTATAAAAGAAGAAAAACTAATGACATGGCCTCCTTGTTCACCTGATCTGAACCCCATTGAGAACCTGTGGTCCATCATCAAATGTGAGATTTACAAGGAGGGAAAACAGTACACCTCTCTGAACAGTGTCTGGGAGGCTGTGGTTGCTGCTGCACGCAATGTTGATGGTGAACAGATCAAAACACTGACAGAATCCATGGATGGCAGGCTTTTGAGTGTCCTTGCAAAGAAAGGTGGCTATATTGGTCGCTGATTTGTTTTTGTTTTGTTTTTGAATGTCAGAAATGTATATTTGTGAATGTGGAGATGTTATATTGGTGTCACTGGTAAAAATAAATAATTGAAATGGGTATATATTTGTTTTTTGTTAAGTTGCCTAATAATTATGCACAGTAATAGTCACCTGCACACAGATATCCCCCTAAAACAGCTAAAACTAAAAACAAACTAAAAACTACTTCCACAAACATTCAGCTTGAATATTAATGAGTTTTTTGGGTTCATTGAGAACATGGTTGTTGTTCAATAATAACATTATTCCTCAAAAATACAACTTGCCTGATAATTCTGCACTCCCTGTAAACTCCCCCAGCCAGTGGTTGCAGATGCCTGCTTCTCCATGAGCCTGATGTTTTTGGAAGTCTCCTTGTGTGAAATGGGACTTCTTCCTCTTCACTGCCTTTAAGTGCTTGTCGGGTTCACTTTCTAATTTTTTTTGCACGAGGTTTAACTTTCAATAGCAAGTCTCTTGAGATGATGGTATTTACATGTCATCCATCCTTTGCTGGATGCACAATACTATGCACTATGCCACTTCAGAAATGCATGGAAAGATACTTTAGTAATGTGTCTGGCATCACTGTCACTAAGCATTAATAATGATAACTTTGTTTTGACAGATTGGTATAGCTCCTTTCAAGAAACCCAACTTTACACAAGAGTGGCAGTGGCAGGTTTTTTTGTTTTTATTGTTGAAGAGGTGAGTTTGGTAAATGGTAAATGGACTGTTTCTTATAGTACTGCTACTGCTTTTTACTATGAGCAGTTGAAGCGCTCTTATGCAACTGGCTTCATTCAAGCATTCACACTGTAAAATGAACGGACCCCACGTAACTTCAGGTTTCTTAGTGTTTATTTGCATAATACGTTTTCTTTCGTCACTCTGGGCAGTCAGCTTTTCAGCTGCTTCCCCACTCTAAACTCAGCTGTCCTCGCAGGCCCAGCTTCACTGGAAAAGGGGAGAATCTGATTAGTGAGTGGCAGCAGCTGTGCCTCCCTGCTCCCCCCACCCGGGTGGCCTGGGGGATCCTCTGCAAGGATGACTGCAGCTTCCAGGCTCACCGGTCTAAGACAGCAGACCCAGTGTGCCATTTCCCTGTGCAAGCCCTCCACAAACTGTTCTAGGACCACCTTTTCCAGCATGCGTGTGTCCCCCTCTGACGGCCCAGGCTGCAGCCCCTTGATGCCGCATTGTACAGCTGACAGGGCCATGCGAACGGCAAATCCTCCCCTGCCATCAGAATGGCTGGGAACTGCCGCCAGTGATCCTCCGGGGAGAGGCCCAAACAATCCAGCACCATGCAGCAGTTGTCTTCAAAACTAAGCTGATGGCAGGCTCAGAGCCGCTGTCGGAGCCTCCCCCAATAGCAACAGCAGCTGCAGTAACCACGGTGCCCATTCTGCGGGAGACCACTGGCATACCTTTGCCGTGGCCTGGAAGGTTTCCAGGAAAATCTGTGGGTGATTGCAGAGCCAAAGACTACACCTCCACGCCACATCCCCCTTTTCCGAATCCTCTATGCTCTGGCCCCTTTTAAACCACCTCAGACAGGGACTCATGGGGTTGAACTTTGCAGAAGGAGCAGGAAGCACACTGAGACTGTCTGTGTATCCTGAACAGGTTGCTTCACTTCCTGTTTTGCCATTTGTTTGGAAGTTGTGTTTTGATCGTGTCCTGTGGATTTTTGAAATTTGGCCATCAATTTCTGGAGCAAAGACTACTCACATTGTTGGAACTTTTGGTACAACCCTGTCTGGATTACGACTTTGATACAGGATATTGGACTGGACTAACGGAGTTAACGAGGTAATTGCAGGCTAGCCAACGCGTTACCAGGCTAACAGCTGACTGAGGAATCAGCTGACCGAACCTGCTACCAGGGTAACCAGATAAAATGGGGCCGAAGAGGACACCGACAGCTGAAGAAGTCGAGGACATTAAAAAGTCCCTTGACTTCATAATGGAGGAAATTTCTACTATCAGGTTGCAGCAGAAAAATATCATTGAAATTGTGGAGGAGGTAAAGCTCCTCCGCATCCAAAATGCCGAAAAAGATAAAAAGATTGCATACCTGGAAAGTAAGGTCGCTGACCTGGAACAATACTCCAGGATAAACGACGTCATCATCACTGGGCTCCATATTAAACCCCGGTCATACGCTCAGGCGGTGACCGCTGACAGCAACGAGGAACCTGGAGAGCTTGACATTAGCTCCACGGAACAACAGGTGGCTGCTTTCCTGCGGTCCAAAGGGATTGCCCTGGACTGTAACTCTGTCGAAGCATGCCACCCTCTTCCCAGGAGGAACGGCAACATACCGGCTATTATATTAAGGTTTGTAAATCGAAAGCACAAGATTACGCTGCTGAAACAAGGAAGAAAATTAAAAGGATCTAATGTCTTTATCAATGAACATCTAACCAAACACAACGCTGAAATAGCCAAAAAAGCGCGACACCTTAAGAAGCTGGGAAAAATCCAAAGCACTTGGACGACGAACTGCAAAATATTCATTAAACTAAACGGATCACCAGAGGAAGCCAAAGTTCTGACCATTAAAAATATGGCGGATCTCGAAAAATATCAGTGAGCAACACGATCTGGACGGCAAACAAGGTAACAGACAACCACACACTCACTTATGACACACACTGGAAGGAAGAACTCAGATACATCTGGAAGAATCAGCTGCATCAGTCAGACAGTTGCAGAATAGGATCAATTGGAACTGAAAACATTTAACTATATAGATCACAATACACATGACTTGGAATATGAAATAGATCCAGACAACAACTTTTTCTCATCTAACAATAACAATTGCTGCTACTATACAAATAAAGACTACAATCAGAGGATTAAAACTGAGAATAAATTATCAATTATCCACTTTAACTGTAGAAGTCTCTATGCTAATTTTAGTCATATCAAAGAATATCTTAACCAGTTTTCACATCCATTTAGTGTCATTGCCTTATCAGAAACGTGGATCAATATGGAAAAAGGAACAGACTTTGAACTGGAGGGTTATGAATTCACATTTATAACTAGGCGAAACAAAGGAGGAGGAGGAGTGGCCTTGTATGTGGACAAATCCTTGAAATTTAATGTGGTGGAAAAGATGACGATGGTGATTGATAATGTACTAGAATGTATTACAGTTGAAATTTGTAAGGAAAAAAGTAAAAATGTAATCATTAGCTGTATATACAGAGCTCCAGGTAGTAGTATTGAGACATTTAAAGACTGGATAGAAGAAACATTTATTGAAATAGCTCGCAAAAAAGTTTTCATTTGTGGAGACTTCAATATTGATTTGCTAAACCCAAATAAACATAAAACCACTGAGGAATTTATAAACACAATGCACTGTATGAACCTATTCCCTAAAATTACTAGACCTACCAGGATTACATCACATTGTGCAACTCTCATAGACAACATTTTTGCAAATGACATTGAAAATAAGACTGTAAGTGGACTCCTGATTAACGACATAAGTGACCATCTGCCAATTTTTACAATCTATGATAGGAATTACAAGATCAATAAAATGGACAGTAAAAAAGAGTACAGACGAGTAAGAACAGAAGAAAGAATGAATGCATTTAAAAAAGATTTATTGAAGGAAAACTGGGGTGAAGTATATCAGGAACAGGACGTTAATAGTGCTTATAATAAATTCCTTAGAATATTTACATTACTGTACAATACCAACTGTCCAATAAAGCAATATAGTAGGAAACAGAAATATATGGACTGTCCATGGATAACAAAAGGTCTGCAAAATGCATGTATAAAGAAAAATGCTCTATACAGAGAGTTCTTAAGAACGAGAACTAAAGATGCTGAAATCAGATACAAAAGATATAAAAATAGGTTAACTAATATACTTAGATTTAGTAAAATGGAATACTATAAGAACTGTTACGAGTTCAAAATTGGGGATGGAAACAAGAGAAAAAACCACAATAACAACACTGGTCCGGCCGGGTTGAGTCAAACGATGATTTTAATGATCACACGCGTGGGAGATGGACACTGTATGCAGACAGCCTCAGATCTCAAAATGGTGGAGCATTGCTCAAACTTTTATAGCGTCTGGTGCCTCCACCTTATCATAAAAAGCCTAAACATTCGCATGCTTTCTCTCACACGGCGTCTAAGCTACGACCTTGGCTCCCTGTTTATCTGCTCCTGCTGAGATGGGGCAGAAAACTCCAGCATGCTCTGTTCTCTTCTAATCAGACAAATAAGACAATAACTCTCTGCGAACAGTATTTCTTATAACTCAGCAGTATAATGCATCATAAAACAATGTCATTCATTCACAACAAGTCAGCAGTCTAATGTAATGCAAATCAGTTTAGCTAATGCAATAGTTATCAGCTTCTTCTAATTCAGGAGGAAAATGCAAACTAAACTACATAATAATTCACAATCTTTAATTCGGGGTATAACATGGCATAAAATAACACTACAATCCAACAGAAGCAATTAGATATAAATAGAAATAATAATAAAAGATTATGGGAAATCCTGAACAGTGTTATAAAATGTGGGACTGGACAAAAGAACTATCCCAAGTATTTCATTTGTAATGACCATGAAGAATACAATATGGATGTTGTGGCAAATAGTCTCAATGAATTCTTTGTAACTGCTGGACCAAATTTAGCAAGAACAATCACTCATCCTGGGAAAGCACAGGAAAAACCCGATACACTGATTGACAGAAATCCATATTCTATGTTTCTCACAGCCGTTGATGAAAATGAAGTTCTTGAAATTGTCAAAAAATGTAAAAATCACAAATCTTTGGATTGTAATGATATTGATATGATAGTGGTTAAAAGAGTCATTGAGGCTATTATAAAACCATTTACATACATCTGTAATTTATCATTTCAAACTGGTCGATTTCCAGACAGAATGAAAATAGCAAAAGTTATACCTCTATACAAATCTGGAAACAAACACCATTTCACAAACTACAGGCCTGTCTCTTTACTACCTCAATTCTCAAAAGTTCTTGAAAAACTGTTTAAAAACAGACTGGAAAAATTTATAGATAAACATAAACTACTCACTGAGAGTCAGTACGGATTCAGATCAAGCAGATCAACATCATCGGCACTATTAGATTCAATAGAATACATCACAAATCCCATAGACAAAAAGCAATATGTGGCTGGGTTATTCATAGACTTGACAAAGGCATTTGACACTATAGATCGTGATATATTAATAAGAAAACTGGAACGTTATGGTGTCAGAGGGGTAGTTTTAGATTGGGTCCGGAGTTATTTAAGTGACAGAAAGCAGTTTGTGAAAATAAATGGTGGTTGCTCCTTATGTATGGACATTGCTTGTGGTGTACCCCAAGGGTCAGTTTTGGGTCCAAAATTCTTCAACTTGTACATTAACGACATCTGTAAAGTGTCCAAAGTATTAAAAATGGTTCTCTTTGCTGACGATACAAACATTTTTTGCTCTGGTGATGATCTGCAGAATTTATTGGAGGATATGAAATAAGTAAAGTGAAGTTCTGGCTTGATAAAAACAAATTATCATTAAATTTGAATAAATCTAAACTTATGTTATTTGGAAATAGTAGTTTAAATACTAATGCAAAGATTCAAATAAATGGTGTTGATATTGAAAGAGTCAGTGAAAATAAATTTCTGGGGGTAATAATAGATGAAAAACTTAACTGGAGAGCTCACGTAAGATATATTCATTCCAAAGTATCACGAAGCATTGCAGTACTAAACAAGGCAAAACAGGTATTCGACAGAACATCACTTCATATTCTCTACTGTTCACTGGTTTCACCATACTTAAGCTATTGTGCAGAGGTCTGGGGCAATAACTATAAAACCACATTACATTCACTTTTTACTCTTCAAAAGAAAGCAATTCGAATCATCCACAATGCAGGTTATAGGGAACATACAAACTCACTATTTTTGCAGTCTGAAATATTGAAAATTGACGATATAGTGAAATTCCAAACAGCACAAATTCTATTCAAAGCAAAAAATAAAGAACTGCCAGGTAATATTCAGAGTATGTTTTTTTTGAAAGAAGGAAGTTATAATTTAAGGGGTTTTTGTAACTTCAAAACAATGAAGGTACGTACTACAAGAAAAGGCTTTTGTGTTTCTGTTCAAGGAGTGAAACTATGGAACAAACTGAATATGGAATTAAAGCAATGTCCAAACATAAAACTGTTCAAAAAGAGTTATAAAAATATGATCTTCTCGATCTATAAAGAAAAGGAAAATATTTAAATTAAGTGAATGTCTCTATTTAAAAACAAACAAACAAAAAATTCATGATGTGATATTATAGTATATAGTATATCAGAAATCTGTTCACTATTTTTATTACAAATTATATCAGTAAGGAAGCTGACTAAATATTCACTGATAATTTATGGGACAGGGGTGGGATTAAATAAGTGTATACTTCTTCCCACTCCCTTTCAACATGTAAATTAATCAGAATGTTTTTTTGTATGTAATTTGTATAGTATATTTTTTTTCTCTCATTTCTTTTCTAAATGTACTTGTATATTGTTCACATGTTGAAATAAATTACCAATCAATCAATCAATCAATCAATCAATATGTTACAGTTTTTATAACCACTAAAAATGATATCAACGCTCTCATATAAAACTGGAATTATACGAGAAAGCATCTTTTGCAGACGTCAACTGGATCAAATGTGAAGGTCCTCTGTTGAAAGGGTATAAGGGAGCCCACTTTACTGGAGGGGCTACAGTGTAACAGGGATGGAATGAAAT
Source organism: Diplotaxodon limnothrissa (assembly GCF_057381915.1). Classification (NCBI taxonomy): domain Eukaryota; kingdom Metazoa; phylum Chordata; class Actinopteri; order Cichliformes; family Cichlidae; genus Diplotaxodon; species Diplotaxodon limnothrissa. Next base: position 1,233,406 of record NC_140604.1, on the reverse strand, counting down.
GCTTGGGTGTGTTTCTGGGAAGAGACGAATTCCAAAAGAAAAATTGGGAAGGTCTAGCAGAAAAGATCAGTGCCCGATTGTCTCGATGGAGTTGGGCCCAGCTGCAGTTGTCCTGCATGGGAAGAATTTTGGTTTTTAACATCTTGGCCACCTCTGTGCTCTGGCACCATTCTACTGTTGTGGAACCTCCAGATGCATTAATCAGAGAGATTCAAAATGCACTGGTCAATTTCTTCTGGGGACGATTCCACTTGACCAGGTCTGCTGTGCTGCTGCCTGTGTTGGACGGGCCTTTGCAGCTGCCTGGCAGTTTTTCTTCTTCAGAGACCAAAACGCTATCTTTATTATAAAGAACAACCTCCCTGGTTCAAGATGGCAACCACACTTCTTCACAGATTAAAGGATTTATGACAAGCATCTTTTTCTTCTAAACCTGACTGACATGGACCTTTCACAGACTTCATTCCTTTACCAGTGGGTTCTGGGGAAGCTGACAGTAGAGGTCATGGATGGTCTCCAAGGGCTCTTCTGGGTTGCTTTTTATAGGTAATCAATTGATTTCTGACTTTCCATCATTGTCTATCTAGGCTACAGTTGAGGAGCAAGATGAAGAAGGAGGATTGCTGTTGTCCCTTCATACACCTTCGCTGTGTGACTTCTCATAGGAGTCAAAGACGGCTTTTTATCTTTTATTTAATCTTTTTTAAAAGCTTTTTATCTTTTTGCCTAAAGTAGCCTGCGGTGCAGCGAGGACAGTTTGCCTAGTTAACTTTTTAACAGGTCAGGCAGGCTTGTGCAGTGATCATGTAGCAGGTTGAAAAAGCTACATGTTTATTTTTGTAAGAAAACCAATTACCCCCTTATTTTTTGTTTATTATTGTGACTTATTTTGACATTTTTATGTGTTGTTATATTGGTTATATTTCATTATGCCAGTAGATGGTGTTCTTGCACTGCTGTGGAACTACCAGAGAGACTTTAGCTATAGGCTCTGCGCATGCGCAGCTCAGAAATAAATGAGCTCCGGCCTGAGCAAGACGCTAACTTCGGTGTCCTCTCTATTAATCCACAGGTACTGACAAACAAACTTTTATGTTACCGAACTGGTTCTAAATGTCATGTAAGTTGAGTAACAACTGTTCGGCTATATTTTGAGATGATAGTGATGATGTTGTTTTGTGGTATTTTGTTGTAATGAGTATTAGTGTATCATCGGCATAATGCTATAATGCTACGTAGCACTATAAGTATATGCTATGACAGTGGCAACCTGCGACTTCTGAAAATGTGTTGTAGTGTTTGTTTTAGTGTTAGCCAAGCAGTACTGAGTACATGTATTAAGGGGAAAGCTTTTTGTTGGTGAAACAACGTTGCAGTCGTCTGCCGCCATGTTATGTTGCGTTCAAGGGACGCCATGTTCAAAAGTAATAGCGTATATGGCGCGAATGTGGGGAAAGGTGTGAATGTGAGATGGGTTATTTTGGTATGTTGTTATGCTTTAGCCGCGAGTGTTTTAAGTTGTGAGTATGTAAAGTCATTTTGAATTAGTTTGTATTTATTTTGCTTTTGAGAGAATGCTTTTTGTAACTTTATTTATGTTTATGAACTCTGTTATTTTATGGGAAGAATGCATGGTCTAGTGTGATTTGTATTGTGTATATGTGGAGAAATAAATGAGCTCCGGCCTGAGCAAGACGCTAACTTCGGTGTCCTCTCTATTAATCCACAGTTTGCTCATATTTGGCTACGCAGTGCTCTCTAGCCTGTGTGCCGCTTGCTGCCGGTCCAGATTCCCCTAGGTCTGGTGCCGGTAACAATCACCATGACAAAATCATGTTTGTTTCTAATGCAGCTCTGTCTGATGGTCTGAAGATCACAGCATTGACTTCCAATCCTTTCCCCTTCTCACAGATTTCCAGAATTCCTTGAGTACATTGTGTTTAGTAGATGATGATATATTCAAATACTTCATAATTTTATGTTAAGCAACCTTAGCAACCAGTGTGTGTCATGGTCCGCGGCCCGGCGTCCGAGGTGCTGATGGGATGCCCACGCCCACGGGCGTGGCTGCTAACTCCACACCTGCATCCCATCCCAGGCGATCACCAGGTGGACTATTTAATCCTGCCCAGCCTGCTGCTCCACGCCAGTCCGTAGTCGTCTCTCAGCGGTAACGTACACCTGCGGGAAAGCCCTTATGAAAACTTATTCATCTGAACTAGCACTAACTCTGCCCTGTGTACTCAGATCACAACTCGGCGTGTTTTGAGCCACCTGCCTGTCCACCTGCCCGTCCAGAATTTGGATCACGATCAGCACTCGCCGCCTCGACTTTTCTGGAGCTCCCCCGCGGACCCTCACCCCTCCCTCCGGCTCCCTCGGCCCCGCTATCATCGTAAGACGCATACTCTACCTCCCCTCGTATGCTGCCATTTCCCCCCGCCTCAACGGAACGGAGCCCAGTCCCGCCACCAGCACTAGACCTCTCTTCCGTTCCCCTGAATATCACGATCTACGGCAGGTGTTCAGTAAAGACGAGGCGCTCTCACTACCACCTCACCGACCATATGACTGCGCCATTGATCTACTCCCGGGAGCTTCGCTACCCTCTAGCAGACTGTACAACCTGTCTCGCCCCGAAAGAGAAACTATGGAGAATTACATCCAGGAGTCGCTAACAGCAGGAAGAATCAGGCCGTCATCCTCCCCCGTAGCTGCGGGTTTTTTCTTTGTGGGAAAGAAGGACGGGACGCTCCGACCGTGCATCGATTACCGGGGTCTAAACGACATCACCGTCAAGAATAAATATCCCCTCCCACTAATTAATTCTGTTTTTGACTCACTCCAGGAAGCCACAGTCTTCACCAAGCTGTAGTTCTGGTTCTGGTTGACATCTGACATCTGCCTTTCTAAGATGTTCTTTTTATACCCAATCGTGTTATTGACCTGTTGCCAATTAACATGCAAAATATTTCTCAAGCTGTTTCTGATTTCTGTTTTCCGGCCACCGGAACAGTTTCGCCGCTGCTGCCAGACCTGTGGCAGACCACCGGAGCTACAGCGCTGCCACCACTGGACTCGAGGTAGGCCGCCTAAAGCGTCCTACTGCTATCACGGGACCAAGGTAGGCCACCTGAACTCTTTTGTTAAAGTGATGGACCACCTGAGACTGTTTTGTGGGGGTTTTTTTCTTTTTTTTGCACTGCTGCGGGATGCGCGGTCTGACTTTGGGACTGTGACCTGGGAGGGTTTGTTAGTTTGTTGTTTTTGCTTGTGTTTTGGTTCTGGGGTCAGTGTCTAACGGCTGCTTCCATTGTTTTCCTGCAGGAGGAACATGGAGAGGAAGGACACCACGCACAGGGTGTGCAGAGTCACGACAGCGGGGAGCACAAACGTCAGAGTGGGAGACACACACGGGAGTCTTGGGGAGCACGAGGATTAATTGTGCATCAGTTGTTGCCACACTGTAAATAAACACACTGTTGATATTCAGAGCTCCGCTCCTGGGTCCTCCTTCCCTACATCCCCATGGTTTGCCCTGGCAAATAGAAATATGGACACTGTCCTCAGCAGAGGATATACTCATTTAAAGCACCAGAGAGCGCTTTTCAATCAGGAGCGGTTGGTAAGAGTCAGCCATATTAAGACTTTGAACAGTCTGTAAAAATATTATCTAAATGCTCAGTTCTAAAAACCTGTCAACCACATTCTAGTGTTTGTTCCAGTATTCCTTGTCTTTTTCACTTTCACATAAAGAAATGCATGGAGGGGCATATTTGTTCTTAAAACAGTGGAGATATAGGAACAGAAATACAGAGCGTGGGAAGGCGAGTCACATAGCAAACAGCAGAAGAAAGATGGCTCACAGCTCAGTGTTGCTACACACAGTGAGAGCAAATGACCAGGTGACACTGACATGACTGACCTTTCTCTGTACGTGTTTCTGTTTATATATTACCACCTCCCGTTGCTCTATGAAAGGTTAGAAATGGCACAAAAATTTTGTATTTTAACATGATCTTCCTCATATTTTATCTTTATATGGTGGGATTCAGTGCTTCATATTTATACGAGAAACATTACCAAATGAAGAGGGCACATCAAGTGGGCGATGACACAGTGGTTTCTCTATGTCTGAATTTTCACTCTTCAAATAGCTGATATGACTGCTAAGTGATAAGAACAGCTTCTAAAAGGGCATTTCTTCTGCCATAGAAGAATCCCGTGAATAGGAGTGTAGCCTATAGGTTTATATTGTTGAATTATAATTATGAGACAATGAGTTTTCGGTGATTTTACAGAGAAATGTGAAAGTAGCTTAACAAGTAATATAACGAATTGGTTTCTCGCGGGAGTGATTTATGCTCTGAATTACTTTAGATAAGAGTAAGCTAGAGTAAACTTTAGAAAAGTGTTATGTGTAATATGCTAATTATCACTCCCACACTGAACACAACAAACTAGAAAAATACCTCCAACATGCACAAACATTTGACCTCAACGCATATATATATATAATTCCTATCCTTCAAGCTCGGGTCCTCTACCAGAGGCCTGGGTGCTTGAGGGTCCTGTGCAGTATCTTTGCTGTTCCCAGGACTGCGCTCTTCTGGACAGAGATCTCCGATGTTGTTCCCGGGATCTGCTGGAGCCACTCGCCTAGCTTGGGAGTCACCGCACCTAGTGCTCCGATTACCACGGGGACCACCGTTACCTTCACCCTCCACATCCTCTCGAGCTCTTCTCTGAACCTTTGGTATTTCTCCAGCTTCTCGTGTTCCTTCTTCCTGATATTGCTGTCATTGACAACTGCTACATCTACGGCTGTCTTTCTTCTGTTTGTCTACCACCACTATGTCCGGTTGGTTAGCCACCACCATTTTGTCCGTCTGTATCTGGAAGTCCCACAGGATCTTAGCTCGGTCATTCTTCACCACCCTTGGGGACATCTCCCATTTTGACCTCGGGACTTCCAGGTTGTACTCAGCACAGATGTTCCTGTACACTATGCCGGCCACTTGGTTATGGCGTTCCATGTATGCCCTGCCTGCTAGCATCTTGCACCCTGCTGTTATGTGCTGGATTGTCTCTGGGGCATCGTTATACAGCCTGCACCTGGGGTCTTGCCTGGTGTGATAGACCCCAGCCTCTATGGATCTTGTGCTCAGAGCTTGTTCCTGTGCTGCCATGATTAGTGCCTCTGTGCTGTCTTTCAGTCCAGCTTTGTCCAGCCACTGGTAGGATTTCTGGATATCAGCCACCTCCTCTATCTGCCGGTGGTACATACCGTGCAGGGGCCTGTCCTTCCATGATGGTTCCTCCTGTTTCTTGGATTTCTGCTGCCTGAGGTATTCACTAAACACATGGTCAATATTGGGTTCATTTCTGGAGAAAGAAGATAAATATGCTCAAAGTGCATTTTCTGAAATGTATTAAGCAGTTGAAAGTCCAAGTTAAAAAACGGCTGCCATGTCTCTCTGTTCACTCTGGATACCCAAACGAACAAAGAGCACCACACACACACAGTGTAGTGTTCTGCTGCAGAGTGTAGCAACTCTGATTAAACACCAAGCTAAACCTCTGTCAATGAATACACGAGTCTGAGTAGAGTTGACTTTTTACTCAGAATCTTCATTTGACAAGTGGTGAAAACTGTAGTTGAAAAGAAATACAGGATAGAAAAAATTATCGTGTTTACATAAATATTGAATCACGAAATAACTCAAAATGTGACCTTACATCTTTGTATTAGCTTGAGCAACAGTAATGATCATCAAAACTGCCTTGTTTAACATGGACAAATCAACCTTCATGAATTACAAATAAAATATAGTTTTTAACAAATACCGCTAATTATGCTTTTTTTTAACACCTTCCTCATAAAATATATACACTTACAGCATTGCCTGAACAATGTTCCCAAGTGGATGGCTGTGGATAAGCCTCAGAGCATGACCGCATGTCACTCTCCGGCTGTGTCCAAATTCAGGGGAAGGATGCTTAAAATGCCATATTTGGATGCAATGACATCACAGCGACACGGCGAAGGCCGTCCGAATTCAAAGAGCACTTAAAATGTTGCGACAAATGCGTCCTACCTCTCCGCAAATTTGAGGGTTAGTCGTGTCCGAAACCGGGGGAAGGATGCGCCAATGCCACATTTAGAGGCAATGACATCACGGCGACGTGACGAAGGCTGTCCGAATCCAAAGAGTGCTCAAAATGTGGCGACAAATGCGTCCTACTTTGCCCTGAATTCTAAGGATGGGTCCGATGTATCCTTCGTGTCCTACTATATCCCAGGATTCATTGCGGGTCATAGAGGAGATTTGTTTCTGATAACGATGGTGGTCGAAGCAGGAGAGGAAAACACTTTCAAATGTAAGTATATGAACATCTGGTTGTACAAAAGTTAAATTGTTATAGCGGTCGTGTTGTTAAGCTTTGGGCATCTGCATAGACATGTTTCTTTTATTTAAAATAACCGTAAACCAGCTTGTATGGTGGGTCCCGCGGTTTTTCATGTATTTCCGCTTACATACAGCTAATTTAGATTTTTTGAATTGGTGATATGTTGTGGGAACAAAGACCAAACGGCTTAATTTATTAAAACGAGGAGAAAACGATCACTTCACTGGGGTGAAGAGGTGATCGTACACCTCCACGCCGTACACCGCCAGGTGTACAGCATGGATGTACACGAATAAATCAATGTACACATCATATTCATATGAGTGCGGTCCTATTAACCCTCATGCTGCACAGCAGCGGTCCCCAACCTTTTTGCGCCACAGCCCGGTTTATGTCAGACACGGATGAATACAACCACATAAAATGATCCGACCAAGACAAAAACTGGTATTTTGTAAATATAATAATAAACGTGAATGTACTGTGTAATTGTGTAACTTTATTAGCAGCGTCCTCCTGAAAATGCGCCAACATTGACAGTAACATCCTCCTCTCTGCCGCTTAATGCTCTCTGGTCGCTATGGTAACATGTAAATATTTCTTTCAAAATAAGACACACAACTACAACAAGGGAAAAGACCCAGGGAACAATACAAACCCTGAAAACCATAAATTTAAACTCTCGTGGCCCAGTACCAAACGACTCAGGGACCGCTGCTGTACAGAACCTGTGATGTCCAGACGACGTTCCTCTGGTGTTCTGCTGTGAAAACTTTGGGTTTAGGGATTAACATACACTCAACAAAAATATAAACGCAACACCTTTGTTACTGCTCCCATTCCCCATGGGATGGACGTAGAGACCTAAAATTCATTCCAGATACACAATATAACCATCCCTCCCAAACAGTGGTCACAAATCAGTCCAAATGTGTGGTAGTGGGCACATCTGCTATATTGAGATAATCCATCCCACCTCACAGGTGTGCCACATCAGGATGCTGATCTGACATCATGAGTAGTGCACAGGTGTACCTCAGACTGCCCACAACAAAAGGCCACCCTGGAATGTGCAGTTTTGTCTCACAGCAAAATGCCACAGATGCCACAAGCAATGAGGGAGCGTGCAATTGGCATGCTGACAGCAGGAATGTCAACCAGATCTGTCGCCCGTGCATTGAATGTTCATTTCTCAACCATAAGCCGTCTCCACAGGCGTTTCAGAGAATATGGCAGCACATCCAACCGGCCTCACAACCGCAGACCTCGTGTAACCACACCAGCCCAGGACCTCCACATCCAGCAGGTTCACCTCCAAGATCGTCTGAGACCAGCCACCCAGACAGCTGCTGGAACAATTGGTTTGCACAACCAAACAATTTCTGCACAAACTGTCAGAAACCGTCTCAGGGACGCTCAACTGCATGCCCGTCGTCCTCATCGGGGTCTTGACCTGACTCCAGCTCGTCGCCGTAACAGACTTGTGTGGGCAAATGCTCACATTCGATGGCGTCTGGCACGTTGGAGAGGTGTGCGCTTCACGGATGAATCATGGTTCACATTGTTCAGGGCAGATGGCAGCTGAGAATGTCCCAGTTCTTGCGTGGCCAGCATACTCACCGGACATGTCACCCATTGAGCATGTTCGGGATGTGTTTGACCGGCGTATACGACAGCGTGTACCAGTTCCCACGAATATCCAACATCCTCGCACAGCCATTGAAGTGGAGTGGACCAACATTCCACAGGCCACAATTGACAATCTGATAGACTCCATGCGACGATGTGTTGCACTGCATGAGGCAAATGGTGGTCACACCAGATACTGACTGGTTCTGGGTCCCCAGACCCCCAATAGCGCAAAAAACTGCACATTCCAGGGTGGCCTTTTGTTGTGGGCAGTCTGAGGTACACCTGTGCACTACTCATGATGTCAGATCAGCATCCTGATGTGGCACACCTGTGAGGTGGGATGGATTATCTCAATATAGCAGATGTGCCCACTACCACACATTTGGACTGATTTGTGACCACTGTTTGGGAGGGATGGTTATATTGTGTATCTGGAATGAATTTTAGGTCTCTACGTCCATCCCATGGGGAATGGGAGCAGTAACAAAGGTGTTGCGTTTATATTTTTGTTGAGTGTAGTTGTCATGGTTTCCTTTCTTCTCTTATTTGTTGTGTGTGATCAGGACAATTCTGAAGAAGATGGGCCTGCAGGGGAAAGTCACCCCCTTGCAGGCCAGAGGACATGAGATAAGTTTAAAAAATACAAAGTACGTATGTGTGTTATCAAGAAGATAATTCTTAAGAACACAAGTTAATAAATGTGCAATTACTAAGAGTTGTTGTGGTGTTTTTATTTGCCTGCTGTCATCTTTGATTTCCTCTGCCTTTAGGATTGCAAGTATCCAGGCTCAGGAGAGGGGGTCAGTGGGAAGCCCACTGCTGTGCTTGGCCCTGGTTTGCCCTCATGGATGAGGTGATAGGACAGATGCCTTCCACTAAGCCTCCTGTCCTAATGTCCTCTCTCCCTGAGGACACCCCAGGCCCAAGCACAGCAGTGTGTGACCAAAACGACAGCGATGACGAAGAGGATCAGCCACCTACGACAGGGAGAAAGAGGAAAAGAGATGATGAGCTGCTAGACCTCATCAGAGAGGACATGAGGCAGCAAAGAGAGGCTGAGGAGAGGAGAGTAGGGAGAGGATGGACCGACTGTTTTCACTTCTAGAAAGATCAGTTCCCAAATGAGTTATGTACTGAGAAATGTATTTATTTGAATATATTTGTTATGTGTTGCATTGGTTTGAAGGTTTTATGGTATTAATAAATTGATTCAAACAAACAGTAATTGTCACTGAACTCAATTTGATTCACAGGCATTTTTAACATGTATGAACATAACGCTAACGTTGAACAATATTACATGGATATTTATTTGATAGCAATAAAGTAATTAATATTAATATTTCAAATACACAGCATGTAAAGATGAAAAACAATATTTACAGTTGTTCACACAGGATTAAGCTGAGTGACCTGATCCTGGACGGTTTCTTTTACAACTGTAATAGATTACAGGAAGTCTCTGGCAGTGTCGCTGAAGATCAGACGTGGATGGTGCTGCAACTGAAACCTGAGGTTTGTCTTTTCTGGTCAGCGAGTGGAGAATCACACAGAGTGGTCTGCAAAGAGAGCTTTAAGATCCTCCCACTGTCCACTGCATCGTCCATCCACAGGGTTTGCAGGGCTCACTCGTGGCTGCCACACCACTAAGATGTTTTCAGAAATATGCAAGCAGGAGATGGTTGATGCTGTATTATTAGTATAATACTTGTAACTCTGTAGCAGACAACAGTTTGATAAAGTGCTGTGTAAAAACAAACAAAAGATTAGATTCTATAAGTTTCAAAGATATTTAGTTTATATATGTTATATGAGACAGTTCATGTGTAAGAATGACCGATGTGCCAAAAAATGATCGTCTGCCAAAAACTGATTTCCGGTTTTTGCCCTAAACTGATTGCTCGTTTTTAACCTGCTATGAATAACTTCTTGTTCTGTAATACGTGAAACATATGTCAGATGTTTCCCTCATTAATGATATCAAGTCACTCTGAGCCACCAGCAACATTCCTGTAACAGGTAGAAGCTGCAACCAGTTTTTGGCACTGACTTTATTTATCCAGTTTACAAACAATCTTGTTGACATTGCAAATTTATTTTTTAAGAGTAATCTGGCCAAGAGGACAGCAGACAGCAAAACAAATATATCAGCTGTACCTACATTAGAACCAGAGTTATAAAGATACTTGAACAACAGGTAATTATTATATATATAAAACCCCTTTGTAAACCATGTTCACCGAAGTCTATTTACCAACATACATAAAGATATTACACACGGAAACATTGGAAATCAGTTTTGGCAGGCGAACACTTTTTGGCACAACACCGGCAATAATTCAATTATCGTGTAATTAGCTGAGTAATTCCTAAATGCGTGTAGATTAAAGGAAATTATTTTACCTGACACGATTGTCTCTGATGAGCCTAAGGTACAAAACGTGCGGCCGACGACGATAAGGTTTTTCTAGCTCCTCGAGAATTAAAATTGTCCAAACAACTGAGCGACATTTCTGGGTCCATTTTAAAGTTTTCGCGCTGTGGTGCTAGCGACGGAAAAACACGCAAGTAAGGGCGGAGTTGAAGGCTAGGAGGCTGTCCACAGCCCATCTGTTATGTTGGATACTCATTGTTTGTTCAATAAAGTTTCTATGGAGAAAAAAAGGGGGCTGTCCACAGCTGCTCACTTCCTGACTACCCGTCTGTCTAAGGACACTGCCTTGTGATGTAGGTAGGTAGTGTCCTTATGAGCATCCTTCCCCTGAATTCGGACACAGCCTCCCTCTTAGAGCAACCAAGAAGAGGAAGTAAACAGGAAATGAAGCAATACAGGTAACCCACCAGGAAGTGAGGTTATTAGCATTAACATTTTTAACTCTTTTTACTGTTCTTTTTAACTTAAATACATAGAAATGAATTAATTTAAAGCAAACATTAAATATAAATGACATAAATGCCTTTGAGGCATCACAGACAGTAAATGCTTTTTATTATGTGCAATAAACATGACACTAAGGTGACAGTTTAGGGTGGCCTTAGGTCTGATGTCGGCTCAGGTTTTTTCTTCTGTGGCTTTGTGGTCACTTCACTCGTCACCTTGGCAACCACCTCTACCATCCATCAGACCTACATAAAGGTGGACTAAACCCAGATGGTTTTAGACTGAGTGAAGGTCTCCAGGTCCTGCTGTTCAAAGATGGACCAGTCATGATACACTATAGTTGCTCACTGTCCAACTTGTACATTTATATTTCATCTAAAATGCAATTGTCTCTGACAGGACCCAAAAATTATTATGTAATTGGATAATAAGGGCCCAAAACTCGAGGTAAAATTGTAGAAAATAAAAATTTCCCCAGAGGTAACCAAGAGGTAACAGTAGTGTAATACCTTTTATACAGACTTTAAATAGTGATAATTCAATTTCAGTTCAATTTATCTATATAGCACTCTTCATGGGATAAAAACCACAAAGTGCTTCACAGTAATATAAAAACAGAAATATATAAAATACATGAAAAATCAAACATACAGCACATATCTAATTAAAAGCCAATCTAAATAAATGAGTCTTAAGCTGCTTTTTAAAAGAATAAATACAATCAAGGCAACGTAATGATGGAGGGAGAGCATTCCACAGCCTGGGGGCCTGCTATAAAGATTTATCACCTCTTGTCTTAAAACATGTTCGTGGGACTACCAACAGCCTTTGATTAGATCATCTCAGGCTGCGAGAGGGAGCGTGGGGTTCTAAAAGATCAATAATGCAGGCAGGGCATCGCATCACAATTCAAAGCTTTAAAAGTCAGTACTAAGATTTTAAAATTAATTCTGAAATGTACTGGAAGCCAGTGTAATGAACGTAACACTGGTGTAACGTGCTCTCTTTTTCATGTCTTAGTTAAAAGCCTTGCAGCAGCATTCTGGACTAACTGGAGACGGTCAAGATTCCTTTTGCTCAAACAAAGAAAAAGACTGTCACAGTAATCTAAGTGACATGAAGCTGCCTCCACCAGTGTGTGAATGTGAGAGTGAATGAATAGTGGCATTGTAAAGCGCTTTGGGTGCCTTGAAAAGCGCTATATAAATCCAATCCATTATAAATATTATACTCTGGGTATTTACTTGGATACATCTGTGGTATTTTCTGTGTAATAAATTTTCTATTTAATTCATGGCTATTAATTAATTACATATTAATTAATTAATAGCCATGTTAATAACCTTTTACGAAACCTAAAGAACAATACCCTCTTTCACAGCATATTTAATATCTGCATGACAATACATAAGATAGTAAAAGTGGTCATGGGATACATATTTAAAATCTCCACTACACAAAAATACGATGTCATCCATACTCTCCCGCATATCCATTACAGGGTTGTGGGGGGCTGCACCGTCTTCATCACTAACTGACCTCTAACGATCCAAAGATCCAGCCTCTCCTGCAGCAAGGAGCACCAAACAAGCATGATTGCGTACTGACATTTTTTTTGAAAGAATAAAAATGTTAAAAGAAGCATGATGTGATTGGCAGTTCTTTGAGCAACAATTTCACAGATACAGACTGTCTTATTTAGAAACAAACAAACAATCAAAAAAACACTTTTTGTGTAAACAGTAAAATAAAGAAAATCTTTTGTCTTTTCTGCCCAAAATAACATATTGGACTACTTAAAGTCTAAATAAATCTGAGCTACTGATAACTACTCTGTTAGTAGTGTAAGTGAACAGCAGTGTTGGTCAAGTTACTTGAAAAAAGTAATCAGTAACTAATTACTGATTACTTCCCCAAAAAAGTAATCCCGTTACTTTACTGATTACTTATTTTCAAAAGTAATTAATTACTTAGTTACTTTTTAAAAACACGATTTACAACCTGAAGAGGTGATAAAGCGATATATCTTTCAGCCCAATATTACTTTTTCTGCATAATCCATCATACAAAATGTAATCAAATGGAAAAGTCTCTTTTTTTTAACTTGTTTTATCAGTTTTAATCTTTTAACTTTATGCATCAAGAAAAGATTTAATTATATGCAACGTTCTCTGACTTGAATAAATTAGTTTAACATTTAAACCTATTTTCTGCACATTCCAGCACATAAAATAAAATATTTTTTGTGTTTACACTCAGTCTTTCAAATAGATGCAAGTAAAACACAGCAGAAAATAAATAAAGTCAAAGACTCAGCGGTCCTGTTGCTCTATTTTCACCTGTAAAGCAGGAGTGGGGTAGGCGGAGGTTTACCCTGGTGCAGGTGTGCCGCGGTCAGTGGAAGAATCCGTGAGTTTCTCTGAGTTTCCCATTACGTGGTAGCTACTCGGTGCTTGTTTGGAAGTTTAGGGGTTTTTTTCGCTGTAAAAAGAAGTTTTCTTCCCACACACAACGGACACTAATGTTTTTGTCACTTTTTATGGAATCAAACTCAAAGTAAGGTCAGTAATTTTTGCAATAGTAATCCCTTACTTTACTAGTTACTTGAAAAAAGTAATCAGATTACAAGTAACGCGTTACTGCCCATCTCTGGTGAACAGTATTTGGTTTAAATTAATAAGTACAAGAAATACAACCCTAAATATAACTTCAGTTAAAAAAGAAAAGAAAAAATCCAAAGGTTTTACTTACCTTGCAATCCTACAACAATAACTGGAATCTGGATTTGATTTAAAAAATGTGTGTTACAGTCAACTGTTTTATGCAAGCATGGATCTGTGAGGGAGGCCAAAAAGGAGGCAGGTGGAGCTCCAGTTCTTTTTTGTCTTTATCCAAGGAACAAAAAAGGAAGTGTGGGCTCCCAGTAGCAGCAGTCTGCCACCTACTGGTAAACGTAAACGCACTTTTTATTCTCATGACATGGTCACGTTTAACCAAAAAAACAAAAAACAAAAAACTCTAATGCATTTCAGTATGCAACCTTTCATTAAGCTGTGAAAAAGTTAAAATCAAATGTATTTCTATAGCACATTTAGAGGAGGTGCTGTGCATCTAAAAAACATAGGAAAGGATGATCAGATTTAGGAAAGGAAATATAAAATGAGAAACCCTGAGAAAGAAATAACACAAATAGAATAAGTCAGAACTCCTTCTGATTGCCAGAGAATTAAAGTGGGTTTCCAAACGGGTTTGAAAATGTGTACTGATGTGGAGGGGCAGTTTGTGTCACAGTCTAGGAGCAGCCACAGTAAAGGTTGTCCTCTATGCTTTAGTCTGGACCTCAGGACAGCTGGGATCATTTGGCCTTTAATGATCTTGAAGGTGTGTACAATTTCAAAAGATGAGAAAGATACGAAGGTGCTGTTCCACGCAATGCCTTAAAAATAAATAATAAAATCTTGAAATCAGTTCAAAATCAGACTGGCAGCCAGTGTGAGGATGGTGTGGGAGTTAAACACTGGACGTTCCTATTGTGATTATTTATTTATTTATTATTATTTTATACCAATGGCAAGCTTCCAACAAGGATGAGGCTGTAATATTCCATCCATCACCATCATTGATGCAGGTGGCCTGTGGTCTATTCCAAAGGCTTGTAATATAGTTTGGATGCTATTATGGAAGTCTGGGTAGTGTCCAGATAGATATAATTATTGATCCCTGTTGTGGAAATCACCTATACATTTGTGTACACCACCTAAAACCATCACACAGGACACACTTTCACTCTGCTTGCATCTTAGGCATGATTTTGGTCACACCAATTTGGCAACCTATGTGTTTTCTGAGATTTGTAGGCTTGAGGAATAAATGAAACTGGGCAATAGTGCAATGCCAATGGTAGTAATGGAGTAATTAGCGAAACCAGAGCACATGTGACATGGTCATGGGTTTTTGACTTTTTCATTCTTTGGAGTTATGAGATGTTTAGACCGAAGAGAAAAATGTACGCTCTCTGTATCATATTTTAGAAGTAAAAAGCGAACCCTTAGTTTCAGTGCATTTTGTGTAATTCCCGATTTACATTTCCCTGTCTTATTTGGACAAGTTTGTGAAAAAAAACTCAAATGGAGAAAAATGGAGGGCAGTAATGAAAGAGAGAGGAGAGGAGATGAAGAGTGCAAGACGTTAATGAGACAGCAAAGAAGCAGGAACGGTGAAAAAAAGGAAACAAACTGTTGATCTACCCCTGTACAGGAAGTATGGTTCAGCACTCTGATTAAAATGTTCTCATCTCTGATCCTCTGGGTATCACCGAGCAGCCAGTGCAGACTTCAGATGGAGCCGATTTGGGTGAGGGGACTCGCCAGCTCCGACTAACTTGATACTGGATACCCATGTGAAGCTGTGACGTCCAGTAGGAGAGGATTGAGAAAGAGTGACCAGGTGGAGTTTAAAAGGATATCTGGGGTTCTTCCCTTTTGTCTTGTCTGTCTTGTGAGTTGAGCAGTTCAGAAGATGGGATCTAAGAGCTTCACAGTCGAAATTCCAGCAGAGATGCTAGAAAGGGAACTGCACTCCAACCTGTGAACCTTTGAATTGATTTTGTAATTTTTGGCTCTCATCTGCTCATTTTTGCCGTCATCCATTCTCCACCCTCTCATCACCAAGGATAAGAACAAAATCAGCCTTAGCTCAGAGTCGGTCAGTTAGATAAGTATAGTTTAAGTGATTTTATTATTGTTTTGTGATTGTTACCATTCAATTTTTCTTTAGCTTTGCTATTGCTAAATTTCTTTAATAAATAACGGTGTGCTGGGCGTGGACGAGCTGGCCGTGCTAGTCAAGTAGGACATGGATTGGATGGCGGCGTGGCAGCTGCAGGACCAGACGAGGCGGAACCAGACCAGGCAGGACCAGACGGCGCCATGGCAGCCGCAGGCAATGGAGCAGGCGATGGCGCTGCAGGCAACGCTGTGGAAGCCGCAGGTGGAGGATCTGGTGGTGCTGATGGGCGCACTGATGGTTGGATGAACTCCCCGGAGCCTCCAACAGAGGCGGATGGCTGAACAGGCCCCTCAGATCCTCCAGCAAAGACAGAAGATGGCTGGAGCGGCACCTCGGACCCTCCAGCAAAGACAGATGACTGAACGAGCCCATCGGACCCTGCAGCAGAGGCAGAAGACGGCTGAATGGGTCCCTTGGACCCTCCAGCAAAACAGACTGCTCAAGCGCCCCCTCGGACCATCCAGCAGGAACAGATGCAGAACCAGCAGGTGCGGAGTGATGAAAAACCAGCAAAACCATTGCTCTGTAGATACTAGATAGTAAACACATATCAAGTTTCCACAAAATGGGAACTGCAGTCATTATTTCACATCAACATTTGAAAACATTTTTTCTCTTTAGGACAGCGATCCACCTGCACCCTTCAAAATCAAAATTGAAGAATTGCTCTTGGCTGAACCGCTCACTCTGATCTGGTGGTCACTATAGGGCTGTTTTCCATGGTTGGTGTTGATGGTGACTGAGGCTCTGCTTGCTGCTGAGCTGAACTTTCATGCTGGTTTTCCAGATCAGCTGCTGGTTTTAAGGGTGCTGGTAAAACTTAACGCCCATCAAGTGCCGTCGGTTGCAACACATGGTCTGTCCCTCGCTGGTGTGGATTATAAAAGAGTGGTCAGTCTCTGCAGCCAGTTTCCAGTTTCCAGTCCTATGCTGGAAACAAATTTGGTCCCCTTGCTACAGCTTTGGTAGTGGTGTGACGTTCCCATTGTAGTATTGCCTTTGGTGTTCTTGCTTTTCTATCGTTTTAGTTTGTACCACTGTCTGACTTATGATGCAGGGTCTTAGCTGATATCTGGTGACTGGAAGCACTGATCATAGGTGTCGGCTCATTAGGAGCTGTACTGGTGATTTACACTCATCAAATGGCGTGTTCCTTTGCTCTAAAAGAGACAGGTAGGGATCCTCGTCCTGGGCATGAGCTTTATCCAGAACTGATTTGGCTGTTCTGACTGTTCTTTCAGCAAAACCATTGCTCTGTAGATACTATTCAATTCAATTCAATTCAATTTTATTTATATAGCGCCGAATCACAACAAAAGTCGCCTCAAGGTGCTTCATAGATACAGAGAAAAACCCAACAATCATATGACCCCCTATGAGCAGCACTTTGGCGACAGTGGGAAGGAAAAACTCCCTTTTAACAGGAAGAAACCTCCGGCAGAACCAGGCTCAGGGAGGGGCGGGGCCATCTGCTGTGACCGGTTGGGGTGAGAGAAGGAAGACAGGATAAAGACATGCTGTGGAAGAGAGACAGAGGTTAATAACAGATATGATTCAATGCAGAGAGGTCTGTTAATACATAGTGAGTGAGAAAGGTGACTGGAAAGGAAAAACTCAATGCATCATGGGAATCCCCGGCAGCCTACGTCTATTGCAGCATAACTAAGGGAGGATTCAGGGTCACCTGGTCCAGCCCTAACTATATGCTTTAGCAAAAAGGAAAGTTTTAAGCCTGATCTTAAAAGTAGAGATAGTGTCTGTCTCCTGACTCAATTAAACTAAGATGGCGAAGGGCATTACACAGCAGTTGTTTTGTTTGACAGCCCTATTAAAGATTAATATCAGTCTGTACGTGCTCCAGATAGCTTTTCTTCAAATTCTTTAACTCTCATTTGCTTTTGCAACTTTGTACTTTTCTGTTACTCGCAGCAATAACTCCACCTCATTGTTAGTCTATTTCAAAAACTCGGTGCTTTTCCTCGACATTTTGCCGTGACGTTTCAAAGACGCACAAAGTAAATAAACAGCAGACAGAAATGAGGCAGGTTGCATACGCAGTACTGGAACATAAGCGTTTTCGGCCGTTTCAATGTGGACGCATAACTCTGTGAAAATGACTGAAAACGATAGTGTGGACGCGGAGCGTTTTCAGACAAAAACGCAGTTTTCAGATTTATCCGGACGAGTGTGGACGTAGCCTGAGTCTCTTTATTACTGATGAAATAACATAGTCTGACCAGCTTCCCTGTAGCTTATGAGCAATTTTATTTTCACCTCCTTTCTTTTACAAGTTTCCTCAATCACAAGAAAGCTAGTTGGGTCAAGAAAGCAGACAAACAGCCTGACTATTACACTGAAGACTAGCTGGCTGAGAGCTATCAGGTTTAATTATTAGACTCTTAGGTCTGATGACCTTTATCTCTTCCCTGCCATTCATCCGTGCCTTTTTCTTAATGAAAACATGGCTCCTGAGCACACATTCTTGGGACCTTCGCAGAGGAGTTGAAGCTGTTATACCTACAAAGGGCCAAAATCACCTAAACCCTATGGATTAAGAATAGTATGTGCAGAGGCTAAGCCTACGCTTGAAGCCACTGAGATGTTCGATGGTGTGGGTGACGCGGTACCACTATTATAAATGAAACTTGGTCCAGTAACTCCAGCTGAACTTCTCTTGTCTGTTTAACACCTTGATTACTCTGAACTGGTTGCATTTGTTGTTCAACAGTTCTCTTAGTAACCAGTAGAAGTGTGGAGAGGCCTCAGAACCATCTCGGGGGGGATGTGAGGTGGGCAAATGAACTGAATCATTTCTTTAACAGATTTGATTCACCCATGAGGCAGTCTTCAACATCGGCTGCAGACTCACCCACCCCCACTGCTGCTGCTCCACCTCTGACACCTCAGACACTTCACACTTCCTCTCCTCACCCTGCTCACTCCTCCCCACCCCCAACAACAGCATCCAATACACACTCAACACAAGGCTCCAGCCTGCCTCTCTCAACTACCCAGGTTAGGAGGGAACTGAGGAGGATTAAAGCCAGGAAAGCTGTGGGTCCAGATGGCATCAGCTCAAGAGTGGTCAGGTCCTGTGCAGACCAACTGTGTGGGGTGATGGAGCACCTCTTCAACCTGAGCCTGAGGTTGGGGAGAGTCCCACAGCTCTGGAAAACCTCCTGTGTTGTACCAGTGCCAAAGACTTCACGCCCCAAGGACCTCAACAGCTACAGGCCGGTGGCTCTGACATCCCACCTGATGAAGACCCTGGAGCGGCTGTTCCTGGCTCAGCTTCGGCGCCTTGTGAGCTCATCACTGGACCCACTTCAGTTTGCCTACCAACCTGGCATTGGAGCGGATGATGCCGTCATTCACCTCCTACATCGTTCCCTCTCTCACCTGGAGATTCTCACTGTGAGAATCATGTTCTTTGATTTCTCCAGTGCCTTCAACACCATTCTTCCCTCGGTTCTAAAGGACAAGCTGGAGAACTCTGGAGTGGACCACCACCTCACTACATGGATACTGGACTACCTCACCGACCGACCACAGTATGTGAGGACTCAGGGCTGTGTGTCGGACAGGGTCGTCTGCAGTACGGGGGCCCCACAGGGAACGGTTCTGGCTCCGTTCCTCTTCACCATCTACACTGCAGACTTCTCCCACAGCTCCACCCAGTGCTTCCTGCAGAAGTTCTCAGACGACTCTGCAATAGTCGGCCTCATCACTGATGGGGACAACAGGGAGTACAGAGAACTGACCCAAGACTTTGTGGACTGGTGCCAGCTGAACTACCTCCAGATCAATGCCAGTAAAACCAAGGAGCTGGTGGTAGACTTCCACAGGCACAAACATTCTCCACTGCAACCACTGAACATCCAAGGTATGAACATCGAGGCTGTGAACAGCTACAGGTACCTTGGTGTTCATCTGAACAATAAACTGGACTGGACTCATAATTCAGACGCCCTCTACAGGCAAGGGCAGAGCAGGCTGTACCTGCTGTGGAGACTCAGGTCGTTTGGAGTGGAGGGCCCACTCCTGAAGACCTTCTATGACTCTGTGGTGGCCTCATCTATCTTTTACGGTGTGGTCTGCTGGGGCAGCAGCATCTCTGCTGGGGACAGGAAGAGACTGAACAGGCTGATCCGAAGGGCCAGCTCTGTTCTAGGATGCCCTCTGGACCCAGTGGAGGTGGTGAGTGACAGGAGAACGGTTGCTAAGCTGTCATCCCTGTTGGACAGCATCTCCCACCCCATGCAGCAGACTGTGACAGCACTGAGCAGCTCCTTCAGTGGGAGACTGCGGCACCCACGGTGTGGGACGGAGAGATTTCACAGGTCTTTCTTCCCCACTGCTGTCAGACTCTATGTTACGGCCCTAGCTGGGCCTCCTGATACTGCCCTTGTGTGGGCGTGGTGTTTTTCTCCACCTCCTCCTCTCTTGCTCCACCCCTCTGTCTCTCTCTTGCTCTTCTCTCTCCCCAGTACACAGCTGCTGCTCATTGGCCTCGTTTGCCACCTGGGCCCAGTCAGCAATCATCTCTCTGAGGTTATATAGGGCTTTGGAGTTGACGTCACGCCGCAATGCATTGTGGGAGCACAGCTCCATTTTCGGGGTCTACGAATCAAAACAAACACACGACGACGACAAGAATCATGCTTAAAAGCAGCTCAAAAGAAAACGGACGGTATAGAGACCGATTGCGTCCAGAGGCGAAGCAGCGTTACTTGAAAAAAAAATAGAGTGCATCGCAAATCTGGACCCATATGAAATACGGCAGTGGAGTAAAGACCCAGACGACTTACCGCCACTGTCCTACCCCGATATCTTCACGTATCTTGTTTGTGGAGTAAGCGCTTACACAGCGAACCAGTTTCGTAATTACAAGTCACTGGAGGCGCACATCCAATTTACAAATGGCTGGGTGCAAGATTTGGCTATTTTCAAGCCGCCAAACTCTGAGTACGTCGTCAAAGTAAGTCAGCTGGAGTGCATCGAGTGAAATAGCCATTTTCCACCCCCCACCATAATTAATGTTACACATTTATCATTGAACTGCTAAAATATCGTTATCATATTATATGCCCATAATTGTAAAGTACATGCAAATTAACACATTGATAATCGGGTAAATTATTAACGCCAATTTGTGTCCTTCCAGTCTCATTTCATTTATTGTCTTTACATCAACCAATCAAGTCACTCCATTCTATGTTTGATCGCAATTTCTATAACTTCCGAGACGATGATATTATTCAGCTATAAAGTGTGATGTGAACATATTTAGAACTTACAGGAATGAAAATGTCTTGAGCACACCAACTGATATCTGGAGACGTAACAGAACTTGATATCAGCTCGTCTCACGGCTGCTATCCAGGCTAGACGCCTTCGTTTGGTAACATCCGATACATGAGCTCCTTCATGTTGCTTCCAGGTTGGGAAAGCATAAAAAGACAATCCAAACTTATTCCCGTGCCGGTCGTAAGATCGAACATTGCAGCCGACCACACAGCAAGTATGAACCATGGCTATGCTTTCGCTCCTTACTTAGACCCCCAAAATGGCGGATCGGGCCAAAATCCTTTCCACGCCTACCCCCGTGACATCACGCTCCAAAGCCCTATAAGCTGGGGATGGGCTGGATGTGGGAGGGTGGCTTTCTCTGGTGTCGCTGCGTTGAGTGCTAGGTGTGTGATCGTCCTGCCTACGGTGTGGAGTGGTAGGAGCAGTGGGAGAGGCTTCTGGTGGTTTTCCTCTGTGCTGGTCAGTGTGTGATACTGGTCTAGGTGTGGAAAAGGCCTGCTGTGTGTGACCAGCCCCACCGTGCGTGGCTCTTTGTGAGTAGCTCTTAACTGAGCAGTGGTTTTCCTTAAGTGTTGGTGGCCTCCATTATTTTGTTTGGCCTGCCTAGTTATTGCTAATAGTGGCGTTGCTGTCTTTTTCTGTTGAAGCCTTATAGTTGTTTTCTTTGTTGAAGTGGTCACCATCTCTTTGGGTTGGCCTGTCTGATTTATCATTAAAGCAGCGTTGCTGTCTCTTTTTGCTGTTACTGTTTATATGAATATTGAGGCAATTGATTATAATAAAGATATTTTGTGTTAAATACCTCTGCCTGGTGTTCTTTTCATTTCAACCCGAATCCAACTGTTACCGTCCCCCACCCTCTTTGCCTAGCTTTCATGTGGGGACGTAACACTCTACAACAAAGACTCCAACTGATCAAACACACACATCCACACATGTGCAATAGCAATAACACTAAGTTTACAGGGAGTGCAGAATTATCAGGCAAGTTGTATTTTTGAGGAATAATTTTATTATTGAACAACAACCATGTTCTCAATGAACCCAAAAAACTCATTAATATCAAAGCTGAATGTTTTTGGAAGTAGTTTTTAGTTTGTTTTTAGTTTTAGCTATTTTAGGGGGATATCTGTGTGCAGGTGACTATTACTGTGCATAATTATTAGGCAACTTAACAAAAAACAAATATATACCCATTTCAATTATTTATTTTTACCAGTGACACCAATATAACATCTCCACATTCACAAATATACATTTCTGACATTCAAAAACAAAACAAAAACAAATCAGCGACCAATATAGCCACCTTTCTTTGCAAGGACACTCAAAAGCCTGCCATCCATGGATTCTGTCAGTGTTTTGATCTGTTCACCATCAACATTGCGTGCAGCAGCAACCACAGCCTCCCAGACACTGTTCAGAGAGGTGTACTGTTTTCCCTCCTTGTAAATCTCACATTTGATGATGGACCACAGGTTCTCAATGGGGTTCAGATCAGGTGAACAAGGAGGCCATGTCATTAGTTTTTCTTCTTTTATACCCTTTCTTGCCAGCCACGCTGTGGAGTACTTGGACGCGTGTGATGGAGCATTGTCCTGCATGAAAATCATGTTTTCTTGAAGGATGCAGACTTCTTCCTGTACCACTGCTTGAAGAAGGTGTCTTCCAGAAACTGGCAGTAGGACTGGGAGTTGAGCTTGACTCCATCCTCAACCCGAAAAGGCCCCACAAGCTCATCTTTGATGATACCAGCCCAAACCAGTACTCCACCTCCACCTTGCTGGCGTCTGAGTGGGACTGGAGCTCTCTGCCCTTTACCAATCCAGCCACGGGCCCATCCATCTGGCCCATCAAGACTCACTCTCATTTCATCAGTCCATAAAACCTTAGAAAAACCAGTCTTGAGATATTTCTTGGCCCAGTCTTGACGTTTCAGCTTGTGTGTCTTGTTCAGTGGTGGTCGTCTTTCAGCCTTTCTTACCTTGGCCATGTCTCTGAGTATTGCACACCTTGTGCTTTTGGGCACTCCAGTGATGTTGCAGCTCTGAAATATGGCCAAACTGGTGGCAAGTGGCATCTTGGCAGCTGCACGCTTGACTTTTCTCAGTTCATGGGCAGTTATTTTGCGCCTTGGGTTTTCCACACGCTTCTTGCGACCATGTTGACTATTTTGAATGAAACACTTGATTGTTCGATGATCACGCTTCAGAAGCTTTGCAATTTTGAGACTGCTGCATCCCTCTGCAAGATATCTCACTATTTTTGACTTTTCTGAGCCTGTCAAGTCCTTCTTTTGACCCATTTTGCCAAAGGAAAGGACGTTGCCTAATAATTATGCCCACCTGATATAGGGTGTTGATGTCATTAGACCACACTCCTTCTCATTACAGAGATGCACATCACCTAATATGCTTAATTGGTAGTAGGCTTTCGAGCCTATACAGCTTGGAGTAAGACAACATGCATGAAGAGGATGAAGTGGACAAAATACTCATTTGCCTAATAATTCTGCACTCCCTGTAATACTCTTTTCTGGCATCATTGTATTGTACCCATATTGTATATAGCATTTGTATTGTATTTTATTCTATTTGATTTGATTGTATATAGTATTTTATTCTATTGTGTGCAGTATCTTATTGATATCTTATTCCAGTGTTTTTTGTCTTGTTTTTTTGTTTTGTTTTTGTTGTTTCTAATTTTTCTATGTAGCTTTGCACTGTCCACTGCCGTAACAAAACAAATTTCCCACATGTGGGACTAATAAAGGTTATCTTATCTTAACGTCATTTACCATGAATCACAAACAGCTCGTTCCTTCCAACCAGCAACACCTGACTTGTGTGTGTCTACCTTGAACACCGTACCATAAAACATACCATACTGTAAAAGCACAAAAAGTGACCCTTAGCGGCACACATAAGGTAACAACACAAAAACTGGATCCTACAGTATGTCACTAAAGTTCATGTGTGCTTGAAGGCACATAAGCAAATACCTCTGCCAGTGTAACCACTCCACATAAGCCCTTGGCCTGACGTCACTGCTGTGCAACGCTACCTAGCCGACTGTTGTCACTTTGCTGTGTTTTATATCTTGTTCGTACCTACTTATGTTTGAACAACTAATAAAAAAACAAATTACAGCACCTAAAACACAAACTGAAATATGAAAAATGCACAGATCAGCATACTTCTTGTGGTGTGTGTGTGTTAGACAGAGAGAGAGTGTGTGTGCCTGTGTATGTGCCTTTGTCATGAAATGTACTTGAAAATGTGGTTGCGCGCCGCTAGAGTCTGGCAACCCAGGTATGAGCTAAGAACAGGGTCCCAGGGCCCCACGCGCCAAAGAACTGCCCCCGCCAGCACGGAAAAGGTCCAAGCCACCCCAAACCAACAAGGAGCAGTATCCCAGAGAGAGGGGCACCCATCCCCTCCATGACCATGTCCCACATGGTTCAGCACACATGAATGTCCCAACCCACTGTGACCTACGTGACCCATAACCCTCCCTCACAACCCTACATGAGTGAGTGATGTGTTATCTGAGGTAGGGGAGGATAAAAAAGACATAAGACAAGCATCCAACAACACCTTAACATTTCAAAATGTTGGAGTCTAGTGATTTAAACCAAGTAAGACAGGGTTTATTAGGGATCTCTCACAATCTATAAAAACAATAACTTTGGTAAAACTTGCTTCTAGAAGGAAGTTCATGGTAAAAACTGAGTTTATTTTCATCCTCATCAAACCATTTACTGAGTACTCGCCTCCTGCGATTGAGAACATTATCATCGTAGAAGAGACCGTTCTCATCAGGATATAAATGTTTCATCAATAACCTCTAAAACAGGACTGTCGAGTAGAAGACAAAATCAGAACACCAAAGGGTCCAAATCATACCAGTGGATGGTTTTACATAATATGAAACCTGCAGTGAAATCATTAATAAGTCTATTTTTGTCCCTTTGTCAGAGATACCTTGGTCTTGCTCTCTGATGTCAGACGATGCAAACCTGTTGAGGTTTTAAACATGTTCGAGAAATAAAAACTAAAGAGTTTAACATTTGCCAGCACAAAGTCTGCGTTGCTTTAAAGCTCCACTGAGATGTGTTTATGCAAAACTTACCTATGCTCCTGCAACATGTTTCCACAGAGAAATTAGACACACACAAACATGCAGGGGAATCTCTCGTGTGTGTGCACAGGTTATTGCACACTGATGTAAGAATTTCTGTGTGGAGTACACACCGTCCATTTAGTGACAAAGTGAACACAACTACATGCACACACACACACTCAATGGGACACAGATGGTCCAGTGGTGTTTAAAGAAGTCCATCTAAATGTAATCCTTAACATAATCTCTCTCCCCACTTTGTGTGGAAAGACATGAATGCTGACGAGGACTTCCCATTCCTCTGAAGGTACCTGCTTGTCTCTTATTCTGCACAAAACAGCTCTTTGTCTATGTAATATTATTGTATTCATTATAATATATTATATATAAATGTACCTGTCAACTGGTTACTTACATAATCACATGAATGTAGGGACTTACAGCACAAGCATGCTCCCAGCCTTTTGTAAGACTGTTGCATATTATTATATAAAATGTATTTTTCATCCATTATGTTTACAAATCTCAAGAAGTCACATCGAAGAGAAACCACACCATGTCAGATGTTTAAACAAGGAAGGTTTATTCCTCAAAATGTATTAATCAAATAGACATTAAAAAAATAAATAAAATAAAACCACCCAAAAAAAACTACATGTTCAATGCACCACAGTGGTAGCCTGGTGTCACACAGAATTATCACTGATATTAAACAGAGGCTGCCAACTCAGCTCTCTCCTGTGGCCAATCACAACAAAGCACTTTATTTTAAAGTTGTAGATTTAAGCTGTGCTTCATATTTTTGGCCACCAGATGTCACTAAAGAGGACTGGGTTGAAAAGCTTTGAGTAATTAACCTGTTTTCAACCCAAGCTTCATTTGCCCATCACTACTTCATTTATAAAGCACTTGAAAAATAAAAATGTCACAATAACACCAAATATGGCTGTAGCTCAAGAGGGAGAATAATCAGAAGGCTGGTGGTTCGCTCTCTGGCTGCCCCAGTCTGTGTGCCAAGTATTCATGGGCGAGACACTAATGCCAGGTTGCTCTCCGATGAATGTGTGTGAGGATGCTTATAAAGCAATTAAAGCATAGTGTGTGGCATGTTTTATAAAGTGCTTTGAGTGCTCTGGGAGAGTTGAAAAGTGCTATAGAGTCAGTCCATTTACCAAAAGACAAACAGACCAGAAGGGAAAAGATATAGAAGCACAAACGAGTTGTAGTTAAAAGTAAAACAATAAACCTCTCTTATGCTCCCGCTCCTGCAAAAATAAAACAAAACAAAACATCCACCCTTCTCTTACAGGCTGGGTGAATTGTTTGTCGACATTTACTAATCCTAAGGTTGGTGCAGTCTTTGTCTCAGTATCAAGTCAGTCAAAACTTTTAGTCCACATCGTCAGTCCATCACAGTCCAGTCACACACATTCATTCACACACATCCATGCCAGATATTGCTGACAGTGGAGTCTCACGCACAACTTACTTACTTTGAATCACCTTGTTGTTGAATTGTGCTATATAAATAAACTTGCCTTGCCTTATTCGAGTATCCATCATCAGCAAGATGACGTCATCAACAATTCTTTATGATTTTGGACTGGATTGACTCGGTGCAATCCTTTTAGACTCAGGACTTACCATCTCATGTGGTCAGTGTCCAATAGAAGTGAACTTCTCCAAAGCCCATTATAATCCTGGAGAAGCACACTTTACAACTGTTCCCAGTAAGAATATTTCATAGCACTTTCAATTTCAATTTTTCAGGCCTGAGTATATGAGAGCTGATTGTTAAATCATGAACTCACAAAGTATCACCACCGGTGGATCGCACCCAGGGCTGCACTGGGACAAAAAATCGTCCCGACTAGAGACCGACCCACCAGGTATTATAGGAAAAACCATAAAGCCTTTGAATGAAAACAAACGCTGTTGTCACAGTGATGTACACTGTCTTGTTGGTATATATGCATCAGTCTGTACATCATGTAAGCATACTTCTTGCTTAGGTTATCTGCCTTAGATACCGAAATAGTATTTTAATTTACATCCGAGTCATAAAGAGAGAATATTTACAACTATAGAAGCAATTGAAACAATCACATAATCCAAAATAAGAAAACAAACAAAACCAACAAACCTACAAACAAAACAAAACAAAAAAACAAACAAAAACGGATGTGTTGGTAGGGGGTGATCCTATAAATATATGCTCTCATACATCACAGTTATTGGTTTGTAAAAATAAATCTGGCCTATGAGGCGTGATATATTTGACCCAGTTTTCCCAGTATGATGTAAATTTCTCCAGCTTGTGGTTAACAGAAGCTGTTATCTTTTCCATGTTATAGATTTCCATCCATGTACTTATGTTTGGGCTCTCCGGGGATAACCATTTTCTGGTGATACTCTTTTTACAGGCCACCAGTAGAATATTTACTAAATGTTTATCATATTTAGGCCATTCCTGAGGTATATATCCAAAGAACATAGTCTTACTCTCGAGGGGTATTTCGCATTTAAAGATATCCTGTAAGGCATTATGTATTTCTCTCCAATAATCCCTCAAGATAGAGCAGTCCCAGAAAATGTGGTAGTGATTTGCACTTTGATTTCCACAGTTCCTCCAACAAGCAGGGGGGTTATCATCATAATGAGACTTCTGAGAAGGTGTTATAAAGTATCTAATTAGACACTTCCAGCCGAATTCCCTCCACTTTCGTGAGCTGGTACACATCCACTGATATCTCCATATTGCCGTCCATTCTTCCTCTAATATTTTTATCCCTCCTTCCTTCTCCCATTTTGTTCTAATATATGAAGTCGAATGTGGTTTCAAATCCATTAGACCCTTATACAGACATGATACAATTCTATCAATAGTTTCTGAGTTATAGCTTTTTATAAACACTTCCATCAAGCGTGTGTTTATCATTGTTACGTTTCTCATCTTCGTGTCAGCATAGTGCCTTAACCAGAGCAGTTTCATGTCGGTTACACTTTGACATACATTTTAAAAAAATGTCTTTTCCTGTCGTTGTGCATCTATTTAATGTTCAATATTTCCTCTCCACGGATGAAGATGGTCAGCTGTGCAGTGTCCATCATGTCTGTACTTTCATCCACAGCCGAGTATGCAGTGAAGTTTTTGCTTCTTTCACACAACTGTGTTCTTAAATCAGTGGTAGTGATGTGCGATACCACTGAATTTCTTTCTGATCTGATACCAAGTAATATTCAGGGTGGTATCGACGATACTGATCCGATACTTTGTACAAAAACTTATTTTATTTATTGGATCTCAAATTATAGCGTCATAATGATTACAGGACATCAGTCAACCATGTCCATGTCACTGAAATCTCCAGCTTTAGGTTCAGTGTAGCTCATTAGGCTTGCTTCATGGCCTTTTCTCTGAGACCTCCACACCACAACCCACAGGACCAGCTGCTAATACCCTGGTTTCAAACACCAGGTCCTGCCAGTTCACAGGAGGGGACTGAATTCATTCTGGACAGGTAGTTTAACCTCTCTGGCCCATAAAAATGGTTTAATTAAATACGCAGTGTTTACAAACAAAACACAGAAAAGGTGATTTATTAAAACACAACATATGAACTTTCCTAGATTTCTGGTTTATGACCATTAGCCAATAAAGGAATATTGGCAGGTTTTAAAGCTTGTCTCAATGTCCCAACTGAGAAAAATAAACATTTAAACTTTCTGTTGCTAGATGAGGTTCAAATTACCTAGAGTCAGGTAGCTGTAAGCAAGCAAGCAGTTAAATTTAAGCGCAAGTCAATAGATTTCATAGACACACAGGGTCTTGTATGACCTGTTGGACAAACTCTTCTACATCCAATCATCTTTTACGAGGTCTGATTCGTTTCTTTTTTCAGCATCACACAAGTTACAAAGAGCAGAAATGGGTAACAACAGTTTTTGAAAATTTGCGACTCAAATATGAGCCAGAGTCCTTCAGGAAGTCCAGCGCCACCAGGCCACCTTCATACGGTCCCACACAGCTTCTAAAGAGTCAAAAGCAGGTCGCACGTCCAGGGTGGAGAACTGGTAGGTGTCCTTGTTGATTTCTCCATCATAATAGTCAATGATGTAGCGCACCTCCTTCCCACAGCGGTCAACGATCCAGTCGTGACGGTCAAATGGCAGCTCGTAGCTGCAGAGAGACAAACTCAATTAGTCACCAGGATCTTCCCCAACATGAGGTTTACATGCATCATGTTTTAATGGACCGCTGCATGGGTTGCTTTGCGCGGCATGTCCGCATTTCCCTGATTTCATTATAGCGGACCAGCAGCTGGCAATGCAGACCCAAACGAGAAACATAACACAGCCAAAATTATTAAATGTGCATCAGGATGTTTCATTCTCACCCCATCCAGTGTCGGAGGCGGGCCCTGGGGGAGTACTCTTTAGCCTTCCCACCGAATCTCCTCAGAGTTGGTCCACATGGACATTCACTATACGAGGTAAATGTTCATCAGTTAAGGCTCAATTCTCTGACCAACAGGCAGCTCGCTGCAAACGATCGTACGCACTCACCGAGCATGCAGAGCCTCCCACTTCAGGATCTCTTGCCAGGCCTGCTCATTGTTCTGATTGTGGATTTTAATGATGTTGGTCATGTCACCTTTGCTGAGGTCATCATCTCGCCAGCGCCACCTGCAGCACAGGATCGAACAAAGGAAACAGTGTCTTTAGCAGATATTTCTCCATCACTGTGCTACTGCAATAATTAAAGCTACCGATATGTGAAATCCAAGCATTTTTAAAAACACTGACTTTGAGGTTCAATGAGACACTAAATAGAAGTTCATAGTTTCCAATATGGTAGCCTGAAGTAGTCTTAACACCAGCCAACTGACCCCTTCCTCAGCATGGCGTTCCAGAACATCTGCTCCGACGGGTACACCCAGTTCTTCTCTGTGTCGTGACGTGGGATAGTGGACTCCTCTCTTCTGATAGAGAGTTCAAAGGGCTGGTCTGGAGCTGGCGTTTGGTTGGGAGGAGGCATCTGCACGTGTGGAAAAAGATAAATTATAGTCTGAGCCATGACCTTAAAACATAGAAAAGATGTCAGGCATGACAGCCATAAGTCCTCCAGGAGAGAACATGGTCAGTGCAGCATACATGTGTTTCATACCTGTGGTCAAGTGTTGAAACAACTGAAAAGCTCGCATAACAAAGCTGCTTCTCTTTTGTTGTGCTTGGTGTTGTTGGGAAGTAACACTAACATGTTGTTGTCAGCTGGCTGAATACACGAGCACACAAACTAGAGCCACCGCAGACAACAACAGTGCGTGGCAGCAAACGAGGCCAGTGTATCAGAACTAAAACGAATTAAGGATCAGGCAACCGTAGCTTAAAACATAAAAGTTACTTCTAAAATAAAGCCTCTTTGCTCCAAGCTGCACAGGTACCATATTTGCTGGATCGATGTCGCCCTTCGTGACTGCTGCAGCTCTCATGGGACACTCCACAAAGTTGTACGCCTGATCCTGGTGGGCCGGACCTGCAGGAGAACACGTGCGAGCCACAGGTTTGATCATTTCATTAAAACAACCATCTGAACATAGAAATGTGTTGCAGTGCAGGCAAGCCACAGGCTATCCTTTAGACTGAAGTCCCTACCTTTTTCAGCCTGAGCTTGATGCATGGGACATTGTGAAGGCGGAGATGCTAAGAAAAACACAAATATACAACCACAGTCAAGATATAATTCAACATCATTCAGTAAAACTTGTACAGTTTATGATAACAGTGAAGAATGAGAGCTAATGACCTATGTAATACCATGAAATGCAGTTTTCTGTGGGAGTAAAACACTATCTGTGTGCACAGGACCTTCTCTCTGACACAAGCCGTTTCTTTTCTTAATTGCTCGAGTTAAGGGTGTCACAATATACTAACATTTATGATAAACCTGTTATCTTCCTCATACAATGGAAGAAATTCACTTTCCACGAACCCCCCACTGAGCTCTGGAGTCTGTGCAGGAAAGATCGCTCCATTTATTCACTGTTTTGTTGCAACTTCTCTGCTTTCTAAGCATTCAGCCTGATGCTAGCTGCTCTGCCACAGCTTGGCTTACAGCAGCTTGTCGATATGGATTTCACTGTATTCAGACAGTTTTTTGAGTATTTGTTTTTACATATTAACAGCCACTGATGCCTCTTTAGAGTGATTATCAGATTTTCCATTCCTGGCTTGTCGACATTCGTCAGAGTATTTTATAAATGTGCAGTTAGTAGCAATAAAAAATATCTGTTTCACAAATCGCATGCCATCTTCACCTTGCACTTACAAAGGAGAATTTGGAAGAAGAAATTCGGCCCAGCATTTCACGCTATGACATCCTGACTGTAATGAAACTACAGTACCTCTGACAGGCTGAGCTTCCTCCTGCACTGGGCAGCGCTGAGCAGAGACGGTCTTCATAGCCTCAGCTTTGACTACAGAGGGCTCTGCTGTGGACCAGGAGGATCCCATGTTAGCCTGTCTGACAGGGGAACAAATACACCCAGGACATTAGGATTTAAACACGAAAAAGGCAAAGATCATCTGTGGACACTCAGCCGTAACACAGCTGGGCTAATGCTGTGATCAGTGGGCTGTGTAGGTCGTGTGTTTATTTAATACTGTCGTTATATCGCTAACTCTGACTGATGTCGCCCTCGGTAACCCCAGGTTTAGCTGTAGTGCAACTAACCGGGTCAAAACTAGCCTCCGCCCGGTTATCCTAATATCACTAGCATCATGTTACAGCCCACTTCCACGCCGCTCTCGTGTTCGAGTTATTCGGCTTTTCAAATAAGACTTAACAACAACACAGAGTAAAAACACAGCAGGTATGGTTGTGGCCCTAACGTTACCCAGCAGCCACTGTTAGCGGATGTGTGGACTTAATTCAAACAGCGTATTACGAACATATTCAGCTGTAGTTTCGTCACATAATGAACAGCAGGTTAAATCACTGACCTGTGAGAGACGACAGCAGCGCGGCGGTCTCTCGGAGCGTTTCAATGTCAACGTGCAGGACAGTTGTGCTCAGCGCGTGCTGTACGTATGCCCACAGCGTCACGACGCTTTGATAGGATGTTGAAAGACGTGACCCGGAAGTTACTGCGGGATCTTTTTTCTCGTTGAACGCACTTCAAACATTACAGAATTCAATGTCGGGGGGTTAAAAACGCAGGCTGGGGTTGAATCAGCAGAAGAATTGCTTTTATATTATGGGACTGTTGTATAGTTTTAAAATATTGTCTGGTTTCATTCATAAAGCATTGAAAAGACGGTTTTGCGTTAGAAAATTTGGATTCATGTCTTTGAAATTTAACCAGTAAAATGAGTAAATTAATGAAATAAAATTCGTTTTGCCTATTGATAGGGTAATCAGAAAAGCCAGATAATATTTTTTCATAACACAGAGAGAAGTCAGAATAGATAAAAGAAACAACAAAAGTGCAAAAATCGTGTTAGAAAAGAGAAGTGCATAAGCAGCACAAAGATAAGTGTGAACTATCTTCTTTCTGACGGCTACAAAATGAACACTGGACATCAGTCTTTTTTATATTATACAAGAAAAGTTCGGGTGGGGTAAAAATGATGAATGATTTTAAAAGATGTTTGCTTTACGGCCACTGGGACACCAGTTCTGTCTTTCTGAAAAAGAGTTCATATGTCACGGTTGTTTTTCCTCTTTAAGGTGAAAACAGATCTGGTAACAGCAGGATCCAGTTGTAGAGGAGTCAGATCATTAACAACAGAATTTCTGTACAGTCTTAAAACACCAGTAGGGATAGCATCAAACACTATGGCATATTCCTTTGGTGGAACAGGAAGACCATATACACTCAAAAATTCAGAGTAAGAAATGAAACCTAAATTTGGATTAAGACGTTGCAAAACAAGACGAATCCCATGAATAAACCAGTCGCCTAAAAATAAAGACTTGTGTTTGTATAAAATGCCTCTGTTGTTCCAAATATCATATCTGTCTGGAGAAAAGTTGTGTTTATAAAGCAGCAACTGTTTCTGTTTCTGTTTATTAAATTAGGACAGTTTTAAGGAGATTTTATAAATGTTGTAGTTACAAAGTAAAACAAGGTCAACACCACCATTGTTTTCACCAACTTGATGTTGTGTTCCTGAGAAATTTCTTGATCCAGTTTATTTTAAACACACTGTTTATTGTAGAAAAGTCAAGTTTACGGAACCATGTTGGTTTGAGTTTGATACAACTGATCTCTTAGTATAATCTATTCTATTCTTCCATATAAAGTTATAAAGGAGTCTGTCAATATCCACCAGGGTTTCTTTATTTACATCAAGAGACAAAGCTCCATCGAGATAATCCCTCCGCTCTGGTGATAAAACTCTGGAGACAAGTATTTAGTTTATCTTGTGTTTTATGCAAAATTGGAATAAAATTAAGTGAACATCTAGAGGACTGGTTTTTATTAATGATGATGCCAAGGTAAGTGATGGAAAGAAAACAGGATTTGTTTTCGTTCTTAGCAAGCTAGAGCCATTCAGGCATCACTACAATGCAGCATAATAAACGTTTTCTGCACTTAAAAACACATTCATGGACTGAGCCTGATCAGTGCTCTGTATATGGCTTATTCAGTGAGTTGCACTACGATGGCAGTAAAGATTACAAGTTTACAGTTTTACTACTGTTTAATTTCAGTGCCTCATCTTGGATCGCTAACTCAGAGTATCAGTGATGACGTGACGAATCCTACTTCCGGGCCTAAAGTAGTCTGTGTTTAATATGGCTTTTGTGTTGTTAACATGTTTAATGTTTTGTATTTTCTTCTATTTAATCTCAAAAAGCTCCTAAAAAGTCAGTGATCACTGTTGACCTCCCTCGGCTTTTGTTACCGCTAATCTTAAGTCTTTCCTCCCCACTGCTGTCAGACTCCATAATAAAGACTTTAACTGATCAAGCACACACATCCATACATATGCAATAATACTAAGTGCAATAATCCTTTCTGTCATCGTTGTATTTTTACTCAGTTGTATATAGTATTTGTATTTGTATTCTATTTTTATCTTATTGTATATTTATTTTATTTTATTCTACTGTATATAGTATTTTATTTTATTCTATTCTGTACAGTTGTGTACTGTATTTATTCTTACTGTATTCTAATTTTTGCCTCATAACTTTTGCACTGTCCACTTCCTGCTGTGACAAAACAAATTTCCCACGTGTGGGACTAATAAAGGTTATCTTATCTTATCTTATCTTATCTTATCATTTATTTAAGCTCAGTTTTTAAAACCTTAGGATGTAACTACAGCCCAGCCCATGCAGCAGTATATGAATGACTAACCTCGTATTGTGGATGGATTATCTCAGTTGTTCTCCTGGCTGAAGTTTGGTCCTTTTACAGCATCCTGCCATGCGATTACATTTGTTCCTGACCACCGAGAACACTCACGTTAACTTTTATCGAGTGGAAAAAAGTTAGCTTGTTTAACATCTGCAGGAAGCTCCTGAGGATGTTTTACCAGTCGGTGGTTGCTGGAGTACTTTTCTATGCTGTGGTGTGCTGGGGGAGCAGCACAGCAAAGAAGGACTCATCCAGGCTGGAGAAACTGATCAGGAAGGCTAGCTCTGTGGTCGGCATGAAGCTGGACACTCTGGTGACAGTGGCAGAGAAAAGGACATTAAAGAAACTGATGGACATTATGGACAATGCCAGACATCCTCTGCACACGGCCATAAACAACCAGAAGAGTCTGTTCAGTGACAGGTTGCTTCTCCCAAAGACAAGAACTAACAGACTTAAAAACTCCTTTGTCCCACACGCCATCAGACTGTTTAACTCCTCTCTGGAGGGGAGAGGGAGGGGAAACAGGAGGACAAAGGAGGGGGGAACAACTAAGCTGTAGTGCCTCTTCACCTCACTGTGCAATACCTTTTGTGCAATACTTTTGTAAATAGTCAACGGTGCAATAGACTCAATACTTGAAATGTGCAATTCACTTGTATTTTTATTTTTATTCCTATTTATTCTATTTATCCCCTTCGTATATTTTATTTATATTGTCTCTGTATTTATATATATATATATATATGTGTGTGTGTGTGTATATTATATATATATATATATATATATAATATTCTGTAACTCTGTAACTTCTGTCGGTGCTGTGCTTTTTTGGAAATCGAATTTCCCAGAGGAACCCACCCGAGGGATTAATAAAGTTCTATCTAATCTAATCTAATCTAATCTAATCTAATATTATGCTAACATAGCTGTGTCGCTAGCGGTCATGTAGCACATCATTATATACCAGCTAGCTCAACTTCAGTAACCCTACAAACGTCACTGCTGTTTAGTTTTCTGTCTTCATTTATGTTGGAAGTGATAGCAGAGCTGTACGTTTTTAATTTGTTTCCAAAACCCTGCAGTCAGGACATGCTATATTCTATTTAGATAGAAGCGAGCTAACGTCCTGCTAACTAACTCCGTTAAATGTCATAAATTCCGTTTTCATGGATGCCTGGATGTTAAACTCAATTGTTACACCTGGTAGAGCAGAACGCTGATCATTTTATTAAAGATGAAAGACTTTAGACAGTTTTTCAACTCTCAGTAATGCCACAGTGATCGTTTGATATATGGACCTGCAGCGGAGTTTAGGTCCAGACACGGCTAGTGACGTCAGACTGAACGATCGGATACTGGTCTGCACTGACTTTCCATTACAAACCTAGAGGTGCTGACTATTATATTAATCTTTTTTTAAATCTAGAGAAAACCTATGTGTCATTATAAGCTGCCTTCTAACATTCAGAGATTTACATGATCTGATTCACAGTGTATAGTAAGCTTCATACACTTAAGCATAAATAGTCGAGTCTGAAATCATCTTTTAATACAAACATTATGTACAACATTATTATTGAACAAACATTGTTGAACAAAAAAAAACAGGTCACATGTTAGAATGATTTTATTTTTGTAGTAGGCCCCTAAGACAATATACAGTTGGTGTTTAGAATAGAGTTGAATAAATGTTAAAAACATGATCTGATCATTTCTGAAACAGTCTTCAGGAGGATAACCACGTAGAGCATCAACAGGGGCCCAGAGGTTTCTGCTCCCAGTAAACATGCTCACGCTTTCCTCCTGGATTAAAATATTTCTAATGTTAAGCTTTTAAAATCAACATTAGGGAGTAAAGGCTGCCCGTGAGTCCCTGCAGTGGCTCTGGTCTAGGCCTGCTCCTGTTGCCTAGCAACCATAACACTATAGCGTTACATGATGTTTTGTTGGGTGGAAATCTTGACTTTATTTTCTTCTTTTTCATTTTCTTTATTTTTACTTTTACTGAAGAAAACTGATATGTTTCATAGGTACATATCAGAAAATTAACAAGATGTTGTTATTTTTCATGATAAAAATGAAGGAATCTATCTGAGGCCAAAAGACCACAGCCATGTAAAAATAAGATTTGTTAAGCTGTGTCCCTTTAGCCAAAACTAATGTGAATATTAGTTTATAATAAGCAAATAGCATAGTTCAGGAAACTAGTGTCATTTCACTTTGAGAATATAAAACAACAGGGCCTACATTAACCATACTAATATATGAAATATACTAAAAATGACCAGCGGTGAATTTAATTCAGTTGATTGTGCTACACTCCAAATTCAAGGTACATTTATTTCAATGTTATATAACTTTCTATCTTCTTTACCAGGGCTCATCTCAGAGACGTTGTTGCCAAAGATGAATATATATAAATATGTCATATGTTGAGACAGATATTGTTCATTTTATATATTGTCTCCAATAGATTTTGGGAAAAAGTTTTGGTTACATGTATGGAAAAAATAACAAGTTGTGGTTATTTTGCATGATAAAAATGAAGAGATTGTGTTAGTTGGGTGAGTAAATGCTGTATCACAGATGCTACAAATAGCTATAAACACAATATACTTTATACAGGGAGTGCAGAATTATTAGGCAAATGAGTATTTTGTCCACATCATCCTCTTCATGCATGTTGTCTTACTCCAAGCTGTATAGGCTCGAAAGCCTACTACCAATTAAGCATATTAGGTGATGTGCATCTCTGTAATGAGAAGGGGTGTGGTCTAATGACATCAACACCCTATATCAGGTGTGCATAATTATTAGGCAACGTCCTTTCCTTTGGCAAAATGGCGTGCGGCGCGCGGTGAGAGATGCCAAACGCAGGTACCGGGAACGTGTGGAGTCCCGCTTCCACCAGGGCGACACACGGAGTATGTGGCACGGACTACGCACCATTACGGACTACAAAGCCAGGGACAGTGCGCCGATCAACGCCGACTCTGCATTCACCAACGAGCTGAATCGGTTCTACGCCCGTTTCGAGGTTAGCCAGACTACTGAGGACAGTGACGTCATCAGCGAGAGACCGGTGACCAGCATCGCGGAGCATGACGTCCGAGCGGCACTGAGGAGAGTGAACACAAGGAAAGCGGCGGGGCCAGACGGCATCACCGGCCGTCTGCTGCGCTGCTGTGCTGACCAGCTAGCAGGTGTGTTCACTTACATCTTCAACGAGTCCCTGGCGAAGTCTGTGGTCCCCACATGCTTCAAAAGATCCACCATCATCCCTGTGCCCAAGAACAGCAAACCCTCATCCCTGAACGATTACCGGCCAGTTGCACTGACCTCGGTAGTAATGAAGGTGTTTGAGAGGCTGCTGAAGAACATCATCTCCTCCTCCATCCCAGACACCACAGATCCGCTGCAGTTCGCCTACAGATCCAACAGATCCACAGAGGGTGCCATCGCCCACGTCCTACACACCACTCTCAGCGACGTGGACAAGAAACAGGGTAACTATGTGCGAATGCTGTTTGTTGATTACAGTTCAGCGTTTAACACAATAGTGCCCTGCAGACTGTTCACAAAGCTGAGGGATCTGGGACTTAACAGCCGTCTGTGTGCATGGGTGTTGGACTTCCTCACTGGCAGAACTCAGGTGGTGAGGGTGGGCAGGTGCTTCTCCAACAGCATCACCATCAACACAGGAGCACCTCAGGGATGTGTCCTCTCGCCACTGCTCTACTCCCTCTACACTTCATTTTTTTTTTTTTTTTTTTTTCCTTGAGTATGAGTGGTTTATTGGAGGCTGATTTTACTGTAAAATCTTTTTTTTTTTTTTTTTTTTTTTTTTGCCTGTCCCATTTGGTTCTTTAGCCATCAGAATTGTTGTCTGAAGACCAACAAGGATACCCAATGGATTTACTTGCCAAATGGATCATCGTGGCATTGCCGTATTGGTCCATTTGGTCGATCTTTGTTTTTATTATTTATTATATTTTATTTTCAGATGTTACAGACGGGACAGACATGAGTGAGGGATAGGAAAGGGAGAAAGAAAGAGGAAGGAAAGGGAAAACAGAAGGGGAGAGGGACAGTGAGAAAGGGGGGGAGAAAAAAAAATAAAAATCTCCTGGATCACCTGTTGAGAGAAAAATAGAAAACAAGCAAAAAAAACAAAGCAACATACTAAACACAACACCATCGCATTAATCTAGCTAAGTGTAAACAGCAGTAAATACTAAATATTCAATGTTGTTGTGCAGCACGCAGGACAGATGTGCTTCGAAGTAGCGGCCAAGAAAGGTGTAATTTGGGTCTACGAGCAGTGAACACCCGTGTGCATACCTGTGTGGATCAGCGCGCTTGTATTCCAAAGGTTTCTCCATGTAACGATCTGCTAGGGAGTGTGGGGGGGCCACAGCCCCGTCCTCCAGGGTGTGAAGCGGGTATGGAGGAGATCAAAACTCCAGACATCCAGAGGCCCCCAGAACACAAGAGACCATGGAAGACCAACAGAGGGGCAGCCGCGCCACTGTTCCAGTAAGAGCTGAGGAGAGTCCCAGATGAGGGTTCACTCAGCAGCCGCGGAGCAGAAGCCAGGGGGGGTTGCAGTGACGCGCCCATGAGCTCCGCCGGCCCCCAGCTGTGCCTGAGTGACCGAGCCCCAGGCCGAGAGGCCGGGGGCACCCCACCTCCGAAGGGGCCCGAGCGAGCCCCAGGCTCCAGGCCCCGATAAGCGGCCGCCAAGGAGTGAGCCGGTGTGTACCTGGACGCCCACCCCCAGACACAAAGAACCACCAACGCACCGACACCTGAGGGAGTCCGCCACCGGCAGGGGAAGTGGTGGTGGGTGGAGATAGGCCTCCAAACCTTGGAGGGCCTGAGGTGTCCCCAAAGAGGTGGTGTCTGATACCCAACCTGACATATAGACACAGACATACAGGCACACACATATACAAACATCCATTCCCACCCTCATGCTCTCATGTGCACTTACTCCACACTCAACCAACGTGGAGACAGACATAAAGAGACGCTGTACACACGATCACACTCCCCAAGCGTACTCTACAAACCGGGTCTAGGTACCCTTGCCCCTGGAGGGGGGAACTGCACCCAGACCCAGGTGGTGTTACCCTTTTCCCTGCGGTGGGGAGAGGCAGACCACCCCGACTCCGTAGCAGCAGGGAGGCCCCACACCCCAGACCGCAGTCGGACGGCCAACTCCTCTTAGCCCTCCCGCTCCAGCAGGCCGCAGAGAACGGGGGTGGGAGAAGACTCCAAACCTCCCTCCACCCGCTCATTGTAGTGTTGATGCATGTGTGTTCTAAGGTGCAATTAAATCACTCCCTCTACACTTCAGACTGTG
The DNA here is from genome assembly GCF_057381915.1 of Diplotaxodon limnothrissa. Classification (NCBI taxonomy): domain Eukaryota; kingdom Metazoa; phylum Chordata; class Actinopteri; order Cichliformes; family Cichlidae; genus Diplotaxodon; species Diplotaxodon limnothrissa. The sequence goes on along the minus strand of NC_140604.1, from coordinate 1,193,526 downwards.
TGGCCACCCACGGCTCCAACACCATTGTGAAGTTTGCTGACGACACAGTGGTGTTGGGTGCCATCTCCAACAACGATGAGGCGGCCTACATGGATGAAGTGAAGAATCTGGCATCATGGTGCCAGGACAACCACCTCCAGCTGAACGTCAGCAAGACCAAGGAGCTGGTGGTGGACTTCAGAAGGGGTCAGCACAGAGACTACAAGCCCATCATCATCAATGGAGCTCCAGTGGAGAGGGTGCAGTCCTTCAAGTATCTTGGTGTCCACATCTCCTCAGACCTGACATGGGCTGCCCACATTCAGGTCCAGACCAAAAAGGCTAGGCAGCGCCTGTATCACCTACGACAACTGAGGAAGTTCAGGGTCTCTCCAAAGATCCTCAGGATTTTCTATACAGGCGCTGTGGAGAGCATCCTCACACAGAACATGACATCGTGGTTTGGGAACAGCTGTGTGAAGGACCAAAAAGCTCTCCAGAGAGTGATCCGTACAGCAGAACGCTGCTGCAGGATTGCTCTCCCCCCGCTTCAGGACACCTACACCAGGAGATGCCGGACTAGAGCAGCGCAGATACTGAAGGACCCGTCCCATCCTGGCAACAAACTGTTCCAACTTCTGCAATCTGGTAGAAGGTTCCGCATCTTCCGGGCAAGGACAGAGAGACTCAAGAGGAGCTTCTACCCCCAAGCCATCCGTGCCCTAAACACACACACCCGCCCTCTCACATCATCTATAATTGACTGAGACAGGACTCTCTTCCAAACACTCTAAACCAAGGCACAATGTACATTTCAATTCCTTTAATTTTAAATATGTTTATATTGTCTATCCTGTAAAATAGTCAGATGTCTATTCATATTAATAAGTATGAAAAGTATGAGATGGATTGTCAGGACAGTCAGCGTTAAAGCCACTTTTGACAGTCCATACTAGGATGGCATTGGACATCTTGGGGGTGGAAAGGGGTTGGTGTGACCAAGGTGTGGTTTGGCTTGTTGTATGTATATTTGAGATCATATGGCTCTGGATGGACCAGTTACCAGGGCATGGAAGGAGGACAGACTCATTAAAGGAGGAGAAGGAACTTGCTGGGATTGGAGATCCTCTGGGTGAGTGGTTGATTAAAAGCATGCATAAAATAGAAGTTATCTGTTGTTATTGATTGGTAATAGATTGATAATTGGCCACATTTACAGCTGTATTGACTTGTTGTGGACGTAGTCGACTTCAGGTTTAAACACTCTAATTAACAGGTTGAAAATAGTGACATTAAAGGAAGAATATGCAGCGCCACCCTGTCAGACGCCAGTGATGGTGGAGCTCACTGATGAATCAGGTGAGCTGGATTCATGGCTGATTCAAAACTAAGATCCCCCTGCTGTGGTCAGTAAGGGGAGAAAAGGGGGAAATAAAATCAAGAATAAAAGAGGCATTTATAAACGTTTAGGTGTCAAGTGAAACGGGACAAAAGGGGGTGTTTTACTGTTATTTCAATATCAGCATTATTATTGTATGAGAATCATGCAACAAACATTGCATCGATGATCATTTATTGAAGCTTTTGACCTTATACTAACATCTGTGTTCCTGTGATTGTTATAACCTCTGATGAATCTTTTATTTACAGGTGTTAGGATAATGATATAATTTTTCATTGCAGGTGTAACCATGATCATTTTCATACATATTGCAACTTGTTGCTCATTGTGGAGTTGTGCTCAAGTTAATAAGGGTTAAAAGCTACAGTCAGCGCGAATGTCTGACTGATCTATTGAGGGGAAAGGCTTCGAGCATAGAAGGCCGCACACGCTTACAAAACACTGATATCATGTTATTCTTTGTGATCTTTTCTTAAATTATGTCTTTAAGTTTAGTTTAAATAGTGGCAGTTAATTAAACGAGATTTATTAAAATATTAAATACCTGAGTCAGAACGTTACACGCGGATCACCTTAAGAGTCTGGGAAACTTTGTAGCTGCCTAACTTTTTTTTTGAATGTTCTAGCTCCGTTGATTTGACACATTGGAATGTGTCAAAAAAGGGGGGAAAGTTGAGCTTTAACATCAAACCAGGATTATTTGAACATTTTATAACTTCATTTGTGTCTTTAATACCTTAGGAATGGTAAAGCTTAAGCTAATAGCGGTCCGAGAAGACGGACCTTTTAGAGAATCAGTGAAAAAGCATAAACTATCACTTTCATGTTTAATCATTACTCATTGAAATGAACTGAATAGCGTTTAGAAGATTTGTTAATTTTTTGTCTTTTGTTAAAAAGAGGGGTTTCAATAATTTTCAGACACACCTTGCAAATGTGCTTATAACGAGTTGGCACTCGGCCTTTTGAAGGTCAGAAGCTTCGTTCGGCGTGACTGTCCGGACTGATAAAGTGTAGGAAACGCCTTGAGTGCAGAGGGCTAAATGCAAACACGCTTACACACACATAAGATATGATTAGAATAAGTCCCTGGGACATTCTGAATGTTTTAGACCAATTCTGAATCACTAGAAGGTCAGTAGATGACAACATTAGATTATTAGGGTTAGGAGGAGAGGTGTTTTGGTTTTCTGTCTCTTACAGAGAAAGGAACAGACACCAGACAAGGTCACAGATATACGAGGATCCTCCGTAGCAGAGACAGACACAGTGACTGCCGAGACATCAACTGGGTCCAAGGGTCATGGCGTTTGGGCTCCAGCTAGTCACCACAAAAGGATGGATCCCATAAACACAGCAATAACCATGAAGGGGTTGGCGGAAATCCGGGAACACCAGACCAACGAAGTTCGAGAGGCTTTTGGGCAAAAAGGGGACACCTTCCTGTTCCTTTTCTGGAGAATACACAGATCGTTGTTTGAAATCGGGGCAGAATAATCCCCTGATCTGTGCCACGACTGAAGGGTTGTCTAACCCCTAAGGTTGAAGAATGAAGAGCAGAGGATCACCCAACTGGACGACACTGGTAGCTGCAGCAATAAAATAAAGGCTGAAAGCTGTGGGAGACCTGGGGAGTGTCATCTGTACTCGCTATTGTTGGAATAATAGTTTTTCTTGCATCTGAACTGCGCAAACATAGAGGTCATCTCACATATTGTTCGCCCCTCAGGGGGACACAGGACCTCAGGAGTGAGAAGAGATGAACCCGGCCACACTGAATTGAAGGGTGTTGGTGAGCTCATTATTCTAATGACCTCATCAGGGGGAATTGTTAGATTCTAATATTATTTTATGCCATGTTATACCCCGAATTAAAGATTGTGAATTATTATGTAGTTTTAGTTTGCATTATTCTCCTGAATTAGAAGAAGCTGATAACTATTACATTAGTTAAACTGATTTGCATTACATTAAATTGCTGACTTGTTGTGAATGAATGATATTGTTTTATGATGCATTATATTGCTGAGTTATAAGAAATACTGTTCGCAGAAGGTTATTGTCTAATTTGTCTGAGTAGAAGAGAACAGAGTGTGCTGGAGTTTTCTGCCCCATTTCAGCAGGAGCAGATAAACAGGGAGCCAAGGTCGTAGCTTAGGCGCTGTGTGAGAGAGAGCATGTGAATGTTTAGGCTTTTTATGATAAGGTGGAGGCACCAGAGGCTATAAAAGTTTGAGCAATGCTCCACCATTTTGAGATTTTGAGGCTGTCTGCATCAGTGTCCATCTCCCACACGTGTGATCATTAAAATCATCGTTTTGACTCAACCCGGCCGGACCAGTGTTGTTATTGTGGTTTTTTCTCTTGTCTCCATCCCCAATTTTGAACTCGTAACAGATGTCTATTCATATTAATGTACAGAATTCACCTGCTTGCTGCTACTACTGCACATTCACCCAGTGTATATACTATATGTATGTATATATATATATAATGTTCTTCCTCTACACCCCCCCCCCAATTTTTGCACATGTCGAGGAGCGTGTCAGGCTACATTTCACTGTGTGTTATACTTGTATAACTATGCATGTGACAAATAAAGAACCTTGAACCTTGAACCTTGAAATGGGTCAAAAGAAGGACTTGACAGGCTCATAAAAGTCAAAAATAGTGAGATATCTTGCAGAGGGATGCAGCAGTCTCAAAATTGCAAAGCTTCTGAAGCGTGATCATCGAACAATCAAGCGTTTCATTCAAAATAGTCAACAGGGTCGCAAGAAGCGTGTGGAAAAACCAAGGCGCAAAATAACTGCCCATGAACTGAGAAAAGTCAAGCGTGCAGCTGCCAAGATGCCACTTGCCACCAGTTTGGCCATATTTCAGAGCTGCAACATCACTGGAGTGCCCAAAAGCACAAGGTGTGCAATACTCAGAGACATGGCCAAGGTAAGAAAGGCTGAAAGACGACCACCACTGAACAAGACACACAAGCTGAAACGTCAAGACTGGGCCAAGAAATATCTCAAGACTGGTTTTTCTAAGGTTTTATGGACTGATGAAATGAGAGTGAGTCTTGATGGGCCAGATGGATGGGCCCGTGGCTGGATTGGTAAAGGGCAGAGAGCTCCAGTCCCACTCAGACGCCAGCAAGGTGGAGGTGGAGTACTGGTTTGGGCTGGTATCATCAAAGATGAGCTTGTGGGGCCTTTTCGGGTTGAGGATGGAGTCAAGCTCAACTCCCAGTCCTACTGCCAGTTTCTGGAAGACACCTTCTTCAAGCAGTGGTACAGGAAGAAGTCTGCATCCTTCAAGAAAAACATGATTTTCATGCAGGACAATGCTCCATCACACGCGTCCAAGTACTCCACAGCGTGGCTGGCAAGAAAGGGTATAAAAGAAGAAAAACTAATGACATGGCCTCCTTGTTCACCTGATCTGAACCCCATTGAGAACCTGTGGTCCATCATCAAATGTGAGATTTACAAGGAGGGAAAACAGTACACCTCTCTGAACAGTGTCTGGGAGGCTGTGGTTGCTGCTGCACGCAATGTTGATGGTGAACAGATCAAAACACTGACAGAATCCATGGATGGCAGGCTTTTGAGTGTCCTTGCAAAGAAAGGTGGCTATATTGGTCGCTGATTTGTTTTTGTTTTGTTTTTGAATGTCAGAAATGTATATTTGTGAATGTGGAGATGTTATATTGGTGTCACTGGTAAAAATAAATAATTGAAATGGGTATATATTTGTTTTTTGTTAAGTTGCCTAATAATTATGCACAGTAATAGTCACCTGCACACACAGATATCCCCCTAAAATAGCTAAAACTAAAAACAAACTAAAAACTACTTCCAAAAACATTCAGCTTTGATATTAATGAGTTTTTTGGGTTCATTGAGAACATGGTTGTTGTTCAATAATAAAATTATTCCTCAAAAATACAACTTGCCTAATAATTCTGCACTCCCTGTATTTTAATGTCATAGATGAACTTACCTCGAAGAAAAAAACTGTGAAAAACTCTAAACTTGTAGAAATTTTTGGGGGGCTGATTATTTCTTTGTTTTAAAAATACTTCTTGGAAATAAATCTTATACTGTTGGAAAGCCTGTTTATTTCCTCTTACATGATGAAACATTGCAAGGAAAATGAATTTGGGGCTAAGTATAAGAGTATGTGGTTTGCATCCATGAAAAACTTGCCAAACAACTTCCTCTGCTACTGACTCTTGTTTGGTGTCTCTCACTCTTTCCTAGCATCTTCCCAGCGCGGGGTCTGCTGCGTGGCTCTGTCTTCTCCATTTGGATCGGTCTTGAGTCTCCTCTGGGGTGAGAGCCACTGCGCGCATGTCTTCGGTCTTTGTATCCATCCACCGCTTTTACAGTTTTCCTTGCGGTCGGCGGCCTCCAGGGTCGAGTCGGAGGGCTGTTCTTGACACCAAATTCTCCTTACTGCACATGACGTGTCCATGCGACCATAGGCACGCTTCCCTTATCTTCCTTTCCATCAGGACAACTCCGAGTCGTTTTCGAACACCTTCATTAGTCACACGATCCACGCGGATTAAGCCCATCATCCACCTGAGCATCTTCATCTCCATAGCATTGAGGATCTGCGAGTGTTTCCTGGTGGCTGATGAAGCTAGCCTCCTAACGCAGGCTGTTTAAGCTAAACAAGCTGCTGTTTCACATAATAAACCCTGTCAACCACTGTCAGAAGAAAATTGTACATAGCATGATCAGCTACATGAAATGTGTTTTTTATTGATCACTAAGCAATCCACATGTCTACGTGACCTTTTACATGAACTCTTGTGTGATAAACTTTTTTAGCATTTAACAGCTTCCACTTTTCTAAGAACATACAGACTTAGAAAAGGGGAACCTCAGCTCTAAGTTCTTGGAATAACTTTGTTACCTTTGTACACACACAAGCTTGTATAAATAAAGAACGCAGACAGTGACAGAGCGCGCTCTGTGGCCGCCCTCGCAAGTAAAGACAACTCCAGTGTTTGTGTTTTCTAACTCGGGTGTCTCAGCTGAAGAACTGTGGGGCGATTCTTAGAAATCCCCTGTCAACCACAGTACTGCCTTCTGATTTAACAGTTAAAGCAGTAGAGATGAGCTGTGTTTTCATGTGCTTGGAACTCTAGCTTCATTAACCAGGCTAGCTGTTAGCTTATAGCTCACGCTAGCTAACCAGCGAGCAAAAGGGCAGCCGAAGCTACGGACACAACACCCACAAACTTACACTGAAAGAAGTGATATTGTCTCCTTTTAAATATAGCATATTATATTTTGGTATATCTTTTCAATTCAAATGAGTAATTCCTGTCTACATATATAATTCGAGTAGCTCCAGAATACATTCCCTGCGTTTTAATCCAATTAATTTTAGTTAATTAAATGTAGCTCAAAATGCTTAAGTATGTTTTTCATAGCATCCTGCTGGGCCATTTTGCGCATGCGTTAGGACAGGCCACCATTTTGCGCGCGGACTGAAGAAGCGGACTCTTTGTGTGCTGCAAGCAGGCTCAAGTTAATCGCACAACTTCATATAAAGGTGGTCTAGCTTCGGTAAGTAAACCTTTTACGGTCGTTTTTGTTTTAGTTTTTTTACCTCAGTCAAAGCATGTTGACTCTTTAAGACGTGTGCACATGGAGAAAGAAGTCTAAGTAGTTGTACAGCTCTGAACTTTGTCGTGATTTGACTTAAGCTAGCTATGTGCTCTATTAGCTACTGCTCTATTAAAAGAGTAATTGTATTGATGCGTTAAAATGTCATATGTTTTTAGCTTAGTTCTGGTGGCACACTTTGTACTAACAAATTATGGAACGAGGCAATTTCTCTGTTGTAGTTAGCTGTAAAGTTCACTGTACAGTCGCCTGCAGTTTTAAGTTGAGAAATCGTCCCTCCCGCCACAACATTGGCATTAAGGAATAGTCGGGCGGGGGAGGGGGCTTCTGAACGCACCTGCACAGTCAGGGTGCAGTAGGAAATAAATAAGTAGGATTGGCGTTGCACAACGTCTTTTGTGCAGAAACAAATAATGGTTGTAAACTGTGGAGGAGAATAACTCAGTGGTTGCCAAAAATGTGAGCTCAAAAGGCACTGAGAGTGAGGTTTGTCAGGACTGAAATTAACTCAGAAAAGAAGTTGCTTCACTTGATAGAGCTGTTGAGTGCAAGACCTGTCAGCGGTCTGGTTTAGCATTTGAAACATCGCTACGTGTTTCCAAACCGCTGCATTTAATCTCAGAGAAAACTAACACAGAGAAGTAAAGCAAGTGTGTAAGTTCATCTCTTTATGTTTGCATAGTATTTCCATGTTGAGCTTAACAACCGATGTATGGAGCCACAGCTGGACTGGCTGTCGGAGTTTTGTATTGAGGGGGAAAGGAAGCGATTTGTTTCGTACTTCAGCTAGAATGAAAAAAAGACACAAAGCTGGAGTTATTCGGTGTCTTCATGCTGAACAGCTAAAACTTCTTCCCTCATTCTCCCCCCTCCCTCTCCTGTTGCTACTTCAATCATGAAACTGATCGATTATCAGCTGATCGGCTTTTCTGTCGCTAGTCTCTCTCATTTGTTAATCACCCAGTTTGCGCTAGAAAGAGGAAAACGGCAGATAAACAACAGCAGCACGTTTAAGCTTGATAAGCTGTTGCTAGAATTTTTTTAATATTACTTCTAGTATCCGCTTATGTTTTCTGGAGCCACAGCCGTAATAGCTGCTGGTCATGATAGTTTGGATATGTGGTGAGAAGGAAACATGAAGGTGAAACCAGGAGAAGTTTTTACTGAATCATTAGAGCTGAACAGGTAATGAAGAAACAGGTTTACATTTTAGGTCACATGAATGAGTTGAAGTTATGAACTGTTTATGAGAGACAAATAACTCCAGGATCCTTTTTTAGGTAGCTGACAGCTGGTAACTGTGCAGGGGCGGATCTAGCAAAGTGTTGCCAGGGGGCCAGGTAGGGCATTAACAGGGAAAGGGGGGCACAAAGACATAATTTTCTTTCTTATTCTCATTTAAAATGTCTCGCTTTTAATAAATAATTATTCTAAATCTTACTACCAAAGTGGTGATCTGGTTAAATGTATAGAGATCCATTATTGTATGTAGTAAATATTAAGTCTAATATATGCCCTAGTAATAGTAGTACATATAGCACTTTTTCCTTTGGGAAGGTACCATCTGCGCTGTCTGCAACTGTATTGAAGAAAAATGTTGAATCAAATTATTATAGAAAAATAATTGATTTCTGTGCATTAAAGTAGATTACGTCAATTAAGCATTATCAGGCGAAGGGTGCGGGGTGGTTTCCTAATATTTTTGCTGGGAGTTGGCAGTCCTATTAGTTAGTTTAATATTTCTATGTACTGTTTAGAATACCTGAATAAGGAGGATGGTGTAAGTTTTTTAGGTTGATCAGTATTGCTGAAGTATAAAATATTTTGGGTGCAGTGTATTTTTTGCATACAGGTATAACAGAATAGCTTTAATGTTTTGTTTTTAAAACTGAGTATGAACTTATACAAAATGCAGCAAAATATTTATAAAAACAGTTTTATTTATTATAAAATACACTATATCGGATTCATATCGGCATCGGCAGATAATCAAATTTATGATATCGGTATCGGACATAAAAAAGTGGTATCGTGCCATCTGTAGTTTGCACAGAGGCACAAGTAAGATTTGTTTTGTTACAAGGGAGTATCATGAAGTAATGCACTAATGGCTTGGAAACGGTAATTGTTTGTCTTCCTAAAGTTTTTTTTTTTTTTATTTGTCTTCCTTTTCTGGCAGATTTTCTTCCCCTTATGTGTTACTGTTTATTCAAGAAGATGGTGTTATTTTGGTAAGTACATGCAAATTCCTTACATATTTATCACAACAGTATTTGTCACAGTATTGCAGGGACAAGTTTATCTATCTCATCTTAAGGGTTCTTGTGATTATTAATATTGATATTAATTAATATCAATTAATATATATGATTACATTTCTTTTATCCAGGACAAAAGAAAAAAAAACTTGCAAAAGTGAAATGAAAAACAGGAATTTAGTTCTTGTGAGTTAAGAGGATGCAGAGCATAGGGTTAGATGGAGGTGGATCATTCACTGTGGTGATCCCTGAAGGAAACAGCCAAGAGAAAAAGGATCAGATTGCAAAAAAAATGTGGTTTGTGTGCATACATGAGTCTTTACGGTACCCACAGGACTCCTGAAGTACAAGTACTCTGAAGTTTGCAGAGCAATTTCAGAGATGTTTGGGGCTTACATGGCAAGCATGTTTTTAGTTGCACCTCTTTCTCTCCTCTCTGTTGCTGACAGCAGAGTTCTGCCCCGCTGACCTCACAGGTGAGACACTCCCACCAGTGGACAAAGAGCACAGGAAAATGTGTTGCTAACCACCTGAAACAGACAAATATCTGCTTTTTAAAACCCTTTAAACCCATTAAATGGACTGATGCCATTCATTTCTTCTTTGATTAACAGTAGTAACATCCTTCACCCACTGTATACTAACCCATATGATAATCATGCTTTATGAAGTGATGGCAATTGCATTGTAGCATTTAATGAAGAAATAACAAAATAATCATACCAATGATTAAGCACCAGTCTTCTTTTTTTCTGTGTGTGTGTGTGTGGTGTGTGTGTGATACAGGTAAATGCTGAATTCCAGTGTATTACAACACTTCAACTGGAGACGACTTTCGCGGCACAGTTGGACAGAATTACACCTCAGTTGATGACAGTTTTCCAGAAGAAGGGCGGTGTTTCTGGTCTTAAGTGGCAGGTCACTGGTGAGTCCAATAAGCCGTTTTAGGTGACCAGCCAAACAATCTAAATTTTGAAATTTCTTATATAAATTTTATTTACTATGTTTGAACTGACTTATGATAAAATTTACTTATTGCGAATTTCAGACATTGTTCTTTTTTCCAAATTGGTTTAATCAGCAACTCTCTTTAAACAGGCTGAAAGTGATGTTAAAGTGAAAAGGGAAGCAGTTCTCAGGGCGCTTTGCCTCTACCTTGGTGAAGAGGACGGAAGCCTTATTCGGGAGTTCTTTGTAAGTCATTTAAGTCATTGTAAGCAAGTCATCTATACACACACTTTTTAGATAGATATCTGTGTGTGTGTGTGTGTGTGTATTACACACACACACACACACACACACACACACACACAAACGACTAGATTGGAATTTAATTGTAGAGTTAATTGTTTTTTCTTTTACCTTTTTATTAAATGTTTAGGACATTGAAGGAGATGATATCCAGAGAGACCTGAAGAAGCACACCATGGGCATTTATGTCATCAACAGGGAGGATGGACAAAATGGACATTATGATGACATTGGAATATTTGTTGAAGGGGAGATAGTCATGGACAACATTGGATCTCTGGCCCAAGCTTGTGCATTGATGCTTGGAGTAATCTATGCACTAAACCTAGCCTTCCCCAAGGAATTGAAGGACTATTATGAATTCATTTAGAAAGTGTTGATGGGATTGGATGGTGAAAAGCTCTCCCCCAAAGTCTTTGGGCTGAAGAACAAAATTGCTACTGGATAGGAAGATTTCTAAAACCACACATCAAGAGAATGCTGTTATGTAAATTACCAATGACTGGTGCTCTTGTGAATAGGAGTGAAACTCTTGTACAACCATCATTTGTTCTGTGTTATGTTTCGATTGAACATTTTAACTTTCAATAATGAATGTTTCACGTGTGGTACATTTGAGTAGCTTGAAGAGCAACTTTGTAATTATTCAGTTATAGCTGCTGCCCTGCGTATAATCAGTGTTAACTCAACCGAATAAAAAAAACAAAAAAAAAACATTCATGATTACCACACTGCAGCACACTGGTAACACTTTAAAGACTATTAATTGTTTTGAAGCGAGTATGTTAGGTCAGAAAATATGTAAAACATTCAGAATCTTCAAGGAAGGACTAGAATGGAAAGACAGTGGTCAATAAGCAGTAAGGAAAACACAAGTTTAATTTTAAGTCTAATTACCTTATTAAAATGCAATTTCTAAATATGGATCGCAGAACAGCAAGTCTGAAACTGGTTAGTTTGTGGATGCATCAGTTTCTAATTGTGATACTTTATACTGCTGGCAGTGTTTTATTCTTTTATGTAAGAAGGTTTTTTTTGTTTTTTGTTTTTTTTATAGAGGAAGAGAAACATTGGTTAACATTTCTCTTGTCTGTTGTTTCTGTTTTGTTTGAATACAGCTTTTTAAAGCTACTAGTTCATAGGCAAAAGTTTTGTAATTTGTATTATACAAATTGCAGCAATTTTTCTTAGAGATGTGGATTCTTATTCTGTTTGCAACAAATTTTGCATTAATAAATGATGTGAAAGAATGTTGTAGTTTTCATTATTGACGTTTTTAAAAACTACAAATCAGGGTAAGCAATATTTTTTAAGTAAACTTAACTTAATTGAAATAGAGAGAAATTAACAATTTGATTGATTTGAATATAAGTTTGGGACATAAGTGTAAAGGAAACAAATTATTCTGGTACATTTAACACGACCTTAGTTGGAATTACTAATAATATTTGACTAAGTTGTATCCACAACAGTTAAGTTAAAGTAGCTTAAAAATATATGTTGGTTTTACTCGCTTAAATTAAATTCAGTGTACTTAAAAAATATTTCTGGATTCAAACAAATTTATTTCGTGCAACCACTTGTCATAAAAAAATTGAGTAAATTGAACAAAACATTTTTTTCAGTGTATCTCACCACAACGTAGCGCCGAAAAAATTATGTAATTCTAGTTTAATCAAACTCAGGGCATGAGGAAAACCGCCTCCATATCCCCACAGTCATGTGACGGAGCTCTCCACATGTTAGAGGTGGACAAGGCCAAGGTCCAATCCTCCTCCCCAGTGTCCTAAAACTATTAAACATGTCCTCACCGCAACACGCCAGAATAAAATTATTAGTTAATTAGCAAATACTTTACTGCATGCTGAGGTGGCAATTCAGCCATTTAATTTATGTGTGTTGAACTAAGGACACATCAAAAAGTTGCTCGACACAACATTAGCCAGACATCTACCTAACCACAGCTAAAAAGAAATTTAGAGTAAACTTACCGGGGCACATTTCCTCAGGTTAGACGAAATGAGTTTTTTCACGTTGAAATGTCAGTTTGTTTTGGCTCTTCCCACTTTGCCTGCCATAGTGTATAACTGGTCATGTGACTGCATAGCTACATCTGACTGGTGAAAGAGTTACAAGAAACTCCACTGGTGGCATGATCTATTATTTGGCTATCACAAGAAAACAATCACACAGGGATAAAAAGAAACACAAAGAATGGCAAGAAGCTGTTGTATTATTAACTGCAACAGCCGGTCGCATGACAGCAACGGGAAGCCGACAGGTAAAGAGATCGAATTTTTTTTTCTTTTTTTTTTTGCCTGTCCCGTTTGGTTCTTTTGCCATCAGAATTCTTGTCTAAAGGCAAAGAAAGATGCCCAACGGATTTACTTTACCAAATGGACCATCCCAGCCTTGCCGTAATGGTCTATTTGATTCACCTTTTATTGTTTATTTTATTTTCACTTTGCTAAATACGGAACAGACTTGACTGGGGAAAAGAAAGGGGAGAAAGAAAGAGAGAAAGAAAAACAGCGGGGAAGAGGGACGGGGATAAAGGGCAAAAAACAAAAAACAACAAAATAAGCAGACAAAAAATACGTATATCAATCACCTGGATCACCTGTTGAGAAAGAAAAAAGAGAAAACAAGCAGAAAAAAAAGAGCAATATAATAAACAACATCACAATGATATATGGGAATATAACAGTAAATGCTAAATATTAAACATTATTGTGCAGCACGTAAGATCGACAGCGCACAGTGTGCTTTGAGGAGCCAAAAAGGGTGTAGTTTGTGTGTGTGAGCACCCGTGTGTAAAGTAAGTAAAGTAAAACTTTATTTATATAGCACCTTTCAAGATAAAAATCACAAAGTGCTTCACAGAAGCCAAAACCTAAAAATAAAAATCAACCAAAAGCAAGTTTAAAAAGATGAGTTTTTAGCTATTTTTTAAAAGCGACCACGGAGTCCACAGATCTCAGGCTCAAAGGGAGAGAGTTCCACAATCTGGGGGCCACAGTCACAAAAGCTTTGTCGCCTTTTGTTTTCAGCCTTGTGTTTTGGACAACCAGCAAACCCTGGTCACATGACCTCAGGGACCTGCTGGGAATGTATGGATGTAAAAGTTCACTTATATATGTTGGTGCTTGTCCATGCAGAGCCCTGAAAGTCAAGGTCAAAACCTTAAAGCGGATTCTGAATTTAACGGGGAGTAGTGATGGTAAATTTGATTCTTTTTACTGAATCGAGTTTTAATGAGTCACTCACCAAAATGAATCGGATTTTTGGATCATTTGATTCACTGAGTCAGTTGACCAGAGAGTTCAAAAAATGTACATTTTCATGTATGTCCTACTGCTAAGATGAGTGATTCTAAAAGAAAACCACTATTTTATAGAGCAAAAAAGAGCAAAAACATTTCTAAAATTAAGCAATTTCCTATCGCAGGTCTTTCCTCCCCACTGCTGTCAGACTCCATAATAAAGACTTTAACTGATCAAGCACACACATCCATACATGTGCAATAATACTAAGTGCAATAATCCTTTCTGTCATCGTTGTATTTTTACTCAGTTGTATATAGTATTTGTATTTGTATTCTATTTTTATCTTATTGTATATTTATTTTATTTTATTCTACTGTATATAGTATTTTATTTTATTCTATTCTGTACAGTTGTGTACTGTATTTATTCTTATTGTATTCTAATTTTTGCCTCATAACTTTTGCACTGTCCACTTCCTGCTGTGACAAAACAAATTTCCCACGTGTGGGACTAATAAAGGTTATCTTATCTTATCTTATCTTATCAAAATTGCTTAATAAACATTTATTTTGTTTATTTTTATTTTATTAGTATTTTCCTTAAATGTGTCAAATATATATTTTCTCATCTAAATGTCCACTGAGCTGTGAGCCAGGGGACGGTAATGCGCCTTAACATTGGTTGCCAACCAAGAAGAAGAAGAAGCTGTGAGCCAGAAGGGATGGGGTGAGTGAGTGAGTGAGTGATTCGTTCGCTCTATGATTCAGCACAGGAGGGAGGGGGTTAGTGAGTCCTGAGTGAATCGCTCGCTCTATGGCTGTGTCCCAATTCGGGGTCTGCACGCTTGAAGTACGCATTTTAAGTGCGATTACGTCACCGCCACGTGACGACGGCTGTCCCAATCCGAAATGTACTTCAAATGCATACTCCAAATGTGCCGTCGATTTCCCCAAATATCAAGCGTGGTCCGGTGCACGCTTCGTGGTCCCATATATCCCACAATTCATAGCGCGGCTGTGGGTGTGGATAATTTTGCCGCAAAATACGGCACACTGCTGTTGGCCACATGTCGGCAAAGTTGTGTGTGTAACCCATATCAACTACTCCCTGTCACATGACCCACGTCAGCTGATTTGAGGTCCCTCTTCTGATTGGCTCCTTCCACGTCGCGGCAACTCTCAAAACCGGCTGTGGAGGGATACTTCCGGGTTCGACTCCTGCTGTGGCTGTGAGCTTATGGCATTTAGAACGGTATTGGAAAACAAAGCGTTTTCTATGGAAGAAATATAGTATCATCAGAATTCAAGTATTTTTAGACATTGAATTTATGACACTGAATTTTTATCCTCCAAATTTCCCTGCAAAAATATTCACCTGCAAAAATTCACCTGCAAAAAATTCACCTGCCAAAAATTCACCTGCAAAAATTCAACTGCAAAAGTGATGAACTTTAATGACCCAAGCCAGAGCAATCAGCACCAGATCGAGTCGAGTGGCTCTCGGCCAATTAAATTACGCTGTTTGATCACATGACACCGTTAGCCAGCAGTTTGTCTCCTAAAAGAGAGCTGTTTAGAGGTGAGTGATTAAGTTTTTCTCCTAAATAGAGATCATTACAGAACGCCTAGTCCTACTTAAAATCCCATTTATTTTTATTTTATCATCTACTCGAACTAAGGAAAACGTTTGACTAACTCAAAGACAATTTCCACGCCTCCCCTGCCTGACTGCAGAGGCAGTTTTGAATTTAGGAGCAGCAAGATGGAAGCGGCAAACCCTGGCGGCTCTCCGGTAAGTATATTGTTTTTTATCTTCAAGTTTGTCTTTTGAAACCTTAATTTTATTTAAATCCGTTGCTCACGTATAAAGTACACAGACGGGGTCTTTGCTCAACTCGTCTGAGGCGTGTCTCACTAAGCGCTACATGCTAGCATCCTGCTAACCGAGCTACCCTTTACATGCTGTGCTTTAGAAAATAGGATACTCGTTAAAAAATACTCCGCAGATATTGATAGATAGACGAACACTGCAAAAATAATGTTGTAAACGAAAACGGCCTTTGGTGAAGGGGTAAAATACACCATGAATAAAGCCATAGAGTGAATGGCTGCCATGGTTGCAGAACGGCCTGATTTAATGACAAGAATGGGGAAGAGTGAGGTGAAGTGAACCAAAGCCACAAAACACGGTCAGACAAGGCGGCAAAAGGGCAGTGATCTGTCCGTCAGTATGAAGTTGGTGTGTGCTTTGGTGAACAAAAACTCCAGACCGGTAGCAGGAAGGTGCGAGACTCGTGTTTCACTGGAATAGTGGTGAATTAAAACATCCTTTGTTGGGGACATTTAGGTGTAAATGCATCCATACAGGCAAGACAGAGGCAGACCAGACAGTGAAGAAAACAAGGCAAACATTAGAAATATTAAAACGGAAATATAGGATTAATATAACATACAATTGGGGAAAATGTAAGGAACACAATGTAAATGATATTGTAAAGTCATTAAAACAGCATACTCTGATAAAAAGAAACAGATAATTGGGTAGGATGATGATGATGATGATAATAATAATAATAATAATAATAATAATAATAATAAAATAAAAAAAATGTACAAGATGGGTATGTATACTTGTAGCCAGAACTTAACAACTATAAAGTTGTAGCATGTCAGTACCTTACCCCATCCATTATATCCACACTTTCAGAAAAGGATATGGTCAATATCTTTACAAATACTATCTAAACTTAAACTGGATATCCCCTCTGCTTCTTCTGCTTCTCGTATACACCCTCAGGGTTTGTGATCAGCCAGCGGCTGATATGATCATTAATCCTGTAAAATAATATTCTTTCAGTTTATGAATCTGTTTGCATGGATTTCTTAATCTGTTTCCACTGTTAGCAGAAGTTGTGGTGTGCTGCTCTCCAAGACTACAAGCTGCGTTAAAGTTGGAAGTAACTGGCCGATGTTCCACTGTTGAAGATAGCTGTGCCCATTTGTTGCACATTGTGGGTATGGAGAAGTTGAGGCCCTTGCAGGCTACCCACAATTTCCCCAAACTGAGCGATTATACATCTTCCTTCCATATTTGTATCTTGTGTCACTAAAAATAATTTTATTTAATTTTATACATTGATTAATGACCTGCAGAATCTCCTTATCATATTAAGTGATTCATAATCGTCACTTTATGCTTTCTCCATCTTGAAAGTGATGACATCCTTGCATTACATCCTTTAGGTTCATTTTCTGCAGGCAGGTTTCTGACAGAGAACAGGCAGATTTAGAATATAACATGCAGCGTTCTATAGATGGACACATAAAGAAATGAAAAATTACATGTATGTGCTAACTTTCTAAACACTGTTACATTAATGATTAAGTAGATAAAACATTTATGTCAGCCTTGGCTCATAGTTCATTTAAAGACAAGAACTTTGTGTGTGTTTCAGGTCCTGCACTCTCAAAGACTGAATGAACCAGCATTGCAGCCATGGGTCACTGTGAGCATCACAGGGAAGGTTGAAGCCGCCCACTGCAGCTGTAAGGCCGGAGTCACGGAGACCTGCACCCACGTCACTGCTCTTCTGTTTAATGTAGGGGGGCGATCGTGGCTCAAGAGTTAGGAGTTCGCCTTGTAATTGGAAGGTTGCCGGTTCGAGCCCCGGCTTAGACAGTCTCGGTCGTTGTGTCCTTGGGCAAGACACTTCACCTGTTGCCTACTGGTGGTGGTCAGAGGGCCCGGTGGCGCCAGTGTCTGGCAACCTCGCCTCTGTCAGTGCGCCCCAGGGTGGCTGTGGTTACAATGTAGCTTGCCATCACCAGTGTGCGAATGTGTGTGTGAATGGGTGGGTGACTGGATATGTAAAGCGCTTTGGGGTCCTTAGGGACTAGTAAAGCGCTATATAAATACAGGCCATTTACCATTTAGAAGCAACAGTGATCTGTGGCACAAGGACTGTTACAGATGAACCTGCATACTGGGTTTTGCTGGGTAATATGACCAAGATACAGCCAGAGGTTGGCCATAAGATAGACTTCTCCTCTTCAGCTGCCCAAAAAAAGGCTCTTGATCAGAACAAACAAACCATCTGTAGTGACAGGTAAAAGGAGCCGTCCTCAAAAAAGAAAAATCCCACCTGCTACTGTGGAGGAGTCGTCACTGCTATAATGCCATCATGTTTTATCTAGGGGTCTAGATTTATGCCTATAGTGCACTGCCGTGTAAATAATTTGCATTTACTGAATGAGTATCACTGTTCAAAAATTGAATAAAGAAACAAACTAATTTTTGCCTTTTTTTTTAATTAAAACCACTTTATAGAACATCACATCAGTTACAATGTAGAATCCATGTCACTGGAGCATTTTGATTCAATAAACAGTAAAAAGGTGAGCTGTGAAGACCAAGGACAAGTGCAGCTCACAGGTTTTCTATCCAAGGAATCCCAGAAGATTGCATGGTGTCATTGCCCAGCAGTTGTTCGCAGGACATATGGACTCAACCTCAACAATCCCTCACACTGAGCAGCATGAAGTGACAGTGCAGAGGAAAAACTCCCCTTTAACAAGAAGAAACCTCCAGCAGAACCAGAACCCGGTTCAGTACCAGCAGCCATCTGGGTTTGGAGGAGAGAGAGAGACACAGAACTACCAAAAGTATATTTTTTTTTTATGTGATTGACTGTTGTTGTAATTCAAGCCCTGAGTGTAGAGCAGGTAAGATATAAAGTTGCATCCTAAATTCATGCAGAGTGTTTAGTTTATGACTTTTTCACCTGGTCATTTCTTGATGAACAGATGGTCTTTTAGGGTTGACCAAGCTGGTACCTTGACTCTGTTCTCTGCAAGATGTTGCAAAAAACAAAATCATATGGAGACAATATTGGACACAAAATATATAACAATTTAGTTAAATGTAGCATTAACTCATAGGTCTTGCTAAAGTAAACCTTGTATTCTGATTCATCACAGCAGCAGTTCAGTTGGATGATGTCAGTAACTGCAGCAAGTGTCTTGCTGACTGAATAATTACATCTTGCATAATCTGAAACAAACACATAAAGACAGAAACAATTTATAAATTAACGTTTGATAAAATCTAAGAATTAATCATTTATTAGATACCAATATGAATATGTCTACCATAAAACTTGTGTGGAGCGAAGTTACATTCAATCAAGATGGTCTGGCATGCTACAACTTTGTAGTTAAGTTCTGGCTACAAGTATACATACCCATCTTGTACATGTTCTTTAACATTATTATTATTATCATCATCATCCTACCCAATTATCTGTTTCTTTTAATCAGAGTATGCTGTTTTAATGACTTTACAATATCATTTACATTGTGTTCCTTACATTTTCCCCAATTGTATGTTATATTAATCCTATATTTCCGTTTTTATATTTCTAATGTTTGCCTTGTTTTCTTCACTGTCTGGTCTGCCTCTGTCTTGCCTGTATGGATGCATTTACACCTAAATGTCCCCAACAAAGGATGTTTTAATTCACCACTATTCCAGTGAAACACGAGTCTCCCATCTTCCTGCTACCGGTCTGGAGTTTTTGTTCACCAAAGCACACACCAACTTCATACTGACGGACAGATCACTGCCCTTTTGCCGCCTTGTCTGACCGTGTTTTGTGGCTTTGGTTCACTTCACCTCACTCTTCCCCATTCTTGTCATTAAATCAGGCCGTTCTGCAACCATGGCAGCCATTCACTCTATGGCTTTATTCATGGTGTATTTTACCCCTTCACCAAAGGCCGTTTTCGTTTACAACATTATTTTTGCAGTGTTCGTCTATCTATCAATATCTGCGGAGTATTTTTTAACGAGTATCCTATTTTCTAAAGCACAGCATGTAAAGGGTAGCTCGGTTAGCAGGATGCTAGCATGTAGCGCTTAGTGAGACACGCCTCAGACGAGTTGAGCAAAGACCCCGTCTGTGTACTTTATACGTGAGCAACGGATTTAAATAAAATTAAGGTTTCAAAAGACAAACTTGAAGATAAAAAACAATATACTTACCGGAGAGCCGCCAGGGTTTGCCGCTTCCATCTTGCTGCTCCTAAATTCAAAACTGCCTCTGCAGTCAGGCAGGGGAGGCGTGGAAATTGTCTTTGAGTTAGTCAAACGTTTTCCTTAGTTCGAGTAGATGATAAAATAAAAATAAATGGGATTTTAAGTAGGACTAGGCGTTCTGTAATGATCTCTATTTAGGAGAAAAACTTAATCACTCACCTCTAAACAGCTCTCTTTTAGGAGACAAACTGCTGGCTAACGGTGTCATGTGATCAAACAGCGTAATTTAATTGGCTGAGAGCCACTCGACTCGATCTGGTGCTGATTGCTCTGGCTTGGGTCATTAAAGTTCATCACTTTTGCAGTTGAATTTTTGCAGGTGAATTTTTTGCAGGTGAATTTTTTTCAGGTGAATTTTTGCAGGTGAATTTTTTGCAGGTGAATTTTTGCAGGTGAATATTTTTGCAGGGAAATTTGGAGGATAAAAATTCAGTGTCATAAATTCAATGTCTAAAAATACTTGAATTCTGATGATACTATATTTCTTCCATAGTTTTCTCTCCTCAATTCATCGATAAACTCATTTCACCTCAGCGGTAAGTGTCCTTAATATCTTACAACCTTTGGTTGTCAGTAACCAGCCGATCGTTTTCGCGACTTAAAAAATGACTTTGTGCGGCAGCGTTCCCACCGCGAGCAGAACTCCGGTTCAAAAACCGCTGTTTTTGAACACTTTTATTTACTTAAGCATTTTTATGGGCTTACTTTGAAACAAAGTGCGATTGAATGATTATTGTTATGTGTTGCCTTGAATTCGGCTATGCTGTCTGTTAGACAGTTGTTTTTCTTTATTGTTGTTTTTGTATTGTTTGTAGCGAACGCTACTGGAATGTATAGAGTAAGCTACGTAGCCAAGATGATTAATGATTTAACTGTTGTACATTGATTGATGATGATTTATGATTTGCATTGTTACCTAGACTTGCAGAAGAATATATTTGTTTACCGGTAAACTGAATTGAACTTGATGTGCTAATGGACATTTTTCTGACCTACAGGTCAGGTTTTTTTCCCCCTTTGAATTTGATCTTCTTCATATTGAAGTGGCGAGCCGGTAGGACCATCCTTTGTTTTCCCCTCTTTTCCCCCACTTAGCCGTCTTTGGATTACGGACATATTTCCCCTTTGTATGAAGCTGGACCCTAAGGAGGAATACCTTAAAAGTGAACTCTAAAAAGAAAAGGACCAAAAAAAGGACTCTTAGCAAAAGGACTCTTGCACAGAAAAATCACAGCACTGATTTATTATTTAATTGTGGACATTTACGTTGTGTGTTGTGTTAATTATTTTGTTCCATTTCCCCTTTCCCCTATTTATTCAATATATTTTTGGTACAAGACATTGCAGTTTTTGGTCTCATCATTCACACCATCTAGGCTCCATAAAGAACTATTTCTTCTGCGCGTCAGTCAGTAAATTCATCCATTGCCATAAACTAGTCCTTAAATAACTTAGCGTTACACGTGGCGAGCCAGCCAGGAGCCTGATGGGTGAATGAGGGGGGGTTTTTTTGTGTTATTTGATGTAATTTGATATTCGGTAATTTCTGTGGTTTTGATAAGGTCCGCGACAAGAAAAAATGAAGTTTATTCAGGAAAGTGGGGTCAATGTTGCACATTCTGTCATTGTTTCTGGTGCCACAAACACTGAGAAAGATGAGGAAATTCTTGATTATTTGACACAATACGGTCGTATAAAAACTGTTATATTCGTGGATGACGCAAATAGTGTTTTTTACAAAAACCTGATCGTTGAATATTGTGATAGTTCTGCGATAACTGCTCTTAATACGTTTTTCCCATATACTCATCAGTCAAAGAATCACTCGGCTTTGACTTTTTGTGTAAGATCGCTTGCCGCAGAATGCACAGCCACAGGAGGAGTCAGGACCCCTGCAGATTACCTCGGCGAGCTCAAGCAACTTGCACGCCGCAGCGGCAGGGATTTTCCAGATATTCTGCGGGAAATGATGGGACAAATCAGTGAGCATCTGGAAGGAATCGAACAAGACAGTGACTTAGAGGGAGCCTCAGTCCAAATTGTGGAGCCTGCATCATCTCTGCCTGGCCAGCAGGGGTCGTTGTCTGGACACTCCGCAATCTCTGAGACAGCTACCAGCAATCCCTCACCTGACCAACAGGGGTCACTGCCACATCCACAAAGATTTTCACTGTCACAGACTGAAATGAACCCCCCGGAAATACAAAAGTTAGTGGTGGAGCATGTTGTAAAAACAGACACCGTATCTGCATTCAGACTTCGTCCTTTCTCTGGGAAGATCCCCAAACCAGCTAACGAAACAGATTATGAGACCTGGAGATCTCACATTGAACTGCTGTTAGCAGATCCAAATTTGGCACCTCTACAGATCACTCGTCGCATCCTTGAAAGTTTGCTACCTCCGGCAGCAGATGTTGTGAAAGGGCTGGGCTCAAACACAATTCCATCCATCTATTTGAAAGTGTTGGATTCTGCTTTTGCTTTAGTACAAGATGGTGAAGAGTTGTTTGCTCAATTCCTGAATACGTTACAGGATCCGGGTGAGAAACCCTCTGCTTTTTTGCAACGTTTACAACTCACATTAAACACTGTGATGAAAAGAGGTGGTATCTTGTCTTCAGACTTCAACAAACATTTACTCAAGCAGTTTTGTCGAGGATGCTGGGATAGCGATATCCTAAACAAACTACAGTTGGAGAACTTGAGGAGCGATCCCCCATATTTTGCAGAGCTCCTCCTACTGCTTCGAACTGAGGAGGGTAGACAGCTGGCCAAGGAGAATCTCATGAAGAAGCACCTAACTGCATCCAAGCCTCGTGCCGCTGTTCATTCCCAGAGCACATGTGCTTGTAGCCATTCAGACACCAAGGCTATTAATGAGCTGAAGCAACAGATGCAGAAACTGCAGAGTCAAATGGCTGCTCTTCTCTCACAGAAATCTCAATTCTCCAAGCCAGCACCACCTCAACTCAGATCAGCACAACCAAGACCCAGCAGCAGTGCAACCAGTTCCCGGCCTAGAGCAGGCTACTGCTTTAAATGTGGAGAGGATGGGCACATGTCAGCAGGATGCGCCAACCCTCCGAACCCGACACTGGTTCTGAAAAAGAAGAAACAACTTGAAAAAAGACAGCAGGCTTGGGACAGCAATAACAAATCGTCAAACTAGAGGCAGTCTCTGTGGAGGGACAGACGGAGGCTGCAATCGACCCATGTCCCAGTTACAAGCAGGATGGACGTTCCATCACATTGCCTAAAGGAGTCATTGGAACCAGAAGCACAGCACAGGTCACGATTGGAGGAACTGTATTCAACTGCCTGTTAGACACTGGGTCTCAGGTAACCACCATCTCTCACTCCTTCCACCATGATTATCTTTCTGACCATGAGATACAACCTCTGAAAAATCTACTGGAGATAGAAGGAGCAAATGGCCAAGCTGTTCCATACCTTGGTTATGTGGAGCTGAACGTCACTTTCCCTCCCGACTTCTTGGGTTCCACCACAGCTGTTGACACACTTGCCCTGGTAGTTCCTGATGTCCAATCAGCTCAACAGCCGTCAATACTGATTGGTACAAACACTCTGGACTTGGCATATGAGAGAGCATTCTCAGACCAACAACCCTCCATTCCAGCCCCACATGGATACAGAACGGTGCTGAAAATCCTTGAGCAACGATACAGACTGGCCAACAGTAACCATCATGGAATCATCAAGCTGCACACTGACGGACCACAGACCATCCCAGCTGGAAAAACTGTTGCCTTGGAGGGGTTAATTTGCGGACGCTGCCTCCAGGCCGAGAAGGCTGTGTTGGTGGAACATCCAACTTCGTCGCCTCTGCCAGGTGGCTTAATGGTCCCGTCTTGTGTCATGGATTTCCCTTCTCACCAGCCATACCACTTACCTGTGGTAATCTGCAACCAGTCTGATCATGACGTAACCCTCCCAGCCAAAGCCATCATTGCGGAGATCAGTGCCATTCAGTCTATTCAGTGTCAGGAAAGGAGTCATGACAGTATGCCTCCTAACCCTGTGACCTCTGGGTTCAACTTCAACTTTGGTAACTCCCCCTTAACACCGGAATGGAAGAGTCGTATTACTGAGAAGTTAAACGCCCTCCATGATGTCTTTGCAAAACACGACCTTGACTTTGGGAAAACCGACAAAGTGAAACATCAGATAAAGCTCTCTGACCCTACTCCCTTCAAACAGCGCCCAAGACCAATCCATCCTCAAGATTTGGATGCTGTGCGCCAACACCTGAAGGAGCTGGTTGACTCTGGGGTCATCAGAGAGTCAGAGTCACCTTTTGCATCACCCATTGTCGTGGTGCGAAAGAAGAATGGGAGTGTGCGGCTCTGCATTGATTACCGGAAACTAAATCTGCAGACCATCAAAGATGCATATGCATTGCCAAAGTTGGAGGATACTTTTACAGCTCTCTCTGGATCAGAATGGTTTTCAGTCCTTGACCTTAAATCTGGTTATTATCAGATTGAAATGGAGGAGGAAGACAAGAGCAAAACAGCATTTGTATGTCCACTTGGATTCTATGAGTTCAACAGAATGCCCCAGGGAGTCACGAACGCACCCAGTACCTTCCAACGACTAATGGAAAAGTGCATGGGAGAAATGAACTTGAAAGAAGTCTTGGTCTTCATTGACGACTTGATTATTTTTGCACCAACACTTGAAGAGCATGAGAGGAGACTACTGAAAGTCCTTCACCGTTTGAAGGAGAGGGAGAGAATTCTCCGATTTGCCCAACAACATCTGGATCAGTCTTCCTCAATTTCCATCGATCAACACACAGTCAAGGCCCTTTGTGACCGGCAGCTCGTTTATAGTATGGCTGAAAAGATGTCCACCACCGCACTCATCCAGTCACTAACTGCCCATGCCGACAGTTTGCCTGACAGCTTCGTCAACGACACTCAGTTTGCACCTCCTGTTGTTCCTCAGCTGACAAATGCTGAAATCGCTGAGAGACAGAGGGAAGACCAGACCCTGAGGCATGTCATATTGCTGCTAGAGACTGGGGAAAGCCCACCTCCCGTCTTGCGGGATGAACTCCCAGAACTGCCCCTTCTACTCCGAGACCAACATCGCCTGGAGCTCCAAAACGCCATTCTCGTGAGGAGGAGGCAAGTTGGGGACCAGCTCTATCACCAGTTAGTGTTACCTCAGAAATTTCGGGCTGAAGTACTGTCAGAACTGCATGACAAGATGGGTCATTTGGGCATCGAACGTACTCTTGACCTCGTACGTCGAAGATTCTAGTGATGTTTGTACTTTCAGCGTTAACTTGGTTTTGAAAGCGCGCATATATATATATATATATATATATATATATATATATATATATATATATATATATATATATATATATATATATGCATAAAAGCAGCTGGATAGCGTAGTGGTTAGACTACACGCCTTTGGAACAGAGGATCGCAAGTTCGATTCCTGCCTGGGGCGTCTGTATCCAGTAAAGGTCCTAAGGCTAGACCCCCTATGCTAAGCAAGCCTACCGCAGACATGAGCGAGACAGATAAATATGAAGGCATGCCGGCTCGGACGTCGCCCGGATCAACAAGGTCCGCGTCAGGTGTTGAGGAACCAGGGCACCCTGACGAAAAGTGGGCTACTGGAACAAGAAGGCATCGGTGGGCAAGAGACGAAAACAGGGCGTTGTTGGAATGCTACTACGCAAGTAACCCCGGCGGAAGGGGCTACATGAATAGGATGAGGGACCTATGGATTCTTCGATACCCAACATCCACAATGACGGCGAAACAACTAGTAGCTCAGTGTTCCAACATTCGAAAGAAGGGACTGCTCTCACAGCTAGAGATTGACGAGGTACAACACAAATGCTACGGCAAGGAGGAGTCAGGACGCCAGATCAGGGGGGCGATATCATCACCCCCACCCGAGATTGGGTACATAGCCCCAAGTGCGATAGGAGAAGGATCGTTGAGTGCGAGAGGAACTGACCTGAAAAATAGGATCATGGCCAAGCTTGAAACCTGGATCCCCCGTAGCCGGTTCCCAAGATTACGTGAAGTACCCTCAGAAGGTCTGCTAGATGATGTTAATGCAGCACTATAATACCGACACTAACAAGCTGATCTACAATACGGCAGCAGTGATCAGTGAGATGCTTGGCTACAAGTTGAACAGCCACAAGGGGCAGTACCCTCCATGGAGAAGGAGGCTAGAGGGCAAGATCAAAGTAGCATGGAGGGAGGTTAGCAACTAACGGAGTTGCAGAAAGGTGCGACAGAGAAGGTGCCTAAGAAATACAGCAAGCTGCCCATACCTGAGGCCTTGGAAACTGCCAAGCAAAGACTCACAGCCTTGGCCAGCCGCTTGAGGAGGTACACCAGAGAGATAGAAGGCAGGAGAATAAACCAGCTGTTCTCCACAGAACCAGCAACGGTGTACTCTCAGTGGCAAGGGAACAATAAGAGAACAGCACCACCAAGGCTGGAGACGGAGCAATACTGGAAGAGCATATGGGAGAAGGACGCAACCCATAACGACAATGCTCAGTGGCTAGTGGATCTGAGGGCAGACCATAGCGACCTCCCTGAACAGGGTCCAGTAACCATCACAGTGGCAGATATCCCAGAAAGGGTCTCCAGTATGAAGAGTTGGACAGCACCAGGGCCCGACATGGTTCACGCCTACTGGCTAAAGAAGCTGACTGCACTCCACGAGCGTCTGGCAGCACAAATGAACCAGCTGCTAGTTAACGAGAGACACCCGGAATGGCTAACCGGATACTGGCTACGGATACCGACTACGGAACGGAGCAGTTGTCAGCCACCTCCTGTACATGGATGACATCAAGCTGTATGCCAAGAGTGAACGAGACATCGATTCACTGATCCACACTACCAGGCTATACAGCAATGACATTGGAATGTCGTTCGGACTGGAGAAGTGTAGTCAGATGGTAACAAAGAGAGGGAAGGTAGTCAGAACTGAGGGGATTGAACTACCAGAAGGCAACATTGCAGACATAGAGGACAGTTACAAGTACCTGGGGATCCCGCAGGCGAATGGGAACCATGAAGAGGCCGCTAGAAAAGCTGCAACCACCAAGTACCTGCAGAGGGTCAGGCAAGTCCTGAGGAGTCAGCTGAATGGTAAGAACAAGATCAGGGCCATCATCACGTACGCCCTGCCCGTGATCAGGTACCCTGCTGGGGTAATAGGCTGGCCAAAGGAGGAGATAGAAGCCACTGACATAAAGACAAGAAAGCTCCTTACCATGCATGGAGGGTTTCACCCCTAAGTCCAGCACCCTGAGGCTGTACGCTAAGCGGAAGGAAGGGGGCCGGGGACTGGTGAGTGTCAGCACCACAGTCCAGGATGAGACAACGAACATCCAAGAATACATTGGGAAGATGGCCCCAACTGACTGAGTGCTCAGTGAATACCTCAGGCAGCAGAAACCCAAGAAAGAGGAGGGAGACGAGGAACCATCATGGAAGGACAGGCCCCTGCACGGTATGTACCACCAGCAGATAGCAGAGGAAGTGGCTGATATCCAGAAATCCTACCAGTGGCTGGACAAAGCTGGACTGAAAGACAGCACAGAGGCACTAATGATGGCAGCACAAGAACAAGCTCTGAGTACAAGATCCATAGAGGCTGGGGTCTATCACACCAGGCAAGACCCCAGGTGCAGGCTGTGTAAAGATGCCCCAGAGACAATCCAGCACATAACAGCAGGGTGCAAGATGCTAGCAGGCAAGGCATACATGGAACGCCATAGCCAAGTGGCCGGCATAGTGTACAGGAACATCTGTGCCGAGTATAACCTGGAAGTCCCGAGGTCAAAATGGGAGATGCCCCCAAGGGTGGTGGAGAATGACCGAGCTAAGATCCTGTGGGACTTCCAGATACAGACGGACAAAATGGTGGTGGCTAACCAACCGGACATAGTGGTGGTAGACAAACAGAAGAAGACGGCCGTAGTGATCGATGTAGCGGTTCCGAATGACAGCAACATCAGGAAGAAGGAACACGAGAAGCTGGAGAAATACCAAGGGCTCAGAGAAGAGCTCGAGAGGATGTGGAGGGTGAAGGTAACGGTGGTCCCCATGGTAATCGGAGCACTAGGTGCGGTGACTCCCAAGCTAGGCGAGTGGCTCCAGCAGATCCCGGGAACAACATCGGAGATCTCTGTCCAGAAGAGCGCAGTCCTGGGAACAGCTAAGATACTGCGCAGGACCCTCAAGCTCCCAGGCCTCTGGTAGAGGACCCGAGCTTGAAGGATAAACCGCCTGCAGGGGCGTGCTGGGTGTTTTTTTTATTTTTATATACATATATATATATAAACCTATATTAATTCTGATTGTAAGGCTGTTACATTACTAGTTCAAGTTGGAGTTATGATCTTATGAACTATGAAATTGAATCAATCAAGTTAGACCTGGCTGAACTGAATTTGGAACCAGATCTCTTTAGGAATGAACTAGCACAGCACTTAAAGTTAACTGACTAAAATCTTTTAATCAACACAATGACAATAAGGGAACTTCACTGGGATTGATAAATTATCTAATGTTTATTTGAAGACTGTAAAATAAAAACAATGTTCATGGAACAAGTCTAGTTTCATACTTGTAAGGGATGATAGCTGACTTCGTAGAAAATCTCTCTCTCCTTCCAGTTCTTCAATTCTCTTCTTTTGCCACTCCAGTTTCTCCTTAACCCTTTAAGACCTACCATAGAACCAAGTCCGCCAGAGCTTATAGTATATTTTTACATGCTGTGGAGCCATTTCAAGTTGCTATACATCAATACAACCATTATAGCCCAAATTTTAATAATATGTCTGCATTAAGTCCATATTAATTACATAAATTGCAAAAAAGTGCAATAAACTACAAAAAAATTTAAAATCGTTTTTGTTTTTTTGTTTTTTGCTTGTAACTTATATCACCAATTATGTTATGAAAAATATATACCAATGAAGTCAGTTATGGCAACTCACCTTTGATTAAATGGTAAATGGCGCTTTTCTAGTCCCTAAGGACCCCAATGCGCTTTACACTACATTCAGTCATTCACCCATTCACACACACATTCACACACTGGCGATGGCAAGCTACATTGTAGCCACAGCTGCCCTGGGGCGCACTGACAGAGGCGAGGCTGCCGGACACTGGCGCCACCGGGCCCTCTGACCACCACCAGTAGGCAAACACGGGGTTAGTATCTTGCCCAAGGATATTTGGCATGCAGCGAGGAGGCAGCCTGGGATCGAACCACCGACCTTTTGATTAGTGGCTGACCTGCTCTGCCACCTGAGCTACAGCCACCCTAGATTACTGACTTGCATTCACTTCATCAATGAATCCAAGTAAACATTTGTTAAATTACATTATTAATAATCTTACCAGTGTAGTCAGTTACCCACCAAATTAGTCTATGCTGGTCAGTCAGCTAAAAGTCTTTACTTTAGCTTACATCTAAGCTAACATTAGCATTTGTTAGCATCAACCAAGAAGATCTGAGGCTAAAACTAGGGTTAGTGTAACTTTGCCTAAAACCCTTAAGTTTACAGTAGTGGTAACTGTGAAATATAAGTATTATTTTAGAACTTATTAAAGTCCTCAAATGATCCCTTTCTATCTCTACATCAATAGAACCATGAGGTTTTTATTTTTCCCTGTTACTTACATCACTGGCTTTAGCTTATTAGCTAGCAGTCACAGCTGTTTAAAACCCAGAGAGAAACAGACATTTAAGTGTAATATTTATGAAAACTGGTCCAGCTACTGGAGGGGAAATCTGGTGATATCATAGCAAAAAATGATTTTATATTAACTCAGATGGAAAGCGTCTGTCATGTTAAACCTAAATAAAGTTGCGTTTTAAAAGAGTCAGTAAAATATTCCTAAATTAACTGGTATTTGCTGTAACCAGATATCAAATAAATTAACAATTCTTTCTTAATTAAAACACTCTTTCACTTTCCCGCCTTTTGGGGTCGTGCTTCCACAATGCATTTTAGTAATTAAGAAAATTTTGAAAAATACTTGTAAATGACTATCACGAAAAATCCCTTCACATTTATACAGTGCATTATATTGTATTTTTTTACAGAGTTTTCCTACAGTATTTATTAAAAAAATCTTTAAACTTGACACATCTCAAGTGTAAAAAAGTACAGACTTTGCTCAAATAAGTAGAAGTACAGATAGTTGTGTTAAAATACTCTGCTTAACAAACTACACGAGGTCGCAAAAAACTAAGCAAAATGGTAGCTGGTACGACAGCAGTCTGTGTCATATTTGTTGAATTATCGTTCAGAATCAAATAATCCCATTTATTATAAGAGATTATACCATTATAACAAATGTCAACATTGCTCATCAGAGTTGTTACATTATTGCAGGAATAGTGTTAACAACATGTAAAATCTCACAAAATGTGTCTATCAAGTAGAACAATCTATTTATTTCAGCTGTGGCCGAGTGTGTGTGTGGCCAGTTTTAATCCAAAGCTGAGATGTGCTTCATGTTTGGGACTAATTTAGAACCATGCACAGCTCACATGGAGCCAGTCCACAAATTACATCTGTACAGCTGTGTAATAAATACAGTTAAACAGCATCTGTTTAGGGGACACAGCGACGTGCCAAATGGAAAACAAAAACACTAAATTTATCTCTTACTACACAGACGACAACAATAGAGCTTTGTGCTGAAGCTTGGAGCCAGTTGGCCAGTCCACAACAGATGTCTCAGGCCTCAAGGTTCTTACTGTAGGACTGGAAACAAGCGGCTCTCTCTTCCACACTGTCCACTACTGTTCTCTTTAAGACCTGTGTTATGACCCAGGTCATATCTTTTGTATTGTGTTCTGTGTTCACTCTCGCCTGCCTCAGGGTGGTGGTGCTTCTGTGTTTTCAATTAAGTGCACTAGATGGCATATGGCCATTTTGAAGACTGGAGGCGTCAACTTTGAGACAAGACCATCTGGGCTCTGCCTACTTCCTGAATCCAACCAGCCTGTGTTCTATGTGAGTACCAGGGAGTGCAGTGTTGTGGGGGGGCATCAAAAGAAGCCCATTAGATAACCTTTCGGTCTATCGGTCCCTGTGTGCTTACAATTATCAATACCTTACTGATTTCTGGTCAGGTCCCTGTTTATTGTAAGACTGCTGTTATTCACCGTTGTTAAAAAAAATCTATGCTTGATGCTTCTCTTCTCAGTAGCTACAGACCAATTTCAAAATTTAGAAAAGGTAGTGGTTAAGGTAAGTCAGACAAAGCAGAGTTGTTCCTAAGAGTTTGCGTCTTGGATCCACTATCAGGGGATACAGAGCAGACTTGATTCTACGGAGAGCACAAAATCAGCTTCTAAGTGAAAGGATAAGACAGGTCCATTTCACTATAAATGCCCTACAGAGCAAGAATAGCCAGACTCTGCAGGAACTGAAAACCCTCTCCTATTTTAGAAGAGGTTTACAAGTTTGTGGACAAGGCTCAGCGGGCCCAACACTCTAAAGGAAAAGAAAGACAATGCAGGAAATGCCACACCTTGCTTTCAAAAACATACACTCCTCAGTCTGAACCGTCACAACTCAGAGAAGAGCACACAGCTGAGGACAGTCAGGAGAAATAGGTGAAGAACTTTTCAGACCGAAATCTCCCTGAACCTGAAAAGAGAGTATTAGCCAAAGGACTCAATTTTGCCATTTCTCCACAACAGTTGCCCATAGTGGACCTCATCACAGCCACAGAATCAGCCATACGGATTAATAAATTATCACAGACAGAAGCAGAGCAAATCAGGATGAAAGTCTCAGCCACCCTCTCCAGTGCCAAAGTCCCTCCATCCAACCTCACAATACAAGAAAAGAAGGCCGTCGCTTCCCTGAGCAAAGACCACAACATCACTGTTTTACCAGCTGATAAGGGAAGGTGCACCGTGGTCCTAAACACTACAGATTACCACACAAAGATCACTACTCTCCTCAGTGACAACAATACTTACGAAGCCTTAAAGCGAGACCCCACAAGCAGCTACAAAAAGAAAGTTATAGTTTACCTTCAAGACCTTGAAAAGGACAAAATCATTGACCGCCTTACATATCACTTTATCCAGGGGATGCCATACCCTGCATTTACGGACTTCCTAAGATCCACAAGGAAGGGGTCCCACTCAGACCCATAGTCAGTAGCATAAACTCAGCCACTTACAACATCTCGAAACACCTTGCTACCGTCCTAGCACCTCTTGTGGGGAACACCCCACATCACATCAAGAACTCCACCGACTTAACCCAAAAATATGGTTTGATAAGAGAATGTAATTTTTGGAAATATTTACAAATAAGGGATTGTGTTACCAAAGGAAAATTTACTCAAAGCTCAAATATGGTGGTGGAGTTTTTAGAATTGTCCAGTACAGCACATAGAGCAGCTGTTTTCTACAAACTGTTTAACAATCCAAAAAAAGAGATATGTGAAAACTTGAGGGTTATATGGCAGAGAGATCTGAGTTGTGCAATTTCTAAAGAAAACTTTATAGAATGGGAATCAGTCCCAGTAATATATGCTGGAAATGTAGTTCAGATCCAGGGACATTTATGCATGCTTTTTGGGAATGTGAGAAAGTTTATCCCTTTTGGCAAAAAGTATTGGACAAAATAGGAAGGTGGATTGGTTTGATGATACCCTTGTCACCAAGACTGTGCTTATTAGGGGATCGGTCGGTGTTACCTGGGGTTTCAAAATATGACTTTGTGGTTATAAAGGTGGGGGTGATCGCAGCGGCTCGAGTTATTCTCAATGTATGGAAGGAACCATCTCCTCCAGAATATAATAGGTGGAAAGAAAATATGCTGAAAATGGTGTCGTATGAAAAATTCTTGGCTAGGATTAATGATGATAGTGTCACAGGCTGGGTCTCCGACCCAGCACTTTGAGTTTTCTTTGTATTGTTCTTATTTTTTGAGATGTTGTTAGTTTTGTGTTATTTCCTATTTGCCTTTAGTTTAGGCAGTTATTGCTCCTGGGTTTTCTGTTTGAGTTCTTGCATTATTCATCACATATTTGGTATGTTAAGTTTGTATTGTCATGTCTAGTTTTAGTGTTTCCTGTTTTATTCTGACAGTGTCATGTGTTCTTTGGTCATTGTATTTAGTTTCACTCCTCCTGGTCCTGTCATTAGATTCATGTCAGTCAGCTGTTTCCTCATGTGTCGCCACTTCCCCTGATCACCTCATGTCTGTATTTAAGCCTTTTGTTTTCTTCATGCCATTGTCAGTTCGTCTGTTTATTCTCACCAGAGTTACAGTCATAGTCATAGTCTTAGCCTGTTTATTTTCCACCTCGGTCATAGTTATAGTTTTTGGTCTTAGTACCTTCAGTGTTTTGTTTCTTAGTGTTTTGCCTGTTTGCTTTGGTCTCTTGGTTCATTTCCTGCCGTCATCGCAATAAAGGTTCACTTTTCTGTTAATCATTACTATTCCTCGTCATCATCTGCTTTTGGGTCCTGTTTCCGCACACATCGGCGCACCCCGCCGTGACAGATAGGGAGGGTTTTGACAAATCATGGGGACGTGTTTTTGGCTGAGATGGTTAGAATTTATTTGGTCAGGGCAATTATCTTTAGTTAAATATTATGCTTGCTGTATTGTATGTTTGTGTAGGCACTCAGTAATGGAATAACTTAAGAATTTGATTTTATTGTCCTTTTTTTTGCGGGTGTACCGATAGTAAGTATTGAAAATAGACCCAAAATACAAAGGTGAATTAACCATGGGATTGGAAGCTGTCTTTTCTTTTCTTTTTTTGTTTCTTTTCTGTTGTTGTTTTGTTTGTTGTTTTGTTTATGTTTTCATGTTGTTAAATGTTAAAAACAAATAAAGACTTCAATTACAAAAAAAAAAGAAAAAAAAAGAACTCCACCGACTTCACCGACAAGGTCCAGAAACTTACCCTGGATCCAGATGAAAGCATGGTGTCCTTTGATGTAGTCTCTCTCTTCACTTGCATACCCACCACGGAGGCCATGGAGACTGTCAGAAAACGACTACAAGAAGACAGCTCCTTGGAGGACAGGACCAACTTCACACCCGATCAGATCTGCACACTGTTAGACCTCTGCCTCACCACTACATACTTCAAATACAACGAAGGCTTTTACAGACAAAAACATGGCTGTGCCATGGGCTCCCCCGTGTCACCTATTGTAGCCAACCTTTACATGGAGGAAGTGGAAAGGAAGGCTCTTGGCTCTTTCAAAGGAAGAGTACCCAGCCACTGGTACAGATATGTAGACGACACCTGGGTCAAAATCAAGACACAAGAAGTGGAATCCTTCACTGCGCACATTAACGCTGTGGATAAAAACATCAAGTTCACCAGGGAAGACACAAAGGACGACTGTTTGCCTTTCCTGGACTGCGCTGTGCACATTGAAGAGAACGGCAAACTCAACATCGAAGTTTACCGGAAGCCCACACACACGGACCAGTACCTCCTCTTTGACTCCCATCACCCTCTGAACACAAACTTGGAGTAATCAGGACCCTACACCACCGGGCAGAACATGTTCCCTCTAAGCCTGAAGGAAAAAAGAAGGAACACACACATGTAAAGGAAGCACTCAAAACGTGCGGCTATCCTAAATGGGCGTTCTTAAAGTCAGCAAAGAGGCACAGAAAAGAAGATCAGACACCAGCGAGGGAGGATAAGAAGGACAGACGCAACAACATTGTCACCCCCTATGTAGCCGGTGTATCAGAGAAACCCGGTGTATTTCAGACCCAGCAACACGCTCAGACACAAACTGGTTCACCCGAAAGACAAAACGCCAAAACACAGACTTAACAATGTGGTGTATGCTGTACAGTGCAGCGAGGAATGCTCAGACCTCTACATTGGAGAGACCAAACAGCCACTTCACAAGCACATGGCACAACACAGAAGAGCCACCTCCACAGGACAAGACTCAGCAGTCCATCTGCATCTAAAGGATAAAGGACACTCTTTCGAGGATGCCAATGTTCACATTTTGGACAGAGAGCCATTAATGAGCGTGGACATAAATGAAGCCATTTATGTCCACTGTGAGCGACCATCTTTGAACAGAGTGAACACAGTAGCTTACAACACCAACTGTCTGCTATCTATAATCCCGTTTTGAGATGCTTCCACTCACATCCTGGGCCATCTGACCTCAGGAAATCACACGATAGGTTGGGGCCAGGTTTCACAATGAGCTCACCCGAAACCCTGGCTGATTGTGACCCACACCCGATTTCACACCTTTGCTCATGTGATTAGGTAGAGGATCATCAGGGGTCCTTTGTCCCTCTTTGGGGGAAACTCCCACTGGGTTTAAATCTGGGACTCTCCACCAACTGAAGAAGCTTCTTGGATGAGAGGTGAAACGTCTTCAAGTAACTTAAAGAAGTCCAGATGCTTTTCTTTCCAAGATCCTTAGACTATGATGATCTGGATGACTGAGAACCTTCACAGACAGTGGCTAAGCAGCTTATAGCTGTTTTAGATGAATACAACATTCTGGATAAATTCCAATCTGGCTTTCGTAGAGCTCACTTTACTGAAACTGCACTTCTTAGAGTCTCCAACGGCATTTTGATGAGATGTAATGCAGGAGAATGCTCCGTTTTGTTGATGTTGGACCTGACCTCTGCCTTTGATACTGTGGACCATCATATTCTGCTAGATAGGCTGAGACACTGGGTGGGCATATCAGGGTCTGCTTTGGACTCATTCAAATCTTATTTGCATGAACGATCCTTTTCTGTGGCTACCTCTAAGTACAGTTCTTCTTCTACTTTTCTTGCCTATGGTGTGCCACAAGGTTCAGTTTTGGGGCCTTTATTGTTTTTGTTGTATTTACTTCCTCTTCAGTACTTATTGAGCACTTTTAAGGACATTTCGTATCACTACTATGCAGATGATATTCAGTTATATATTTCCTTTAAGCCCCCAAGATGTTTCCAAAAAAAAAAAAAAAACAGCTAAAAACTCATCTTTTTAAAACTGCTTCGGTTGATTTTTATTTTTATGTTTTAGCTTCTATGTAGCACTTTGTGATTTTTATCTTGAAAGGTGCTACAGTATATAAATAAATTTTTACTTTTTTACTTCTATACATTGTATGCATAATATGTCTGAAAAGCAGTCCCAGTACCTGCAGGGATAGGAATCCTTTTTCCTTTAACAGCTTTTCATGTGTTGAGTTTAGGCACGTGAGAGACTTTTTGTTTATTTGTTTATTTGTTTATTTAATTGTTGTTTTTTTGGTGCACCTGTCCCAATGTTGTTCTACCTTTAAATGATAACATCTGTTTGAACTACAAAATCTCACAATAGTACTGGTCTTTGCTTGGGAACAGGAGAGTCACATTTGTGTTCCACTCTGTAGTGGTTGGGGAGTACTGCTGCCTTGAACTTTGACCTCAGAGTGATGTGACATTTGTTCACACAACCAATAGAAATGCAGAATGTCCCAGGTTGGGCATAACGACATAAATAAACCGGTGGGGGTCCATGAGTCTTTTGGTACCAGGCCGCGAGAGTTGAGGCTCCTGTGTGAAATTTATGGTTTTCAGGGTTTTTATCACAGTTTAACATAATTTTTTTAATTGTTTTTTTCATTAACTCTGTTTCCCTGGTTCTTTTTCTGTGTGTTATGAATAAATCTTTGTTTTTGGTACTGGTACTGGTTTTATTTTGTTGTATTTATCCACAACACCTTAAAGGCAGGTCCATGAAAATATTGTCAAACATAAACCAGTCCATGATGCAAAAAAGGTTACAATAATGGAAGAAGCTCGCTTCTGCAAAAAGTTCACCTCTCAAAGTGAGAGAAACGGTGCCTGAAATGAAAATCAGACTGTTCTTCAAACTTTCTTTCGGTAACAAAGTAATATTTCTAACTTTAGCACATATTAATCAGACTATTAGAAGTGTTCGAACTCTAAAGAGAATTTGTAAAAAACTTGGGCTGTTTAGAAGGAAGATTCAGTCAGACTAGCCTTTGTCCAACAAGAGATCATGACCAATGCACAGATGCAGCGATGTATTCGTTTCCAGAGGATGGACTGAACCCTATTTTTGTGGATGAGATCACTGTGTGTGGATGAGATCACTGTGTATGGAAGAGTGCACGCCAAAAGGTCAATATTCCTGCAATGAAACAGTCTTTGTTGTCTGCTTATGGTAGAAAATGAACGAGATGCCCCAGGAGATCCACTTGTTGCTGCTGATCTGTATATTAGGTTAAGAGGAGAAATACTGCAAAGTATTTAAGAAATTTCAGTGTCTAAAAGTCCAAATAAAATAAAAAAATTACTCTTTATCTTGACCATGTGATTTTATATAGATACCCTATATGCAGGTATTTCTTCATTGCATTTAATGAAAGACATCTTTTGGGTGCAAGCAAACCATTTTTTTCATGTCATTCTGTCAGAATATGGCCATTCATTACTGCTATAATATAAATTCAGAGTGCTGATAGGAGGTCAGATTAGTCTTCCAACTAGTATCAGTTTATGTTGACCATAGTAGAAAAGTACATTTTCTATTTTCCCCCAGTTCAATTGTTTTTCTACCTGCACACTGCAATTAAAGCATAAATGCTGACGTTGCTTGACGAAGCTGAATATTGTGACTATATTGAAACAAAGCTCTTATAATCATTTACCCATGTGAATATCCAGTTCAGTTTCAGAGTACCAAAGTAATAACCACTTAATATCAAAGTAATATCATGGTAACAACCATGGTTACAGTTGAGTAAGATTACACTGAAATTTATGTAATTGCATAATAAGGGTCCCAAAGCTGGGACCTGTATTAAGTGCTAATAGCAGGATAATGAGGAAGAGGGTCAGGGTTAGTTAGGTAGTTTCTGTGTAATAAGCAGGAAACAGTTGCAAAATGCAAAACTGTCTCTATTTAATAACATATTAATAACCTATTAAAGCAAACTTAAATTATTACCTGGAAACACCTGTGGTAGTTTCTGTGTAATAAGCATAAACAGAAACAGCCTGTAAAGAGCTGGCTGCCAGTAGGTGGCAGACTGGTGCCTACTGTGAGTCTGAACTTTCTATTTTATCCCTGGATAAAGACAAAGAAGAAGTGGGGTGCCAACAGCTAACTTTAAGCACTTTTCCCTTCATTTTTGGCTTGCCTCGTAGAGTCATGGTTGCATAAACGAGAGGGTTATAAAAATACATTTGGAATCAATGAATATTCTAGCTACTGTTCCTTAAGTTATATTTAGGATCACTTGCACACATCTTGCAGGCGGTCTGTCCTACAAGCTCGGGTCCTCTACCAGAGGCCTGGGAGCATGAGGGTCCTGCGCAGTATCTTAGCTGTTCCTAGGACTGCGCTGTTGTTCCTGGGATCTGCTGGAGCCACTCGTCAAGCTTGGGAGTCATTGCACCGAGTGCTCTGATTACCACTGGGACCACTGTTACATTCACCCTCCCCATCTTCTCGAGCTCTTCTCTGAGCCTTTGGTATTTCTCATGTTCCTCCTTCCTGATGTTACTGTCATTCGGGACCACTGCGGCTGTCTTTCTTCTGCTTGTCTACCACCACTATGTCCAGTTAGTTGGCCACCACCATTTTGTCCGTCTGTATCTGGAAGTCCCACAGGATCTTAGCTCGGTCATTCTCCACCACCCTTGGGGGCATCTCCCATTTTGACCTCGGGACTTCCAGATTATACTCGGCACAGATGTTCCTGTACACTATGCCGGCCACTTGGTTATGGCGTTCCATGTATGCCCTGCCTGCTAGCATTTTACACCCTGCAGTTATGTGCTGGATTGTCTCTGGGGCATCTTTACACAGCCTGCACCTGGGGTCATGCCTGGAGTGATAGACCCCAGCCTCTATGGATCTTGTGCTCAGAGCTTGTTCCTGTGCTGACATGATTAGTGCCGCTGTACTGTCTTTCAGTCCAGCTAATCACATGAGCCACTGGTAGGATTTCTGGATGTCAGCCACCTCTGCTATCTGCCGTGGTACTTACTGTGCAGGGACCTGTCCTTCCATGATGGTTCCTCCTCTTCCTCCTCATTCTTGGGTTTCTGCTGCCTGAGGTATTCACTGAGCATGCAGTCGGTTGTGGCCATCTTCCTGATGTATTCATGGATGTTTGTTATCTCATCCTGGATTTTGGTGCTGACACTCACCAGTCCCCGGCCTCCTTCCTTCTGCTTAGCTTACAGCCTCAGAATGCTGGACTTAGGGGGGAAACCCGTCATGTATCCAGATTTATTTACCTTTGAAATCCGATGTGACTGCTTCTTTGCAACCTCTGTTCAACTGTTTGCATGAAGTTAAAATTTGGTTATCACATAATTTTCTTACATTGAACGAGAATAAGACCGAAATCATAGTCTTTGGTAGTCACACTCCGCTAGACCAGTTAGCTGACGCCCTAGGCCCTCTCGCTAGCCATCTTTCGTCCACTGTAAGAAACCTCGGAGTGTTCCTGGATGGCTCTTTTAAACTCGAGAAACAGGTGTCCACTGTGGTAAAAAACAGCTTTTACCAGTTGCGTCAGATTTCCAAAGCAAAGCCGTTCCTTCCTTTAAAAGATCTTGAAAAGCTTATCCACGCATTTATTACATCCAGATTGGACTACTGTAACTCCCTCTACTCGGGCCTCTTTGCCGGCTCCAGTTAATTCAAAATGCAGCTGCGCGTCTTTTAACAGGTACGAGAATTCATGAACACATAACTCCAATTTTAGCCAAATTACATTGGCTCCCTGTTAAATATCGTATAGATTTTAAAATTCTTTTGTTCACTTTTAATATTTTGAATAATTTAGCGCCCAGTTATCTTTCTGATTTACTCCATTCATACAATCCCAACAGGGCACTTAGATCGTCCAACCACAGGCTCCTAGCACAACCTAGGACTCGAATGAAGTCGAGAGGCGACCGGGCCTTTGCATCCGTGGCACCCAGACTCTGGAATAACCTCCCCGTTCATATTCGCACTGCCGAGTCTATCCAGTCTTTTAAATTACGTCTTAAAACTTATTTTTTTACTTTGGCTTTTGATTCTGTCTAGTTGGCTGTTTTAG
Organism: Diplotaxodon limnothrissa; assembly: GCF_057381915.1. Lineage (NCBI taxonomy): Eukaryota > Metazoa > Chordata > Actinopteri > Cichliformes > Cichlidae > Diplotaxodon > Diplotaxodon limnothrissa. The sequence continues at coordinate 1,153,511 of NC_140604.1, read as the reverse complement.
CTTGTTGCGTTGTTACCTATTGTTTGTCGTCCTCCTCTATTGTTTGTTTTAACTGTCTCATGTTTTTATTGACTGTGAAGCACTATGGTCAACACTGTTGTTTTTAATATGTGCTATATAAATAAATTTTGATTTGATTTGATTTGATGTATGGTCAGGAGCTTCCTTGTCTTGTCAGCAGTGGCTTCTATCTCCTCCTTTTTCCAGCTTATATATCCCAGCAGGGTACCTGATCATAGGCAGGGCGTAGGTGTTGGTAGCCTGGATTTTGTTCTTACTGTTCATCTGATTCCTCGGGACTTGCCAGACCTTCTGCAGGTACTTAGTGTTTGCAGCTTTCATAGCAGCTTCTTCATTGTTGCCATTTTCCTACGGTGCATGTGTGTGTGAGTGTGTGTGTGTGCAGCGGCTCTACTCTGAGCCCCTCCTGGATGGCTGAACTTCTCACCCTATCTCTAAGGGAGAGGCCAGCCACCCTTCAGAGGAAGCTCATTTCCACCGCTTGTATCCGCGATCTCGTTCTTTCGGTCTCTACCCACAGCTCGTGACCATAGGTGAAGGTAGGGACGTAGACCCACCAGTAAATTGAGATCTTCGCTTTTATATTCAACTCTCTCTTCACCACGACGGACCGGTACAGCGTCCGCATTACTGCAGCCACAGCACCCCGCCCCTTTCTCCCATCACTCGTGAACAAGACCCCGAGATGCTTAAACTCCTCCACTCTGGGGCAGGAACTCGTCCCTGACCTGGAGTGGGCACTCCACCCTTTTCCGGCTGAGGACCATGGCCTCAGATTTAGAGGTGCTGATTCTAATGTCCACCGCCTCACACTTGGCTGCAAAGCCTTCCAGTGCAAGCTGGAGGCCACCACCCGATGAAGCCAACAGAACCACATCATCCACGAAAAGCAGAGATGAGATTCTGAGACCACCCAAGTGAAAGCCTTCCACCACTTGGCTATGCCTAGAAATTCTGTCCATAAAATTATTACAAGATTCGGTGATAAAGGGCAGCCCTGGCAGGGTCCTTCACCCACTAGGAACAAGTCTGACTTTTTGCTGGCTATAGGGACCAAGCTCTTGGGCCAGACACCCCATACTTCCACAGCACCTCGCACAGGACACCCTGAGGGACATGGTCGAATACCTTCTCCATGTCCACAAAAAACATGTAGACTGGTTGGGCAAATCCCATGTATCCTTAAGTATCCTTGAGAGGATAAAGAGCTGGTCCAGGGTTCCACAACCAGGACGAAAACCGCATTGTTCTTCCTGTATCCGAGATTTGACTAACGGGTGGACTCCCCTTTCCAGCACCCCGGCATAGACTTTCCCAGGAAGGATGAAGAGTGTGATCCCCCTGCCACAGATGTTTCTGTGGTGTATTTTGCAACTCTTTTTCCTGCTTATTACACAGAATCAACTAATTGGGTGGTAATAACTAAGAAATTACCATATTATTTCATTCTTGTTTGGACCTTGTTTTAGCTGTGGTAGCTACCTGGGTTATGTGCAACTTCAGTATCTCAATGGGGCGATCGTGGCTCAAGAGTTGGGAGTTCGCCTTGTAATCGGAAGGTTGCCGGTTCGAGCCCCGGCTCGGACAGTCTCGGTCGTTGTGTCCTTGGCCAAGACACTTCACCCGTTGCCTACTGGTGGTGGTCAGAGGGCCCGGTGGCGCCAGTGTCCGGCAGCCTCGCCTCTGTCAGTGCGCCCCAGGGTGGCTGTGGCTACAATGTAGCTGCCATCACCAGTGTGTGTGAATGGGTGGATGACTGGATGTGTAAAGCGCTTTGGGGTCCTTAGGGACTAGTAAAGCGCTATACAAATACAGGTCATTTACCATTTACTATTGCTGTGTGATTTATTAGTATTACTAAAGGCTACTCGCCACCGAGCTAACATTGTTAGCTGAGGTTAGTTCATAGACTGCGGACTGTTAGACTTGATGGACAGCATTAACAACCTGCTAGCTGTAAATAATCATGTGCAGTTCTGAAAACAGACAAAAAGAAAAAATATTACTGATACAGAAATAGTTTTCTGAAAGCTGCAACAAGTGCAGTCTTACCTAATATCCACCCTACTGATACTCATTTTATATTAAGATTTAAAAATGTAGTTGGTGGCAGATGGCCAGAGGTTTCTTCCTGTTAAAAGGGAGTTTTTCCTTCCCACTATCACCAAAGTGCTTGCTCATAGGGGGTCATATCATTGTTGGGTTTTTCTCCATATGTATTATTGTAGGGTCTACATTACACTATAAAGCAGCTTGAGGTGACTGTTGTTGTGATTTGATGCTGTATAAATAAAATTGAATTTAATTTAATTATTGGTATGGAGAGTAACCTTCAGTAATAGTAATAAATCACACAGCAATAGGACATTCATGTAGTTGTAAAAAGCATGACAATATATCAAGTAATCCAAAGTATTCAGAAAACGTTACTCACATTGAGTAACTTAATGTAAAATGTTACAAACTACATTTTGGGCCATGTAAACTGTAATCTGTAGTGGAAATACATTTTAAAAGTAACCTTCCCAACACTGGTTATGGATTTCAGGCCTATTCAAATGGATAAGGAGCTTCATAAACATACTCAAAACCACAATAGAAATGCAGTGTGAAAAGTAACATTTTACCGGCATCTTCTTCAGGATCTTTTGGCTTTGTTGCAGTGTAGAAGCATAACATTGTCAGCCTCGCTGCCTCTGGGATTCAGAGATTCTTTTATTGCTACCATTTAATTTGCCTTATGAAGAATGTATTAATAACATGTTTCACAGTATCATTTATCAGTAATACTTCCTGCAGGGTTTATAAAATTGCATTGAATATGTCTGTCATCACATTGACCTTTCTATTTTTACAGGTTGAGTTCATTTTATACACAATGCATAAATGTTCTTGGTTAAGAGTTGATGTTCCATTCTAGAAGGTTTTAAGCTTCACTGGTGAGAGTGTCCAGATGATACATGCTGAGGGGAGATGAGAACATAGCAGGTTAATTGCATGCACGCTTACAATACACATATTAATCTAGTAGCAGGTCTGAGCGAAGGCCTAAGCGTCTTCTGCTTCAGTTTGAGACTGGCTGCAAAGTACTCTACTTAGTGATTAATGACGAGGGTCCATTATTAGCTCTCAGAGATGCTAAGACCTGAAGTTATTACCCTAAAAGGCAAGTAATGTAGAAAAGGGAAGTTAAATGTCGGTTTCACACTCCAGGATAGGTTTCCCTCTATGCTTCTTGGGAGTCAGCATAGAGGGAAACCTATCCTGGAGTGTGAATACCTCTGAGCTACTGAAAAAGACACAACAGAGACTGTACTTTCTGAGAGTGCTTAGGAAGAACAACATCACACAGAGACTGCTGGTGTCTTTCTACAGAGCCTCCATCGAAAGCATACTAACGTACTGCATAGGCATATGGTACGCTAGCTGCACAGTGGCTCAGAGGAAAGCACTCCAGGGAGTAATCAACGCTGCCCAAAGGACAATCGGCTGCCCTCTCCTCAAACTGAAAGACCTACACAGTTCCCGCTGCCTCAAAAGAGCCCATAACATCATAAAGGACACCTCACACCCTGGACACTCCATGTTCGAACTGCTGCCTTCAGGTAAACGGTATAGAACAACATACACAAGGACTAACAGACTCAAACACAGTTTCTACCCAATTGCAATATCATGTCTCAATGCTACTAAAAGTAGATGACTTTCATTGCCCCTGTTGTCATTTGTGCCCTTGATGTTGGAATGCGTTCAGACATGTTTTGTTGGATGCGCTAACAAATTGACTGAGTGATTGATTGTTTGAGTGATATATCAACTAGGTCGTATGTTGAGTGTCTGTATGGGGCCTTAGGCCTGGATTGCTTGGGTGTATTTACTGTATGAGAACACTGTATTTTATATGTATTTCTATCTTTTATATCATATCTATTATAGTTTTTAAGTATTTATCTTTCGTGATGTTGCACTGACCGGAGACATCTTTCAATTTCATTGTACTTGTGACAATGACAATAAAGAATATTCTATTCTATTTATGGTTATTAGAAGTGTACGTGATGTACCCTTGTCTGCACGGGTTGAACTTTTGCCCGTCTGTCACCATGTATTTTTGAACTGTATTGACGTAGGTGTGATATTTTATCCTATAAAACCAGAACCCAATGTATTCTTGTCAGAGCAAAACAATCCGTATGCTGACGGTTGGTTGTTCTCCTGTGTTAATAAAACTCATCGTTTGATTGCACTTTTCCGGAGCCTCCGTCGTTTGTTGTCTGGTCTGAAGTTGATCGATCTCGCAGCATCAGTAAGGTGGTTCTGTTTAAAGTCGCAAACGTCAAACTATTTCAGATACCTTAGGAGATATGCCATCAGGAAAAAAAAATTCCTTCCTGAAAAATATCTTTTAATCTATTAAGTGGCAATTTGAATTTTTCTAGGTCCACCTCCCTGCTTTGCTCTCACCTGTTTGGCTATTTTTCCATCACTGTGTATCCATCCTATCTCAACATTTCATGCTGCTTTTTGCTTCTTTGTCTGCCTTATTCTTGCATGTGCATGTGAGGTGCTCTCCTTTGAACTTTCATTTCTGTTTTTCATTTTCTCACAAAGTTTCTGCAGAAGTCCTAAAGTCCTAGTTTTCTTTTTGTAAGTGGTTGTTTGCTTTTGCAGAAACTGGGGAAGGCAATTTGGTCTCTTTAGGAGATGTAATTTGCCAAAGTTGCATCGCCATCAATCTGCACAAAAGAAGAAAGAAAAGACAGTCATTTTCTTTAATGTCTACACTGCTAAGCAATGTTAAGGTTAAGCTTCTTAGGTCACCACTAATGCCAGTAGGAAAGTACTGACTGTAGTTAGCAGAAAAGCTATTTTATGCGGAGAGAAATACAGTAATGGAAGAAGCGAGCTAAGGCATAGCCTTTCAGTAAATGCGTAAAAGCGCTATATAAATACAGGCCATCTACCATAAATCTGTTAGCTAATATGGTGTGATATTATATATATATATATATATATATATATATATATATATATATATATATATATATATATATATATATATATATATATATATATATATGTGTGTGTGTGTGTGTGTGTGTGTGTGTGTGTGTGTGTGCGTGTTATTGTAAACATTCATTAAAGTCTTTCACTGTACTAAGAGTAACTTATATTATATTATATTATATTATATTATAATATATTATATTATATTATAATATATTATAATATATTATATTATATTATATTATATTATATTATATTATATTATATTATATTACTCATATGGGTAGGCAGCCAGCGTCTGTAATACAAAAACTGCTCATCTGCCGGGACCACTCAGCTCGGAAACGCCAAAAACTCACTGAAATCCGACATTTTTCTTCAGTGAGTTCATTCTGAGATTAAAGTCTTTTATGTCAGATTTCTGCCTTTTTCTCTGACTCGTGTTTGATGACCTCAGTAGTTCTAAAGTCCAAAGCTGATTAGGAGTACTGACTGCTAACAGACTGTGCCTGGGAGGGACTAGTATAGACCTTTATGTGTTTTTCGCTGAGAAACATAATAACAGTGACAGTAAACATGAGGGTTAAACTGCAGCATACACTGAACAGACGTGGAACATCTACTTAACCGGACTCCGGCTTCAATCTGCGCATGCTCTCTGCGGTCGCCAAACCTGGGGTTGTGGACACAGGGAGGGATAGAGAGGGCAGCGAGAGAGCGAGCGGCGACCCAATGAGCAACATGTTGCATTTTCTATGTCTTCTTTTCCACGATGCACTTTAGGATTTCAATAAGATGCGTGTGTGTTTCCAGATAACCAGTTTCCTTCTCGCCGTAAACTTTTACAGCCGGCCAGTGCGAGCTCAGGGTGAGTGTGTGCCTTATATTCTTAAACTCGACTAACTCAGATGTTCGTCTGCTTTAATGTTGTGCTGAAAAAACACTGACTGTGTTTATTCAGTGACAACTGGCACAACTGAGATGTACTAAGACTCCACTTTCTTCATATTCTTACAGCCGGATACTTTAATGTGGGTAAATTTAGATACCACACAAAGTCGTCATTAGGTTTTATTCTGAAACTTTAAAGTGTTTGTGTAAACGTCCAAACGTATGATTACGGTTCACTGTTGATAAATAACAAAGGTTGTACTGCAAGCTACCGCCCACCGAGGAATGTGTAAGTGTGGAAATAACGGTTTAAACACTCACACACACACACACACGCATTTGGAAAGTTGGAGCTCCACAGTGATTGGAGATTTTCCTACGCGACAGGATTTAGTGGTAAATGTTGGGCGTGCGGCTTTTCCGATCATCTGAATAACTTTAATATTAGTGAAAGCATTCAGGCGGGCGTTAGCTTTACCCTCCTGCGAAACGCGACGCATTGAGTTGACGTCCTGTTTTAAATACACAGAAGCCTTCGAGCTTTTAAGGACAAAGATCAAAGTTAATCTAAACTCCTCCCAAAATGTATCCTTCTGTCATTTATGGATATATGCTTTCAAAAGAGCAGATTTGTTCCTTGTGCGACAAATTACAGGAAGGAAACGGGGCGGACATAGCGGGTCGGGTGGGCGAGTTAAAAGCGAATGTGACGAGCAGTTTAACGTGTATATACAGAGCTGTCTGTGCTTTATTTATCAGCAAAATCACTGTTCAGCTCGGCTCCTATAAATGTTCCCCAACACATGTGTACTTTAAATAAACAAAATGAAAATGTAGTCCTGAGTTAGGTCTCTGTCTGTGGTGAGAAGGGCACCACAGATGCTGTTTGAATAAAAGAAAGAGCCCATGTAAACATGAATGAAGAGCCAGTCATTAATGCTTTTCATCAACTCTGTGGAAGTTAGTGTCTTATCTAAAGGGACTCAACTAGCAGTGTGTGAACTGGCGAGCGCTTTGATGTTCAGTGCACATGGGTGCAGGATGTGGATTTGCTCTGGCTAAATATCTGTTTTTTCACCGCTTGCACATCTGTCCTCAACATGAAAGAAACAAAAGACTTAGATCCTCATTCGGGGTGCATATTGTTGGCAGGCTGGCGACAGGAATAAGGCTCTCGCCATGTGTTATAGTGATGACCGGCCTTTAGTTGATACTGTTTTCTTCACACTTTGTGTAGAAATTCCACACATTATACTTGCTCTGCTGAGTTTTTTGCAAAATTTCTCTCGTCTGCTTGCTTGATGTGATTCAGTTGTGGAGGCTGGCCAAGAGAGAACGCATCTGGAACCAATTTGACTCCACGGAGCCCGAGGGGGAGAGGAGGGATGTAAATGGCAGCCCTTTTCTTTCCATGTCCACTGTGAGCAGACATGGGCCTGAGTCTCCGAAGCTTAATTATAGTTTGGTGAACAGCAGATTAAAGTGGAGCACACAGAGTTGCATTTCTTGGCCGGGGTTTGGAATATTGCTGGATTGACTCAGAAATAGATGGTTTCACCCAAACAGAAAAACATTTTTTGCTTTTTGTCAGACTAAAAAATCAAAGTTTAAAAAAATGAGAAAGAAATCCAAAGAAATGATAAAAGTAAACAAGGTTTGATTTGAGTTTAACAGGGCAACGATCTGTTCTCAAAACATGTAGCAGGAATTATCATTTTATGTTGTATCAATCCTTTCCCTGCCGCTTATCCTTTTAAAGGATTGTGGGGGGTCTGGAGCCTTTCCCAGTCAGGTGAGAGGGTGGGTACACCCTGGACCCTGTCTGTGTGTGCTTGTTTGTCTGTGTCTATATGTCAGGTCGGGTCTTACACTCCACCTCTCTGGGTACATCTCAGGCCTTCCAAAGTATGGAGGCCTATCTCCCCTCACCACACTCCCTGCCGGTGACTGATGCCCTCAGGGGTCGGTGCGTTGGTGGTTCTTGGTGTCCGGGGCTGGGCGCTCAGGTGTGTACCAGCTCACTCCCGGTGGCTACTTGGCGGGGCCTGGTGCCTGTTGCTCGGTCAGGCCTCCTCCGGGGTGCGGGGGGCCCTCGGGCCTCCGGCCTCTGGGCCTGCGGCTCGGTTCACTCTGGCACAGCTGGCTGCCGGCAGAGCCGGCGGGCACACCACTGCAGCCCCCTCTGGCTTCTGCTCCATGGCTACTGGGTGCCTCCTCATCTGGGGATCTCCTCAGCTCCTCCCAGGAGGGTGGCATGGATGCCCCTCCAGTGGTCCTCCTTGGGCTCTTGTACTCTGGGGCCTCTGGATGTCTGGGGCCTGGATCTCCTCCATGCCTGCTTCATGCCCTGGGGGGCGGGGCTATGGCTCTCTACACCCTCTAGCAGACCGTTACATGTGGAAACCATTTGAATACAAGCGCGCTGATCCACACAGGTGTGCACACGGGTGTTCACTGTCCATAGACACAAACTACACCTCTATTGGCTGCTATTTCCAAGCACATTGTGCGCTGTCGGTCCTGCTTGCTGCACAACAACATTCAATATTTAGTATTTACTGCTGTTTACACTCAGCTAGATTAACGTGATGGTGTTGTGTTTAGTATGTTGCTCTGTTTTTTGCTTGTTTTCTCTTAAGTTTCCTTTCTCACTGTCCCTCTTCCCTTCTGTTTTTCTTTTCCTTCCTCTTTCTCTCTCCCTTTCCTATCCCTCACTCATGTCTGTCCCGTCTGTAACAACTGAAAATAAAATAAACAATAACAACAAAGGTCGATCAAATGGACCAATACGGCAATGCCATGATGCTCCATTTGGCAAAGTAAATCCATTGGGTCTCCTTGTTGGTCTTCAGACAGCAATTCTGACGGCTAAAGAACCAAATGGGACAGGCAAAAAAGAAAAAGGTGACACTCTGCACTGGTTGCCAGTGTGTCACAGGGCTTTGGATTACTTTATATATTATCATGCTTTTTACAACTACATGAACGTACTATTGCTGTGTGATTCATTACTGAAGGTTACTCTCCACACCAACACCAACTAGATTTAAATCTTAATATAAATGAGTAACAGTAGGTGGACATTAGGTAAGGCTGCACTTTTTGCAGCGATCTCGTATAGAAAACTATTCTGTGTGTATCTAAAACAGGTCCGCAGCTCCGAACTGTAGTAAAGGGACCTCTGGCTGATACGTTGGGTTCGTGTCGGCTCGTAGCTGAAAACTAGCTTTACTTTGTTGTGTGGGTCAATTTTGCTAGCAGAGACAGAGAGAGGTGTTGAAAGGCTGCTCCAACAGAACTTATTGTTTCAGAGGAAAACACGAACACAGCGTACAGTCGAGTCTTAACAGCTTACTCACAGCTGGGCCACACTGCCCATCAGGCTACATTCTTTAGGGCGATGCCTGTAACTCTCTGCCTATTGCCTTCTTATTAAATAATTTTTTGAACAATAATTTTTAAAAATATTTCTTCACATCATTATGCGGCTGCAAGCAGAGGTGAGACAATGGCCGCGAGATTGAGACACGGGCATTTGAGCCTCTTAATGCGTGTTCTGTTTTAGTTTGTACTGGCATGGAATTACCAAAAACAGAGAGGGGACAGCCGAACATATGAAACAGGAAAAGACCGCCGTGTAATCCCTTTATTTCAACAAAGTAACTGTACTCTGAATACCACCTTTTTAAACTGTAACAGAATACAGTTACTCGTATTTTGAATACATAACAGCGGTACATGTATTCCATTACTCCCCAACACTGCAGATAGTTACCCTAGCCTCACTAACTTCATGTCTTTGGGAGGAAGTAGTACACAAACACAAGGAGAACCTGGCCTGATGAGGGAATTGAACCCATAACCTTGACACTGTGAGGTAACAGTGTGAACCACCATGCCATCCGTTATAATTCATGCCATCATACATTTTTTCTTAAAACCCTCACTTTGATAGTTCCAGCATTCCCAGTGTTTTGCTTGGACAGAGACTTAGTTGAAAACACATTGCTATCAAAGGCAGCAGCAGCATAGCTGTAGATTGTAAACACACATTTTCAGAACAAGAGAATGAATCTCAGAGTAACACATTATGACATTCATATGTAGGGTGTCATTAAATACCATTTGGTTAGCAGCTGTATCGCAGATCTACTTCCTGTGCACCTACAACCAATTTCTAAACTCTTTAAAAGTTGTATTAATGACTTTCAAATCATTTTGTGTAGTGACTTTGCACCAGTGCAGGCAGGAGGATTTTGTGGTTGATTCACTTGCAGACAAAGAATCCAGCTTCAAGGTGCAGCTCCATTTGTGCATCTTTATGCTTCAGTAATCAGGCTAAACAGCAGTCAAGTCTAAAGACAAGCAAGCTACTCCAAGGCAACCTAAACAATTCAAAACAACTGACATGCACACAAAGTGAAGCGGCCAACCAAAAGTACACACTACACCCTATTTATGTTACCTTAACGTTTCCTCTTTATTAGCTGAAAGATATCCCACACGACATGCATGCCAGCTGTAACTCCAGGAACAGACATGCAGTTATCCTTTTACATTAAGTCATGATTTCTGCCTCCAGCTGGAAACACACTTTAGTACGGGGCCTTTCTTCGTCAGCAACTCTTCCCATTCCCGTCTTGTCAATGAAAAGAGTCATAAAGTTGTGCTTTATGTCAGACCACTTAGGTCTTTCCTACAATATTTGCTGAAGCAGGTATTCCTTGGAAAACCTCCATGAGAGATCAGCCATAGACTGGACCTATACTCAGCAGTGACGTGCAGATGTGATCCTTTTGAACTTCCCTTAGGAAGCAGGCAGGAAGGGAGATGTCTTTAATAAGAAGAGATGATTGGGAGCAATGTTCCCTGTAATGTTTCATGTGTCTGAGCGAACACACAAACTGAGCGTCCCTTGGACCGCTGTGAGCAACATCAGACGTGTGCACTGTGGTCACGCCAGCATCCAAGTTACATGTTTATTAAAGTAATCAAATTACAGCATTTACATTTATGTTAGACTACTTTTAATTAATGCTTTAGCCCACTTACAATGAAAATGAAAACAATCTTCTTCATGACCTGTGCAGCATGTTAACACTATTGGAAGGAAAAATAACTTGAACTCCAATTTTGAAAGCACAACTTTATTTAAAAAAAAAATAAAGCTCTGACTTGTATTATGAGTCTGTGGTCTGGGAGAGAGTCTGTAACTCTGTCTTCAAATACAGTAAATACTGACCAACGTTGGGCAATTAATTATATAGTTACTTCTTCAAAAAAGTAACTGAGTTATGCAAACAAAGTTTTTTGCAGCTGTTTACCTAAAAATGCAGCCAAGGCTTTTTTAAACAAACATTTCAAACTATTTACAGAACAATCAGCTGTTCTGCATCAAATCTGATGCCACACAAATTATTTGTGTCGCTCCAAAAATAATTTGTGTCCACTATGAGATGAAGGAGAACAACAGCCTGATACCTGCAGGCCTGACAGCAGCAGATGTGTCACTGCTGTAACACCTGTAACACTCAGCAGGCGCCTCATTGTTCTGACACACAACAACACTACTGACTACACTACACACTAACTACACACTCACTACACACTAACTACACAAGATTAGCTTTGTCCGTCAGTTGTTCCGTCTGTCCTGCTCACGTCTCCAATGGTTGTACACGTTGTCATTAACGTGGCTTCACTCCACATCAGCCGCTTTGCTAAAACACCGGTGTCGCACATAAGGACGCTGTCAGAGCCTGTCAGCGACGTTGATTAGCTGCGTATATACGAATGTGAATTGCATCAATGGCTGGACTGTGGGATAAGGTGGCATCGTTGTAATCCCATACTTGAGCAGCCAGTCACTGACTAACACTGCAAAAAAGAATTGTTAACGTATTTATTTTAATTTCAAATCAGGTTAGATTTGTTTTGTGCGCAATGCAGATTTTCTGTGCGCAGAGACGTGCCAGCAGTGCGCAGCTTAGAGGGAACACTGATTGGGGGTTAATGCTTCTAAATCATTGGGGTCTTTACATGGCTTAGTGGTTGTTGTTGGCCCAGACAGGCATTAACCCTTCCACTGCTGCTCTGCTTTTTGCCACTTTCAGTTTGCTCCATGTCTCTTCTGACTGTTTCTCCTCATATTTAGAAGAGTTAAGTTCCAGCTTTTATTCTTCCTGTCAAATCATCCTGGACTCTGTGGCTCCATTAAGAACTAGGCAGCCTAAAGCTGAGCCTAATGACAGAACCTTTGCTGTCAGAAGGCAACGTCACCGAGCAGAACATCGGTGGAAAAAAAGATGAACTGCAGGTGTCATTTCAAAGTTTAAACCACTGCTGGCATCACAACCAAACATGTTGCAAACAGGATTTCTGCCGACAGTCATAACTGTTCTCGTGTGTTATTTAACACTTTTGTTCTTAATACTCCACATAATGTCTGTTTGTACGCCTCTCCAGTCATCTTCAGTGCTTCCTTATTGAACATGTTTCCACCACCAGGGCTGGTATCACAGCTCCATCTGTCTCTGTCCCTGGCACTGCTGCTTTCACTCAGTTTAAGCCTTTGATGCTCTCACTTTTAGAGGAAATGGTTCACCATATTAAGCCCTCAGGTTCGTCCTGTGATCCTGTCCCTAACGATTTTTTAAAATAAATTTAGCGTAGTATAGGGCAGTCTGTTCTTACCATTATTAGCAGCAGTCTGTTCTCTGGTGAGGTTCCTGCAAAATGCAAATGTGCAGCAGAGCAGCCACTGCTTAAGAAGCCTGGCCTTGATCACGCTGTCCTGGCTAATTACAGACCTATTATAAGCTGCATTTGCTTTATAATGTTTTCTAAATATTTATTTGAAAAATATTTTCTAGATGAGCACCAAATCTGCATCAGTAAGGGTCTCTGACAACATCCTTCTTGCATGTGATTCTGGTAACCACGTTGTTCTGGTTCTGCTTGATTTAACCGCTGTCTTTTTTAAAATCTCGATTACATTACTCAGTGGGCACTTAAATGCTTTAGGTCTTTCTCTATTCTCTACCTTCTCTATTCTGAATCATCTGCTGCTTCTCTGGCATCCCAAAGGGCTCAATTTTAGGGCCACTGCTCTTTCCGTTATACCTGCTTTAAACTTTTTACATTTTAATGAAAATAAAATAGAGGTGGTGGTGTTTAGAGCCAGTGGTCCCTGTCAGTCCTCCTCTGTTGATTTGGGACCCCAAACCAACAGAAGTATATTCTAAACCTGTTATTACTGAGCTTGGTTATAAGTTGAAAAGTCAAATCAGAGCTGTGTTCAGTTTTTATCATTTAAAGCGATTGGCAAGGATGAAATCGCTTCTTTTTAGGCAACACTGGCAAACAGTGATGCATACTTTTATGGATTACAGTAATTCACTTTGTGTGACAGTCAATCAATCGTTATTCTTGCGTCTGCAGCTGGTTCAAAATGCAGCTGCATGACTTTAACAGGAAACAGGAACTCGTGAAAGAGAGCACATAAGCCCTGTTCACTGCACTGGCTGCCTGAGTTCATTTTAAAAGTCTTATATTTGTTTTAAAATGTTCTCACAGTCTTGCTGCAGCTTACCTCTCTGAGCATCTTCATCGCTACATGGATGTCAGATTCTAAGGTCAGCTGACCAGCTGCTCCTAGAAGTACCAAGATCCAGGAGAAAGCTCAGAGGGGGCGGGGCTTTCTCTACTGTTGCACGTTAGCCAGGCCACTTTTTAAAACGCATCTTAAAACCCATTTTTATTTGTTGGCTTTTGACCTTAGCAAGACTTCACTTTTTTTTTTTTTTTTTACCTTTTTAATTGGTTTGTTTTATATCTTATGCATTTTTATTTTGTAGTTCCAATGTACAGCACTTTGTGTCAGTTGAGTTCATTTTAAAGCACTTTATATGGTATGGTGTTGTATGGTATGGCATTATTGGATGTGTTAACATCTGTTAACTATAGCTTCCACTTAACAGAGAGCATTTTGCAGTTCCTCTTCATTAAGACTCTAAGCTTTAACAATCGAATTAAGGAGTTTTTGTGTATTTCCAACTACATAGTTTTTACAGCTCTCATATTCACACTCCTATTCAACACTTTTATTTTAGCTGTAGAAGCAGCAATAGCTGTCTCGATCTCAAGCTGTTCCCTTCTTGCCTTTAACTTACATTTTTCAGTGCCTAAGGCTTTTCTTTGTGTCAAGGATGCTGCATATGCAAGCAGAACAGCACACTCTGCTTCCTCTTTCTGCTGTACAAACAATATGGATGAAATTTGATGAGCAGCCACCAGCTGAGCTTCTTGCAAAACTGAGACCTGATTTCTTTTCAGCTGGTGTAGCTGTCAGTGACACGCTGTCATCTGGGCTCAAATCTTCTTGATGCTGTTTTCAGCTTCAGTTATAAAGCCACTGAACTGCTCCTCTTTTAGAATAGAATAGAATAGAATTCAACTTTATTGTCATTGCACATGCACAGGTACAGGGCAACGAAATGCAGTTTGCATCCATCCAGAAGTGCTTTAGTGATATAGATATATTACAATATATATTAGCAATAATATAGATATGTGAGTATATTACAGAAATGGGTCTATTATGGTATGTTATAATGTACACGGTATGAAGTATGTTGTGAATATTCTATAACTATAAGTATGTACAGGCTGTAGTGAGTACAAGCTATGTACAGGATATGAACAGGATATAAATATGAAAAACTATACAGAATATGAAATAAATAACTTTACAGAATCTGAGATATACAGCTATACAGAAATGTGAACTATGTAAGTTATAAACAGTTGTAGGATTAAAGATTATCGAATGTACAGAATGATTATTTACACAGAGCTATACAGTAGTGCAGTTAAGATAAGTGAGGGTGTAGATAGTTTCTACAGAGGCTATATAAAGTGCTAGTGGCTGTGAGTGGTGGTTCAGTCCATGTTATTATTGTGTGTTTGAGGGTACAGTTGTCCATTGTGGGTGTGTGTATGTTCAGTCCATGTGTTAACGTGGGTCAGATGTCAGGAGGCAGAGTTCAGGAGTCTGACAGCTGTGGGGAAGAAGCTGTTCCGGTACCTGGTGGTCTTAGTCCGGAGGCTCCTGTAGCGCCTCCCAGAGGGCAGGAGGGTGAAGAGTCCATGTGATGGGTGACTGGGGTCTTTGATGATTTTCCCAGCCCTTTTCAGACACCGCTTCCTGTAGATGTCTTTTATGGCAGGAAGTGGTGCTCCGGCGATGCGCTGGGCAGTTTTCACGACCCTCTGCAACGCCTTCCGGTCCGAGGCAGAGCAGTTCCCGTACCAGACTGTTGTACAGTTGGTCAGGATGCTCTCGATGGTGCAACGATAGAAGTTCACCAGGATGTCTGAGGACAGGTGGTTCTTCCTCAGAGTCCTCAAGAAGAAGAGGCGCTGGTGAGCCTTCTTGACCAGCTTGGAGCAGTTGGTCGTCCAGGTGAGATCCTCGGAGATGTGGACTCCCAGGAACTTGAAGCTGCTCACACGCTCCACAGCCGTCCCCTTAATGTGGATGGGTGGATGTGGGTCAGCATTCCTCCTGTAGTCCACGATGAGCTCCTTGGTCTTCTCGGTGTTAAGCAGCAGGTTGTTTCTGTCGCACCACTCAGCCAGACGATCCACCTCCTCCCTGTAGGCGGCCTCATCGTTGTCACTGATGAGGCCAATCACCGTGGTGTCATCTGCAAACTTAATGATGGCGTTGGAACCATCAGCAGGTCTGCAGTCGTGGGTGAAGAGGGAGTAGAGGAAAGGGCTCATCACACAGCCTTGTGGTACACCGGTGTTCATTGTGATGGTAGATGAGCAGCGGTTATCCAGCCGGACATGTTGGGGGCGGTTGGTCAGGAAGTCCAGTAACCATTTGCAGATGAGGGAACTGATGCCCAGGTCTGTCAGTTTCCTGATGAGTTGTGAGGGGTGGATTGTATTGAATGCTGAACTGAAGTCTATAAACAGCATTCTGGCGTAGGTGTTGTTGTTGTCCAGGTGTGAGAGGACAGAGTGCAGTGCGATGGAGACTGCATCCTCTGTGCTCCTGTTCTGGCGGTATGCAAATTGGTGGGGGTCCAGGGTGGGGGGGAGACAGGATTTGAAGTGTGCTAGGACCAGTCGCTCTAAGCACTTAGTGATGATGGGGGTGAGTGCTACTGGGCGGTAGTCATTGAGGCAAGATGGGTTGGAGTTTTTGGGTATCGGGACGATGGAGGTGGATTTGAAGCAGGCCGGTACCACAGCGTGGGCCAAGGACAGATTGAATATGTCTGTGAGCACTCCTGCAAGCTCCCCAGAACACGCTCTGAGAACACGCCCGGGGATGCCATCAGGACCTGCAGCCTTGTGGACATTGATCCTGCTCAGCACCGCTCCTACATCGGTGGGGGAGAGAGTCAGAGGTTGGTGGTCTGGCGTCACGTCTGCTTTGGTTGTGGTTGTGGGGTTCCCTCGCTCAAAACGAGCATAAAAGTTGTTGAGCTCGTTGAGGAAGGAGACATCAGAGGATGCGGGGGAGGGTTTGGTGGTCCTGTAGTCTGTGATGGTCTGGAGTCCTTGCCACATGCGAGATGGCTTTTGGACTGAACCAAAACATGTGGTCCACATTCTTTCCATCTTCTGGCAACACATGTGTTTGCACATGTGAATTCTTCATGTAGTTCTGAGAAAATATTTAAATGCTCATCGGGTGGCTGTAGCTCAGGTGGTAGAGCTACAGCCACCTGATGGTGGCTCTAGCTCTGAAGGTTGGTGGTTTGATTCCTGGCTTCCCCTAGTCTGCATGCCAAATATCCTTGGGCATGTAGACTTGGGCAAGATACTAACCCCAAGTTGCTCTCCGATGCATCCATCGGAGTGTGAATGTTAGCTATAAAGCACTTAGAATGATGTGCTGGTGTAAATGAGTGAATGCACAAGTTGTGTAAAGTGCTTTGAGTGCTCAGATGAGCAGAAAAGTGCTATGTAAGAACCAGTCCATTTACCATCAACGATGTCATTAGTCCATCAATTGTATTCATTTTCAAAGTGGACCAAAGCGTGGACCTTTTTGTGTTTATGTGCCTGCCCAGCTGTTCTTCCAGACCCTTCAGGGTTTACCTTTGTGCCCCCTTGTGGCCAGTCACACTACTGCAGCTTGGTTATCTGGAGCTAGACTCTTGCATGCCTTCATCCTTTTACACAGCTTCTAATTTAACAGGTGTTCATGAAAACATGGTCTATGACACAAAGGCTCATTGGCTCATTTTATTAGAAGCTGAGTAACGTAATGAGGCAGAACACTCAGAAGCAGGATGGTTTTACTTAATGTAGTGGCTTATCTTCTTATAGTATATGAATTCCCGCTTACTTGGTTGTTTTGCTTCCACCATGATAAAAATCACCCTTCCTGCACAGCTTTTTCTCTCTCCCAGTTGTACTTCAAGATCAGTTAACCATCAAAAATCTGTTTCTGCATAATTCGCTTGCTTATTATGCACCAGTCTACTGTTGTGTACAGTGCTGTCGCCCGCTGTCTATTTTTGTTTGTTTGTTTTTCTTCAAAAATGACCTCTGACAATAAAGCCTCATTTCTGCTGTTCAGTACCAAAGATGTTGAAACTTTTACAAATGATGCCAAATTGCAAAACTCTTAGCCGTGTCTCTAATGAAACCTCTGTAACTTTGCTCTGCTTTACTTCAGCAGCATCAGGTAATCATGTTCTTATGTTGATTCATGTTTTCTTCAGTTTTTGATCTACTGCAGAACTGACTTTATAAAGCCAGGCCAGGAACATCTCCTTCATATTTTTCTGTCTCTTATCTTCAGTTACTTTGACACAAAGGCATCTGCTGTGGTGCTTACACCTTCGATGAAGTCTCACAAGTGTCAGCTTTGTTTTTATACATAGATATGGATATGTAGTGATAAATGATCATAATTATAATATTTCTGAGTGTCTGAGTCAAAATTGAACCAAATCGGGACCTTGTAAATCCGAATTGAATCAGTTCTAGAAATCAGTGACGAAACCCAGCCCTAGTGATCAGTCCCTTACAGTATGAATCACCTGTTGTTGTCACGCTGTATAAATAAAATTGAATGGAAACATTTAAGATGGACAGGTCCCAGCAAGCCAAATGGAGTGCAGCTCTGACAGTGGCTGATTGACAGTAGCTCAATAAGACTTTCAGTTGGCCTAAAAGTGATTCTGGCAAACCATCAGTCGACTCAGGAGGGGAAAGCAGTGCTTTACTCACATTGTATGCAGCGGCAGTGGGATGCTGCTGACTTCAGAGGATATAAGCAGGCTGTAAAAGGAACACTTTAAAGATCTCCGCAATCCCACTGCCATACCCTTTGCAATGGAAGCAGAGTCTGGGGATCTTCTGGTTGCATGAGCTGGACGAGGTAGCCAGGGTAAGGAAAGTCTGGGCTTCTCTTCTCAGACTGCTTCCCCTGTGACCTGAAACCAGATAAGTGGTGCAAAATGGATGGATGGATGGATGGATGGATGCACGGATGGATGGATGGGTATTTCACATTAACCTGTCACCTCATCTGCACCTTATCTACAGTGGTTATCATATTTACACATTCGGCTGGTCATAGATAAATTAGCACAGGTGTATTGTTTTGACTGGGTCCATAATGAGCTGAGATTATCCTCGTACTAACAAATTCTCATATTGGACCCACTTGGTGGATTTAAATGTCGTCATGTTTACTGACACAGACATGCTCTGTTCCAAAGCTGAACTTTTAGCCGTTTGGTGGTGTTTTTGACAGGAACTCTTGAAAAGGAATGTCTGCCCTTCGGTAGACATCAGTAAACAATGGCATCTGGGCAGTGGATTAAGAGCCAGATTTCTTCCTCCTCTCTGGTGCTCCTCCCCTGGGTGTCGCCCAGGATGCTTTAGTTTATAGACATTTGTCAAGTAGAAATATTGCTGTTCTAACATTTCACCCTCTGCTTGTGCCTGTACTTGTTATGTCATTTCCTGATCCATACACACATGATACACTCAAAAAGCAATGTATTAGACATTATGTTACGTAAGGCCCAAAATGGCCTCCGTACAAGAAAGTAGTAGCTCTAATATTGACCAGTAACGAACCACCACACGCACACTGTAATGGGTTACACAAGATTTATTTGTTCTTTCTCCGGGTAAAACTACTGGCTGAAGACAACTCTGGCCAGGAATCCAAGGCCCAAAGCCACCGCGGTCAGGGTTGTTAGCCTGGTTACAAACAGGGGAAAGGTGGTCACTCGGAAGAACAAGCAGCCAAAACGTATCAATCCTGCAGCTTCCTCAAAAAGGCTTGCCACCCACCTTTTCAGGCCTGACTTCGTTCGAGGCTGGGTCTCCACATCACATCCTGGGAGCTGGAACTTCCCCAAAACTGGTCCAGTTTCCTTGTCAGGGGCACAGAGAGTCTCCAGTCCAGTGTTTGTTTTCCTGCCTTCCAGCACATCCACTCACATCCCAATAAGAATGAGTCCTCCCTCCAACATCCTCAGTTTATTTTAAAAGCAAAACCAGGCCAGGTTAAAAATCTTTTCCATTAAAATGTGCACACTTCATCCTGGATCTTCGAAGCTTCCCTGCTTCACCAGTGTCCTACAAAAAAAAACCAACGACAACCCCTACTTCCTCTTTCCTCTCCCCTTTATAGAGAAGGGCTCCAATCCTCCCCAATCAGCTGCTCCCTGTATTCAACTCCAAATAGCTGGCAGCTGGACTAGAGTAGAATCTCCACTCCCACATGGGTGTGGCCCACACCTCGCATCAAACACAAAAAACACCAAAGCATGCAATTAATACAAAACAAAATCTAAAGAAATGCCAACCCAAAAGCTTAGTGGGGGATTCTCTCCATCCTTTTCCACCATGCTATACTCTGTAACAATTACTCATTACTTTAATTTATAGTAATGCAGTAGGTTATTTAATTATTTACTTGAAAAAGTAATTTGTTACACTACTCAACGCATTGCTTTGATTTTACTTACGATTTTAAACTTTAGGGATGTAAAAACATTTACTGGTATAAATGGATGCTACAGATACAGCTCCTTTGAAATGACAGACTCACGCTACCCTCCTATCATACTGACTTTATTTTCTCTGTAGACAGTGTGTACATATTAAGGGTGTAAAACTATTGCAGTGTGAACTCGTGCTTTTAGATATAGAAACTGTAGTAAGAGAGAGCGAGACAGGAATGATTTCAGCTGGATTTTTATTCTTATTTCCACATATAAGGAGACATATTTGGACTTACATGTGTGCAAACATTGTCAGTTATGAAGTTTAACATATGTAGATACTTACACCCTCTGAGTGACGATTACAGTAATGCAGATGTTCAAACCCAAACAAACTAACTTTGTCTCACTGAGAAAACAAACTGAAAACCTGCAGATGAAGAAATTGACCTACAGGCAGAACTGCAGTAGCACTTTCAGTAAATCTATGACATTTTGCAAACATCTGTACATTTTGTTCACAATGTTCTCAGGAACATTAATGAAATAACAGTGTATACCTGTTTCACATTTTCACTGCCTAACATCTACTCCTACTAGCAGCGAGTGAGAGATCAAATGAGTATTATTTAGTATGATGAATTAATACTGAGCCAGCTGAATTTAGCTTTCTGGTGTGAACCTTCATAACAGTCCCAGGTTCTCGTGTTGCCTACCCTGGTTCAGAATGATTATTACTAACACAGGCATGGTGCTAAGAATAAAACAGGCCCGTGTGCATGTTCAAACATTTTGTATACACCTTTGTTTTTGTGCAGAATAAGAAAGTTGAATGAATAAATTCATCCAATTCTGTTGTTTGAGGAGGCAGACGTTTTCTCCAAGCTAATCTAGAAGTACATTTCTATATTGAGAAATACACAAACCATTTTTTAAATTCCACCTCATGAGGATATTTTTTTTTCCAATGCATTGGGCAGGAAGGAATATGATGCATTTGCTTCCATGTGTGGGCTGCAGCAAACACAATCATGTGGAAAGGTCTTTACGTATCCTCTGCCAGAACCTCTGCACAGGCATACGGGACCACATAGCATGCATGTAGTTCTCAGTGGAAATGCCTGAGCATATGCTTGACTCTGCGTGCCTCACATCCTTTCTTCTGTGTAGTGTGCTCCATGGACAGTTTTGTATTGTATGAGTTGTAAGTTCAGGCTTTTAGTCATTTTGAAGATGTTTAAGCCTCTTTGTGTCCAAAGGTTTGATCTGGATTGATTGATTGATTGATTGATTGATTGATTGATTGGTAATTTATTTCAACATGTGAACAATATACAAGTACATTTAGAAAAGAAATAAGAGAGAAAAAAAATACTATACAAATTACATACAAAAAACCATTCTGATTAATTTACATGTTGAAAGGGAGTGGGAAGAAGTATACACTTATTTAATCCCACCCCTTTGCCATAAATTATCAGTGAATATTTAGTCAGCTTCCTTACTGATATAATTTGTAATAAAAATAGTGAACAGATTTCTGATATACTATATACTATAATATCACATCATGAATTTTTTGTTTGTTTGTTTGTTTTTAAATAGAGACATTCACTTAATTTAAATATTTTCCTTTTCTTTATAGATCGAGAAGATCATATTTTTATAACTCTTTTTGAACAGTTTTATGTTTGGACATTGCTTTAATTCCATATTCAGTTTGTTCCATAGTTTCACTCCTTGAACAGAAACACAAAAGCCTTTTCTTGTAGTACGTACCTTCATTGTTTTGAAGTTACAAAAACCCCTTAAATTATAACTTCCTTCTTTCAAAAAAACATACTCTGAATATTACCTGGCAGTTCTTTATTTTTTGCTTTGAATAGAATTTGTGCTGTTTGGAATTTCACTATATCGTCAATTTTCAATATTTCAGACTGCAAAAATAGTGAGTTTGTATGTTCCCTATAACCTGCATTGTGGATGATTCGAATTGCTTTTTTTTTGAAGAGTAAAAAGTGAATGTAATGTGGTTTTATAGTTATTGCCCCAGACCTCTGCACAATAGCTTAAGTATGGTGAAACCAGTGAACAGTAGAGAATATGAAGTGATGTTCTGTCGAATACCTGTTTTGCCTTGTTTAGTACTGCAATGCTTCGTGATACTTTGGAATGAATATATCTTACGTGAGCTCTCCAGTTAAGTTTTTCATCTATTATTACCCCCAGAAATTTATTTTCACTGACTCTTTCAATATCAACACCATTTATTTGAATCTTTGCATTTGTATTTAAACTACTATTTCCAAATAACATCAGTTTAGATTTATTCAAATTTAATGATAATTTGTTTTTATCAAGCCAGAACTTCACTTTACTTATTTCATATCCTCCAATAAATTCTGCAGATCATCACCAGAGCAAAAAATGTTTGTATCGTCAGCAAAGAGAACCACTTTTAATACTTTGGACACTTTACAGATGTCGTTAATGTACAAGTTGAAGAATTTTGGACCCAAAACTGACCCTTGGGGTACACCACAAGCAATGTCCATACATAAGGAGCAACCACCATTTATTTTCACAAACTGCTTTCTGTCACTTAAATAACTCCGGACCCAATCTAAAACTACCCCTCTGACACCATAACGTTCCAGTTTTCTTATTAATATATCATGATCTATAGTGTCAAATGCCTTTGTCAAGTCTATGAATAACCCAGCCACATATTGCTTTTTGTCTATGGGATTTGTGATGTATTCTATTGAATCTAATAGTGCCGATGATGTTGATCTGCTTGATCTGAATCCGTACTGACTCTCAGTGAGTAGTTTATGTTTATCTATAAATTTTTCCAGTCTGTTTTTAAACAGCTTTTCAAGAACTTTTGAGAATTGAGGTAGTAAAGAGACGGGCCTGTAGTTTGTGAAATGGTGTTTGTTTCCAGATTTGTATAGAGGTATAACTTTTGCTATTTTCATTCTGTCTGGAAATCGACCAGTTTGAAATGATAAATTACAGATGTATGTAAATGGTTTTATAATAGCCTCAATGACTCTTTTAACCACTATCATATCAATATCATTACAATCCAAAGATTTGTGATTTTTACATTTTTTGACAATTTCAAGAACTTCATTTTCATCAACGGCTGTGAGAAACATAGAATATGGATTTCTGTCAATCAGTGTATCGGGTTTTTCCTGTGCTTTCCCAGGATGAGTGATTGTTCTTGCTAAATTTGGTCCAGCAGTTACAAAGAATTCATTGAGACTATTTGCCACAACATCCATATTGTATTCTTCATGGTCATTACAAATGAAATACTTGGGATAGTTCTTTTGTCCAGTCCCACATTTTATAACACTGTTCAGGATTTCCCATAATCTTTTATTATTATTTCTATTTATATCTAATTGCTTCTGTTGGATTGTAGTGTTATTTTATGCCATGTTATACCCCGAATTAAAGATTGTGAATTATTATGTAGTTTAGTTTGCATTTTCCTCCTGAATTAGAAGAAGCTGATAACTATTGCATTAGCTAAACTGATTTGCATTACATTAAACTGCTGACTTGTTGTGAATGAATGACATTGTTTTATGATGCATTATACTGCTGAGTTATAAGAAATACTGTTCGCAGAGAGTTATTGTCTTATTTGTCTGATTAGAAGAGAACAGAATATGCTGGAGTTTTCTGCCCCATCTCAGCAGGAGCAGATAAACAGGGAGCCAAGGTCGTAGCTTAGGCGCTGTGTGAGAGAAAGCATGCGAATGTTTAGGCTTTTTATGATAAGGTGGAGGCACCAGACGCTATAAAAGTTTGAGCAATGCTCCACCATTTTGAGATCTGAGGCTGTCTGCATACAGTGTCCATCTCCCACGCGTGTGATCATTAAAATCATCGTTTGACTCAACCCGGCCGGACCAGTGTTGTTATTGTGGTTTTTTCTCTTGTTTCCATCCCCAATTTTGAACTCGTAACAGTTCTTATAGTATTCCATTTTACTAAATCTAAGTATATTAGTTAACCTATTTTTATATCTTTTGTATCTGATTTCAGCATCTTTAGTTCTCGTTCTTAAGAACTCTCTGTATAGAGCATTTTTCTTTACACATGCATTTTGCAGACCTTTTGTTATCCATGGACAGTCCATATATTTCTGTTTCCTACTATATTGCTTTATTGGACAGTTGGTATTGTACAGTAATGTAAATATTCTAAGGAATTTATTATAAGCACTATTAACGTCCTGTTCCTGATATACTTCACCCCAGTTTTCCTTCAATAAATCTTTTTTAAATGCATTCATTCTTTCTTCTGTTCTTACTCGTCTGTACTCTTTTTTACTGTCCATTTTATTGATCTTGTAATTCCTATCATAGATTGTAAAAATTGGCAGATGGTCACTTATGTCGTTAATCAGGAGTCCACTTACAGTCTTATTTTCAATGTCATTTGCAAAAATGTTGTCTATGAGAGTTGCACAATGTGATGTAATCCTGGTAGGTCTAGTAATTTTAGGGAATAGGTTCATACAGTGCATTGTGTTTATAAATTCCTCAGTGGTTTTATGTTTATTTGGGTTTAGCAAATCAATATTGAAGTCTCCACAAATGAAAACTTTTTTGCGAGCTATTTCAATAAATGTTTCTTCTATCCAGTCTTTAAATGTCTCAATACTACTACCTGGAGCTCTGTATATACAGCTAATGATTACATTTTTACTTTTTTCCTTACAAATTTCAACTGTAATACATTCTAGTACATTATCAATCACCATCGTCATCTTTTCCACCACATTAAATTTCAAGGATTTGTCCACATACAAGGCCACTCCTCCTCCTCCTCTGTTTCGCCTAGTTATAAATGTGAATTCATAACCCTCCAGTTCAAAGTCTGTTCCTTTTTCCATATTGATCCAAGTTTCTGATAAGGCAATGACACTAAATGGATGTGAAAACTGGTTAAGATATTCTTTGATATGACTAAAATTAGCATAGAGACTTCTACAGTTAAAGTGGATAATTGATAATTTATTCTCAGTTTTAATCCTCTGATTGTAGTCTTTATTTGTATAGTAGCAGCAATTGTTATTGTTAGATGAGAAAAAGTTGTTGTCTGGATCTATTTCATATTCCAAGTCGTGTGTATTGTGATCCATATAGTTAAATGTTTTCAGTTCCAATTGATCATATTCTGCAACTGTCTGACTGATGCAGCTGATTCTTCCAGATGTATCTGAGTTCTTCCTTCCAGTGTGTGTCATAAGTGAGTGTGTGGTTGTCTGTTACCTTGTTTGCCGTCCAGATCGTGTTGCTCACTGATATTTTTCGAGATCCGCCATATTTTTAATGGTCAGAACTTTGGCTTCCTCTGGTGATCCGTTTAGTTTAATGAATATTTTGCAGTTCGTCGTCCAAGTGCTTTGGATTTTTCCCAGCTTCTTAAGGTGTCGCGCTTTTTTGGCTATTTCAGCGTTGTGTTTGGTTAGATGTTCATTGATAAAGACATTAGATCCTTTTAATTTTCTTCCTTGTTTCAGCAGCGTAATCTTGTGCTTTCGATTTACAAACCTTAATATAATAGCCGGTATGTTGCCGTTCCTCCTGGGAAGAGGGTGGCATGCTTCGACAGAGTTACAGTCCAGGGCAATCCCTTTGGACCGCAGGAAAGCAGCCACCTGTTGTTCCGTGGAGCTAATGTCAAGCTCTCCAGGTTCCTCGTTGCTGTCAGCGGTCACCGCCTGAGCGTATGACCGGGGTTTAATATGGAGCCCAGTGATGATGACGTCGTTTATCCTGGAGTATTGTTCCAGGTCAGCGACCTTACTTTCCAGGTATGCAATCTTTTTATCTTTTTCGGCATTTTGGATGCGGAGGAGCTTTACCTCCTCCACAATTTCAATGATATTTTTCTGCTGCAACCTGATAGTAGAAATTTCCTCCATTATGAAGTCAAGGGACTTTTTAATGTCCTCGACTTCCTCAGCTGTCGGTGTCCTCTTCGGCCCCATTTTATCTGGTTACCCTGGTAGCAGGTTCAGTCAGCTGATTCCTCAGTCAGCTGTTAGCCTGGTAACGTGTTGGCTAGCCTGCAATTACCTCGTTAAAATGGATGGAAAAGATCTCGCTACCACTTTGTGGTTGGGAGGAAGATTGAATCATCATTTTTATTAATAACGTATACATTTGTTGTAACTATTACCCAAGTAGGTATTTCTAAGTTGAATTGACTGGGGTTAAATCCAGCTGATCACAGGCTGTGCACAGAAAACCTGCTGGATAGAAATGACTGTGAGTTGTGACTCTTTCCCCACACTGAGACACCATAATAAGACACTTTGTAAGCCATATAGGACAACTTTCTGTGGTAAAAACGAACTTTTACGCTTCATATTTCAATTATACGAACTTTAGATTATAATCGTATCACAGTTAGTCGACTAAAACTCAAACTTAAAGAATTTAGATGCCTGAAGTAGTCAGATGTAAAAGTATTTGGACAAACACACTTTTGTAATTTTAAATCAAAAGGGTTGCAATAACACACACACACATACACAGACACGCACAGCTTGGTCTTCATGCAGATCTCACACCTCGTGCTCCTCTGTCCCATATCTGTGGCATTTACGTATTATTTGGCTGCAGCACTTGCTTCAGTACTTGCTAGAGCAGGTCACCTACTAACTTGAAGGCTGGTGGTTTGATCCCAGTCTGCATGCCTGGATTGCTGGTGTGAATGGGTGAATGTGCAAGTTGTGTAAAGCACTTTGAGAAAAGCACCATATAAGAACCAGTCCATTTACTTGGAGAGTTCAGGTTTCAAAAACCAGTTTCAGGCTTTATTGTTAGTTTTAATGAAGGTTTTTGTTTTTATTTTTTGTAATTCATATTTACAGAGCTTGTGTGCGATACTGTGATCTTAGTTGGTGTGAGGGAGAATTGTGTTTTAGCCATATTACAGTCCTAATGATTTCACACAGCAGAACAGTCATTCTCTCTGTTTTTGTAAATATTATATTTAGTATTTTTCCTTTATTGGATAGAGACAGCAAAGAGGAGAGAGAAAGAGGGAGACGTGCAGTAAAGGTCATCTTTAGTAGTTACGTATGTATGGAAACAATAGCAGTGTGTTTAAAATAATAATCATAAAATAAATAAGGAAACTTCATGGGAAGAAGATACATTATTGGCTGAAAATCCTTTTTACACAGTTTATTTTAAATGGCAACTATTTTGAGTAAAGACTATAACAAATATAGAATAAATATTAAACAAGGACAAAAGCGATGATAATCATACCTTAGTTTTATATTTGGTTACAACCTGATTTTTTTATTCAATCAGGAATAACATAATAATCTCAAAGCAGCTATAAATCTGTGCCTGAGCTGAAGTAGGCACTTTGCCCTTCTCCAGCTGAGGACCATGGCCTCAGACTCTTGTCTTCACACTAGGGTGGGGTCTGCTGCAGTGTGGGTTGGAGGCCCCCACCCGATGAAGCCAACAGAACCACATCATCTGCAGATAAGAGGAGATTCTGTGCAGTTAACTTTCTTTTTCTGAATGAAGTTGATATGCTACAGCAGCGGTCCTCAACCCCCGGGCCTCGGACCGGTACCGGTCCGTGAGTCGTTTGGTACCGGGCCGCGAGAGTTGAGGCTCAGGTGTGAAATGTTTGGTTTTCAGGGTTTTATCGGTTTTCAGCGTTATTTTGTTATCGTTTTGATCGTTAACTCGGTTTTCCTGGGTCTTTTCACGTGTGTTATGAATAAATCTTTTTTTTTTTTGGTACCAGTACCGGTTTTATTTTGTTGTATTTATCCGCGACACCTTAAAGGCCGGTCCGTGAAAATATTGTCGGGCATAAACCGGTCCGTGGCGCAAAAAAGGTTGGAGACCGCTGTGCTACAGTGTATTTTATTCCAACTGCTATTGAAGTGAACAGTGTGGCTCTGTGGAGGACTCTGGTTCCTGTGTGGATGCGAAGCTCAAATTGGGCCACCGCTTAACAGCCAGCCATCAGCCCTTCCCAGTCCCTCCAGTTATTACATCACCTGCCATTGTTTGCAAAATCTGTGTGTGTGTGTGAACAAGAGTTTATTTGTTCTGAGGTCATTAGGCCAAACTGTGGACGCAGCTTTAGAAATACTGAGAGGACGTATAACATCAAATGTACACATTCAAAGAGAGAAACAGTTACTGTCCAGTAAACCTAAAGGACACTTCATCATCATCATCATCATTTCAGGACAGCCACATAAATCACACTTTAGGCAAGGCAAGTTTATTTGTATAGCACAATTCAACAACAAGGTGATTCAAAGTGCTTTACAGAGACATTAGAAACAAAAACAAATAAAAAGCATGATTTAAAATTGATTAAAACAAGCAAACAAAAACTAATTAACAAACAAACAAAACAGTATATAAAATCAAAACAGATAAAATCAGAACAGTAGATAAAATCAGTAGTTAAATGTAAGTTTTGAAATTTAAGCTTAAAAGTGTGGATTTGGTGCTTTATTCAAATGCAGCTGAGAACAGGTGAGTCTTCAACCTGGATTTAAATAAACTGAGTGTTTCAGCTGATCTGAGGCTTTCTGGGAGTTTGTTCCAGATATAAGGAGCATAAAAGCTGAATGCAGCTTCTCCGTGTCTGGTTCTGACTCTGGGAACTGATAAAAGACCGGATCCAGATGACCTGAGGGATCTGGAAGGTTCATACTGGGTCAGGAGGTCACTGATGTATTTTGGTCCTAAACCATTCAGAGCTTTATAGACCAGCATCAGAACTTTAAAGTCTATCCTCTGACGGACAGGCAGCCAGTGTAAAGACCTCAGAGCTGGACTGATGTGGTCCACTTTTTTGGTCTTAGTGAGGACTCGAGCAGCAGAGTTCTGAATGAGCTGTAGTTGTCTGACTGATTTTTTAGGTAGACTTGTAAAGATGCTGTTACAGTAATCAAGCCTACTAAAGATGAATGCATGGACTAGTTTTTCCAGGTCCTGTTGAGACATCAGATCTTTTATCCTTGATATATTCTTGAGGTGATAGTAAGCTGACTTTGTTATTGTCTTAATGTGTTTTTCTAAGTTTAGGTCTGCATCCATCACTACACCCAAATTTCTCGCCTGGTTTGTGGTTTTTAGATGTATAGATTGAAGTTCTCTGGTGACCTGTAATCGTTTTTCTTTGGCGCCAAAGACTATTACCTCAGTTTTGTTTTTGTTTAGTTGGAGAAAATTGTGGCACAACCAGTCATTGATTTCCTCAATGCATTTACCAAGAGCCTGTACAGGGCCTCGGTCTCCTGGTGACATTGTGATATATATTTGTGTGTCATCTGCATAGCTGTGATAGTTTATTTTGTTGTTGTTTATAATCTGTGCCAGTGGGAGCATGTAAATGTTAAACAGAAGGGGTCCCAAGATGGAACCTTGGGGAACTCCACATGTGATACTTGTCTGCTCAGATGTGAAGTTACCTATTGATACAAAGTATTTCCTGTTTTCTAAGTATGTTTTGAACCAGTTTAGTACAGTTCCTGAAAGACCTGTCCAGTTCTCCAGTCGTTTGAGTAATATGTTGTGGTCAACTGTATCAAATGCTGCACTGAGATCCAGTAAAACTAGGACTGACATTTTTCCACTGTCTGTATTCAGACATATGTCACTAAACACTTTTGTCAGAGCGGTTTCAGTGCTGTGGTTCTGTCTAAAACCTGACTGGAAGGCATCATAGCAGTTATTCTGTTTTAAGAAGTAACTGAGCTGTTGAGAAACTGCTTTTTCAATGATCTTACTTAAAAACGGGAGATTTGAGATCGGCCTGTAGTTGTTCATTTGTGTCTTGTCAAGATTGTCCTTTTTCAGTATAGGTTTGATTACAGCAGTTTTTAGTGATTCTGGAAACACACCTGACATTAAAGAAAAGTTGACGATCTGTAACAGGTCTGACTCTAAAGTCTTTGAGACCTTTTTGAAAAAACTTGTTGGCAGGACATCTAAACAGCAGGAGGAGGAGTTCAGTTGACCTAAGATGTCCTCCAGGTCTTTGCTGTTAATAGGTTGAAACTGTTTCATGGTGTTTAAACAGTTTTTTGGTGGACACAGTACATATCCTGGATCTGCTGTTGATGTACCAATTGCTTGTCTAATCTTTTGGATTTTGTCTGTGAAGAATTTGGCAAAGTCATTGCAGGCCATGGTTGAATGAAGTTCAGCTGCCACTGACACAGGAGGGTTTGTTAGCCTGTCAACTGTAGAAAATAAGACCCGAGCATTATGGCTGTTTTTAGTGATGATGTCAGAGAAGTAGGACCTCCTTGCACTCCTCAGTTGTAAATTATAATTGTGAAGTTTCTCTTTATAAATGTCATAATGAACCTGGAGGTTTGTTTTTCTCCATCTGCGCTCAGCTTTCCTACACTCTTTTTTCTTTTTTCACCAGTGTGGAGTTTCTCCATGGAGACTTTTTCCTTCCAGAGATAACCTTCACCTTAATGGGAGCAATAGTGTCCATTACATTTAACATGTTAGCATTGAAGCTATTGACGAGCTCATTGACTGACCCTCTGGACAGGTCAGGTGTTAATGGGAAGACCTGGTTAAAGATCTCACTACTGTCTTCAGTTATACACCGTTTTGTGATCACTGCTGTTGATATATTTGTGTGGGCTGAGATTTTACTTTCAAAGAAAACACAGTAATGATCAGACAGGCCCACATCAGACACAGTAACCTCTGAAATGCTCAGGCCCTTGGAGATCACTTTACCATGAAGGTTGCAATTTTTAGGCTACAGCGCAGGTTTGAACTTTACTCAGCAGGCTCTCCACATCACACACTCACAGCACAGCTCCTCTTTAGACACAAGTGTAAAAGACCCGCACACACAAAGCTACAGATCATTTGTTTCACGTCTGTCAGCACACTCACTTTCTTTCACATCTCATCATGCCTGCCAACAGTGGTCATTAAGGAGGGCGCAACAAAAGGAAGCTACTGGCTGGTGCAGGGGTGTACGCGGATTGAAAGACCAAACAAGGCCATGGATACAACAGAATGTACTTCTCATCGTGTTTTAAACACATGCAGTGTGTAGCGTCACACACAGGCTGTGATGAATGCAGTGTCAGTACCCCCCGGTTACTATAGTTCAGCTGTGAGGCAAGTACTTATTCTAGTATTTAGCTGAGTGATACACATGAAAGCTTTCAGCCATGTGTGTAGACAAGATGGGTTTGTTTTTACACAGCACTGGAAATAATTTTCTCACTTTTAGTGTCATTTTTGCACTTTGAAGTCTGTAAAAGAAATGAAATGATTTGAATAATATGCTGTGGCCTTCATGTACGTCAGATCTCATCTGAACTGAGCACCTGCACAAACACGCTGCACTAACTCATGTAATCCCAACTCTTTCAGGCAAAAGTATTTTTGGACAAGATACTGAAACATAAATTACTGTCCTCCTAGCAGACTCATACGTCAGATGGGAAAGGGTGATCGGTCACTCTGTTATTCTCGAGAGCACAGTGGCCACGCGCTTTATTCCACTGAACCTGATGCGTTGATGGGCTTAGCGATGTAAGGGTTGGATGCAACTGGAAACCAGTTCCAAGCAAAAGTTCCGAAGCACACTTAAATACTCACATCAGTGCATAGTGGCGTCTGCTTCATCTCAACCAACCAGTTTAATGTATTTGCATAGCATGAAGGTTAGTGCAACAAAGTCACTCTGAGATTGGAAAGGACGTGTCAGAAGACATCATCGTCTCATGTGGATCCAGTTGAATCTATTGTACTAACATAGACCGCTGTCAACCACTTTCATGTAATCCAACAAATAGTAGAGCTTCCCTTTGTTCACATTCAGGACTCTTTGTCAAAGTAGGTCAGTTTTGTTTTTTTGAGTTTGTTCTCTTTGCTTTTGCGTTTGGTTGTTTTAACAGTCCACGTGCTTCTTTAACTTGCTTGGTACCATCGTAGCATTAAGCAAACTGTACTGACAAAGACCTCACTGGGGCTAGGTGCTGTTGGCATCCCAGTTCAAGCTATCAGGCAGGTAACTCTCACAAGTGCTGTCAGTTTATCTTCTTAGGTTGGTGGTTTGTGTAATCATCTGTTCTCCCTGTTATTAAGCTGCTCAGTGTCATTCGAGGGCTTTAATATATCACACTCTCATAAATCCTGACATCCAGTAACTATGCTGACTAACTTGGCTCAACTGGCATTACCCCAGTACAGTTGGAAAAATAATGCCATCAAATCCCTGGATTTGCCTCCAGCCACAGCAGTGTGATTTGACATCATGTGAGAGCCGTAGCTCTGGGTGAACCAAACACTGATGGCGATGCTCTAACTGACTCTAACTTGATGCTTCTGTCTGCAGATCCCTCCTGTTGCCACCATGCTGCCGAATTCTCACCTTGCAGAGAAGCTTGTGGCCAGGTATGAACATACACATTCACAAACACATAGATGCTTGTTTCATGGCTGTGTCCATTTATGTATTTGCCCTCAGAGAGCCTCCAATGAGAGGTTTTCAACCAAGTAAATGTGCTACCTGCAGTCCTCCAAAACCCCAACAGCATGTAGCTCAGCTGGGCGTAGGTCAAATGCTGATTGGCTTACGAATGACCCAGACCAGGTAAAGGATTATCATGCCCCTCCCAGACAGCACCAGTTGGACCACACACTTTGGACACTGCCTCCATTTGGCAAGAGATGCTCTCTGCAGTTAGACGGGCTTTCATTTGCTCCCTAAGGTCATCTAACGCACTACCAGTGGAACACCATGTTGATCCCACAACAAGCCTTACTCACATCAAATCAGATTGTCTTTGAAGCTATCAACTTCAGTCTCAACTTTTTTTAACTGACAGAAGGTGACGCTCGCTCTCCATCCTCATGTCAGTGAAAGAGGACTAAAGGAAATGTGAGAGAGGCTTTTGCATCAGAGCAAAAAGCAGCTGAGTGTTACAGTTTTATTGCTGCACTTTAAGGAGGTGCTTGGGAAATTGTGGGTGAGGGGTGAGAAGGGGTGATGGTTTCAAGAGAGATGCCGAGTAGACCTTACTGTGATCTTATTGACCAGCAAGTGAAAGTTGAAAACCAGTAAAGAAAAAGCTCAGAAAATGCTGAAAATCAAGTGTTGTAAGATGCACAAAAAGGGGAAGTAGTCTTTGGAAGGGTTAGTATTAGTTTTTGTTTTTAAGTAAAACTTTTTTACATTCAAAGATTTCAGAAAATATAAATTTAACTATTGACTTTCAGTCACAGTATCTCCAAAAAACCAAGCACTGCTCTGACAGAGACGCTCTGCTGACATCACCTAGTGGTGAGCCTCGTCCCACCCAGACTGGTTTGAGGCAGAACAAACCATGTACCAGCTTTGATTCAATTTTATTTATACAGCACCAAAACACAACAACAGTCTCCTCAATGTGCTTTGTATTGTAAGGTCGACCCTACAATAATACATACAGAGCAAAACCCAACAATCATATGATCCCCTATGAGCAGCACTTTGGCGACAGTGGGAAGGAAAAACTCCCTTTTAACAGGAAGAAACCTCCAGCAGAACCAGGCTCAGGAGGGGCGGGGCCATCTGCTGTGATTGGTTGGGGTGAGAGAAGGAAGACAGGCTAAAGACATGCTGTGGAAGAGAGACAGAGGTTAATAACAGATATGATTCAATGCAGAGAGGTCTGTTAATACATAGTGAGTGAAGAAGAAACACCCAGTGCATCATGGGAATCCCCAGCAGCCTACACCTATTGCAGCATAACTAAGGGAGGATTCAGGGTCACCTGGTCCAGCTGATCCAGATTTACGGTGTAGATTGTGTTATATAAAGTCATGATTTTTGCTTTTTCCTGCAGCTCACCACTATAAAGAGTGAGTCACGTCTGAAGCATCTCCTGCAGAGGTTACCTGGTTACTGTCCAGAGTCTATGGTGAGTCCATTTCACATACAGCAGCTACACGTACACTAACCAACAAGATGGCTTCTATTGGAAGCCTTGTCTCATGATTGTATTGTGTTGTGTCATAAGGTTTGAATATATAACACTTAGAAAATGTTGTGAATAAAAATGTTTATTAGCCTCACAGAGTAACTCGTATATATTTTGGCTCTAATATGCACAATTTCTGCAGAAGACTCATATCAGCATCTCTGCAATATAACTGACACGTGGACATGAGTTTGTGTGGATGCATGTTGGAGTGTGAGGGCAGGGTTCGCTCAGGTACAGTTGGCCCTGAAGTTAATGAGAAGCCAGTACAACAGAATTTACAGGATGCAGGAGCGTACTTAGAAGATCTAGGGCCAGAGCTACTGCACATGAGCCCAGTCCCCAAATAGTACTGATCGGTGTGGTTAGTTTTTTGGATCATTTACAACAGGGCTGCCCAGTCCCAGTCCTCGAGAGCTACTATCCTGCAGCTTTTAGATGCATCCCTACTCCAACACAGCTGAATCAAATGGTTTGATTACCTCTTCAGCATGCCATCGTGTTTGGCAAAGGCCTGATAACAAGCCATTCATTTGATTCGGGTGTGTGGGAACAAGGATGCATCTAAAAGCTGCAGGACGGTAGCTCTCGAGGACCGGGATTGGGCACCCCTGATTTACAACATTTGCATTGTTTTCAGTTCATTTTTCTACCAACAGCTGTGCAATTTAGCTCAAACAAATAGATGATGTTCAGCTGCAACACAAGGAGCTGTTGTTAATTACAGTAAGAAAAACAAACAACTAGTACACATGTACGTTAAATTTAGGCCTACGCAGGTCATTATAATGCAAACAGGCTCCAGTAACAACAGGCTCTGATGTAGACTGTCCCCATGTGCCCATGTTCTCTAGCATTCTTGTATTTCGACAACTTGCGAAGGAATAAAACTTTGAGGACTAAAACAAACCATGAACTACTCACTGGCAAAGGTTTATTTTTATGCTCTGCAACCGACGCTGTTGCTACAAAAGTTTCTTCTGCTGGATCTGTTTGCTAAAAACAAAATGGATTTGCAGACTTTGTGAGGGGGTCCGTACTCCTGAGCTGTAAACAGCTGGGAGGGCTGGTGGGCGGGGCAGCGTGGACAGCCAGGTTAATGCGACTCAAGAACAAGATGATGAAGGACTTTGAAACTCATACCATAGATGCATCTGTGAAAAATAGTAGTATTTCAGTATCGTCACCATATGTGTGGTGATTTCACTGACATGTTGTGACACTGGGAGGCAGGTTCAGTTTGATGGTGTTTCACATGTAATTTGACTTTCCTCGTCTTGGTCTCCCTGAGAGGTTTCAGCTAACGCCCAACGCTGTCCTCATCATCTCATACACATGTTAACCTACCCTTATCCTTGTGTTGCTGTGTGAATCCTCTGGATCGTTACTCATTAAAATAACTCTGTTAGGTGATTGCTGGGCTCAAACAAACAGCTTGACCAGCTGGCATTCTCGCCGTCCCTCTGACCACTGAGTCTAGAGCTGCCCTCTGCCCTGTCAGTTAATAAACTGTGGAAATCTCTGAGTGCAGAATAGATTATGGAGATTATGATCTTTGATGTTGTTCTAGTAACCTTACTGTCCTTAGCTTTGCTTCTTTTTTCTTTTGCACAACTAAATTAGATTATTCACCGTCTCATGTATGCTTTCACACCATCCCAAAGGATACCAGGGGACAGGTGATGTGTGGTAGAGTTCCTGTCATTCTGCACTGATGCCTTTGATAATGCCAGAGCTGCAGGAGCTACTGCTGGTATCTGTGTACGTCAGACTGATTGGTGAAGAAACAGATCAGAGTACGATCAAAAAAAGTGTCCTTGGGGACGTTTGTCTGTATATTGCCCATGTGTCTGTCAGACCAGGCTCCTCTAGGTGCTTATCTGAGACATTTCTAAGGTGGGTTGTCTGTGTGCGTGTGTGTGCATCCAGGTGAGATCCACTCCAGTGTGAGTCATGTGACAAAACGATGACTGCGTATGTCCAGAAGAGAAACATGGATACTTTCAGTGGACCTGTTTTCATATTCAGTCTCCTTTCTAAGTCTTTGTGACTGTTGACTGTTGTATAATGAACTTCCCTGTGTGCTTTCCAAAGACCTGAAACTCTCTCTGGGTCTGTGGTTGATTAACAAGCTGTGATGGATAATTGCTGCTGTTCCTCTCTGTGAAACAGAGCTTCAGTGTAAAAACAGATCACAGTGGCTGCTGGGTGGGAGGAGGCAGCGTTCCCTTGTAGTGACAAAAATGTATTCGCTGTACAATTTAAAATAAAATGAAAAAATAAAAAAAGACTGCTGCTGTTCATGGAAACGTTATCAAAAAGGAGAAAAGTGGACACAGAGTGTCGAGTAGTTCAAGAAGAGCAGAGCAGCTCCTGTTTATCCACCTGTGTGTTTGGTGTGTTCACGTTTCAGTGCTCAAGGAATAAAATATTCATCAGCACTGTGAGACGATCCTGGTGAACAGTACAAGAACGGGTAAGCACAGCTGACTACAGAGAAGATAAATGAGGGGCTGGTAGGTTTGAGGAAACAACAGTCTCTTTTTACTCAGCAGTGAAAGCTGGTTACCTTATGGAAGTGAAAGAACCCGAGTTTTCAAAGCCAAACTTTGAGCCCGGTGAGTTTGAAGAAGTGCTTTCTGAAAGCTGTGAAGAGAACACAGCTGACATGTCAACAAGTGTACGTCTTACTGTCCTGTACCAGCTCGACAACATGTGTCTGCGTCCCTCAGCTGTAGGACGCAGAGGACGCAGAGGGCTCTGGTTCCAGTGGGAGTTTCCTCACATTCATATTTTCAACACTCGTCTGTTTCAGTTTGAAATGAAGAATGTAGAGTCTGTTCTTTGTAAAACTGAACTGGCTCAGTTTATTCAGTTATTTTGTAAAGTCATGGGATTTCTGCATAACTAATATAGTGCAGCAGATAACTGCTGTGTGAGCACCGGCTCACTGAAACTGTTGATCCAACAACCAGCGAAGGAGCCGTGCACAGTGTGCTGCATCACGGGTCACACCTGGGCTTGCTGCACATCTGGAGTCGAGTAGACATGTGGTCAGCAGAGCAGCCAATCAGAGCTGCTGATCTGTACGTTTGCTTTACAGCTGTCTCTGAAAATAAATCATTGGTTAATTGTTTCTTTGAAACATTAACACAATCACAAAACTTTATTAATCCCTGAGGAAATGATGTGGGCTACAGCAACAGACTCAGCTAGTTAAATAATCCAATCTGTTACAGAGTTCACACATTTAACAAATAGCACTAATATATACAAATCACTCTATTATAAATATGAAGAATATTATAGAGTGGCCACATAATAACTCGTTCAGTTTTTTGTTAAAGCAACATTTTCTTACATCCAACCAGCTTCCTTCTCTCTTCAGCCAAAGTGTAACGCCCTCTTCTATGGTTGGTGGAACAAGCCAGAAACATTATTCTTATCACCTGCTAATTTCACCCATTTACTTTCATAAAAGACCTGCAGACTAATATATTCACATGGAATTATAAAGTTACCAAAGTTCGTGCTTCTTCTCCCAGACATTGAAGTGGAATTGCAAAATTGCTTTTTTAACAAACCCACGGTGTGTGAGAAAAACAGAGCTACATATCTGATAATTATGCTACCTGAATTATAAAAGCTGTTATTAAGGTTTTTTGTTAATAACCTCTGACATTAACCATTTTTATGTCTTACAGAATGAACTTTGGATGTGCATCAATTCTACACTTCCAGGTAAGCAGGTGAAACCACGACATCCTGATGCTGATCTGCTGTTGTATTTAACCACCAACCAAAATAAAATCTGTCTGCAAACTGTTGCACCGGCATCTGTTGGTGCAGCACATGTCACACTCAAGCGCAGATCAGAGTCCAATACAAGGAATGACATTTATTTACACAATCACCAAGTGCAGATACAGTGGGGCAATTGCAGGGTCCAAGGGAAAAATCCGGGAAGGGAATCTCATTCACACTTGCTCTCCGTAGATGACGGGTCCAGGAAAACTATACACGGGGAAACGCCGGTTACTCAGAGGCAAAAACACACAGGAGATTCACAGAGCTAGAGATTCACTAACGTGTCTCGCACAATCATCCAGCAATGAGACCGTCTGTGTCCCGGCCTTAAATGTCCAACACATAATTGCAGCCTGATAAAGAGAAGGTACGTGAGCCAAGGGCGGGAGCCCGCAATGAGCTCCGCCCTGGCGGGGAGGTGAGAGGAGAAAGTAAACAGAAGCACACGTGGCCGGGCAGACACGGGGACAGCACATGTAAATGTACAGTACATACTGTTTATAGAGGAACATTGATGAGAGATGATAGCAGTGTCAGGTTGTGTACGTCATGTTCTTAACAGCATGGCTTTGTAGCAGTCGGCAGCTTAGCACCAACTGAAAACATTTGGTTGTTGTGGAATCACAGGTGTCTAAAATGTCCCTCTGGGTGTTTTCTGATGTGACACTGTTGAGGGCGGTGTCTACTTCGGGCTATGCAGCACAGTGGCGAGACCGCTGCTGCCTCACAGCGAGAGCGTGTTGGGTTTGAATCAGGCCGGGGTCTTTCTGTGTGGAGTTTGCATGCTCTCCCTGTGTTTGTGTGGGTTGTCTCTGGGTGACTTCCTCCCACAGTCCAAAGACATGCAGTTAGTGGGGTTAGAGTCACTGGTGGTTCTACATGCCCATAGGTGTGAATGTGAGTGTGAATGGTTGTCTGTCTCTGGGTGCTAGCCCTGCGTCAGGCTGGAGACGTGTCCTCCACCCTGCCTCTCGCTCTATGTTAGCTGGGACAGGCTTCAGCTCACCGATGACCCTGACAAACATCAGCAGAAGAGGATGGATGGATGAAGGAATCAAAAAAACCTTCCTCCAGTCCTCTCAGAGTGAGACATCGTCCATCATTGATGTTCACTGATTTCCAGCAACATTCATGGATTTACTCTTAAGCTGGTCCTGCAGGTGTGTCTGTACACGTGCACGATGGTGGCTGGACAGATGGGGGAGAGGACTTTCCACCCACCCCGGACACGTGGAGATAGTGAAGTTCACTCTGCAAAGATCAGAATATACAGCATGAGAAGCACAGACAGTGACTACAGTGAACACCTTTGTTTTCAGACATGTGACAGCAGAGCTTACTGCAGGCAGTGAACTCGCTCGCTCTGCTTCACCATAAAACCACCTCCATGGTGTTATCGCTGCTCTCGTTTGAATATGAAAATCTCAGAATAAGTAAATGTGAATCTGTTTTCATAATTCACAGTAACAGTAAATAAATCAGTGTCACAAAGTGTGATAGTTAATAGCCATAGAAAGAAATCCACGTGGCAAAGAGCTGATTCTCTGGTGTATGATTTGCTTGCAGGAGTATCGAGGAAATCAGAAGGCTGGGTGGGGCTGGGCTGCTGTGAACTGGCCATCACGACCGAGTGTCGCAAGGAATGCAAACAGGTGAGATGCTGTGAGTCCATCCTGGGGTGCGAGCTGCTGTCCCCAACACTGATCTGATTTCTTTTCCCCATGTAGGCATCTTCAAAAAATGATATAACAAAAGTATGCAAGAAAACCACAGAGGTAAGTCCAACAGCTTCAGAGAGGTGAGATTATTTTGCAGTGGCACACTGTCAGACAGATGAAGTTCTTAGCTCTGTGTTTCTGTGTCGCTCACAGATGGATTGTTGCTGTTATGCTTACATCGCTTATTGAAGCTAGC
Organism: Diplotaxodon limnothrissa; assembly: GCF_057381915.1. Taxonomy (NCBI): domain Eukaryota; kingdom Metazoa; phylum Chordata; class Actinopteri; order Cichliformes; family Cichlidae; genus Diplotaxodon; species Diplotaxodon limnothrissa. The sequence goes on along the minus strand of NC_140604.1, from coordinate 1,113,848 downwards.
TGTCAGACTGTAAATGTCCTCGTGCTTGTTTCTGTCTCTTCCTCCTTCGACTGCTCCCTTTACAGATTTACAAGAGTATCAATGTGTCGATGAAAATGTGCACGCTTACATGGAAGTTACTAATGTTTCCACACTGTTGTTGTTATTATTATTCCTTCAAGTGTTTTCTTGGTCAGAATCACAGTTTCCTCACGTCTGTTCCAATGTTTGAATGAAATGTGATCAATCACTAAAGCACAAATATAGGTTTTTTTAGTCAAGGGTCAAAGGTCATTCAGTGGTTCAGAGACTTGAATCCAGTAACATGTTTCTGCTGCAGTAGTGTGGTCTGTGTGAGCAGAGTCACCACAGCTTCTTGTTCTCATTCTAGAACTCGCTCTACAGCTGCATCACCAAAAATGAAAGTAAGTCATTCACTCACTTCCTGCCACATTTAGTGTTTTTGTCTCCATCCTTGGTTTGTCATACGTACTATAAATAAACAAATAGCAGAGCATTGTAATTTGCCTACCTCATAACTTCTTGTTTAGAGGATATATCATTATTATTATTATTATTATTGTTGTTGTTGTTGTTGTTGTTGTTGTTGTTGTTGCTGCTGCTGCTGCTGCTGTTGTTGTTGTTGTTGTTGTTGTTGCTGTTGTTGTTGTTATATCTGTTTGTTGTGATTCTTTACAGAATAGTTTGAGTGGTATTCGTTTTTTGCTGTACAGTGCCAGTTTTATTCTTAGTTTTATTTGTCACACTTGCATTTTTCACAGGGTTAAACAAATGTTAATATTAGACAAAGATAATCCAAGTTAATGCAAAACACTCATTAAACAATGGTCTATTGTGAAAACAAACCTTCCTTTCACCGTTAAAGAGTGGCTGCTCCTTGAACCTAATGAGGAGAAATGCAATCGAGCGTTTGTAATAACCAGCAGTGAGTCGTTCATGTTGCTCTGAAGGCTGCTTTTCTTTGCGGAATTGTTTTCATTCAGTCACAGTGGAGGATTTCCAAGAGCATGCCACAGTGTGTCGATACACAGCAAAATCTCCAGTGTTAAATTAATACTAGAGAGTGTCTGTATGTGTCCAATCCTCTGAGTGTTAAATATAAGTGCTGATTTTCTAACACTGGAAAATAACTCAAAATGTTAGAAATATTCCAGTGTTAGAAAATCAGCACTGCTCAGTGTTAGCCATTGTTAATCTTCAAAACTGACTAGGTTACTTTTAAACATATAACACTGTTATATTTAACACTCAGAGGAGTGGACACATACAGACACTCTCTAGTATTAATTTAACACTGGAGATTTTGCTGTGTAGGGTTTGAGTCCAGTCTGTCACTAAGCCTCTTCAAAACCTGTTTGTTTGTTTGTTTGTTTGTTTGTTTGTTTGTTTGTTTGTTTGTTTGTTTGTTTGTTTGTTTGTTTGTTTGTTTGGTTGGTTGGTTGGTTGGTTGGTTGGTTGCTTGGTTGCTTGGCTGGTTGGCTGGTTGGTTGGTTGGTTGGTTGGTTGCTTGGCTGGTTGGCTGGTTGGTTGCTTGGTTGGTTGGTTGGTTGCTTGCTTGCTTGGTTGCTTGGTTGGTGGACCATGCTGCATAACCTGAGGGTGCTTGAGCTTCAGGTGTGGGTTCAGGGTATATGGTTCCATCAAAGCAGAGCCCCAGACCATTACACTCCCACCATGTTTGTCTGTTGGTGCTTTGCGTTTATGAAATGCTGTGTTAGTTTCATGCCGATGGATCGGGACTTTACAACACACAGAAGATTTTATCAAAGGTTTTGGGGCTCGTCACAATGTTTTTTGTCAAATGTGAGATGAGCCTGTGTGGACTTTTTGGTAAGCAGGGGCTTTTTCCTTGGAACTCCTTGATGCCAGTTTTGCCCCGCGCCTTCCTTAATGCTGAATAATGAACTCTGACCTGAGGCGAGTAAGATCTGCATTTCTTGTTTCTCTCTGTGCTTCTGTGCTCTTGGATGAATTGTCCTGGATGGAGTCCTCACTGTTCCAGTTTATCTGTGAATCTGAGACAGTGTGACAAATAACAAAGAAAGCACCATCACAATGATAAACTCTTCATTTCTTTGCAAGTCATGGTATTGTTTCCCTGACTGTAACCAACTGGGATTTTGGCAGAGCTTGAAAACCTCAGGCCCACTTGGCACAGTCACTGCATACTTTGATACTCCTAACCTCAGCCAGCTGTTCTTACTGTTTAACCTGTGTGTGCATGTGTGTGTGTCCCTGCAGTGGGCTCTACATGCTGCAGCTATGCAGGTCGTCACACCACCTGCAGAGAGTACTGCCAGGCCATCTTCAGGACTGACTCGACCCCCACCGTGTCCCAGATCAGCGCTGTCAAAGACTACTGTCAGACTCACAGTGCTCAGCTGATTCACTGTGTCAACAACTTCACAAAGTCCTACCCCATACACAGCCCTGTGGACAGTAAGTCCATCTGCTTCACACACAACAAAAGGAAGTGCAGCTCAGTGTTTGCTATGAAGAGAGTAAAGTGCTGGATTAGAAACAAACTCCATGAGACTCTGCAGATGTCATATGGTGCATATAAAACGATCACTAAGACAGGAAGTTGAGTACAGCTCATCCATGTTTACCACTGACTGAGCTACCATTCACTCCAGAGGTAATACAGAAACATTTGTTTTTAATAATTTCCAAGTGTAAAAGCAGTTATGAATTCATGCTGAAGAGTCGGCAAGTTGGCAAAAATGATCTTTATCCATAACTTTAAAAACTCAGATGAAAGGTTTTTTTCCCCCTCCTGTCCTGTTTGGCTCTTTGCCATCAGAATTATTGTCTAAAGGCAAAGATGCCCAACGGATTTACCTTACCAAATGGACCATCCCGGCCTTGCCGTATTGGTCTATTTGATTCCCCTTTTATTGTTTACTTTATTTTATTTTCACTTTCTACGCACGGGACAGACATGACTGGGGGAAAGAAAGAGGGAAAGAAAAACAGAGGGATGGGGATAAAGGGCAAAAAACAAAAACAAACAAAACAAACCGACAAAAAATACATCTATGAATCACCTGGATCACCTGTTGAGAAAGAAAAAAGAGAAAACAAGCAAAAAAAGACAGCAATATAATAAACGACATCATCGCGATGATCTATGTGAAGATAACAGTAAATACTAAATATTGAATATTATTGTGCAGCACGTAAGATCGACAGTGCACAGTGTGCTTTGCATATGCAATTACTCAGCACTCACCCAACGTGGAGACAGTTAAATAGACACTGTACACACCATCACACTCCCCAAGCGTACTCTATATCCCAGGTCTACGCACCCTTGCTTGAAGGTTTGTTGAATAAACCTTTTGTTGCACCACGTGACCGTCCTGAACACCGAGCACATGGATGTGTTTACCCCACGGAGCCCTGCTGTGCAGCTCAGTGCTGCAGCCAGGCCTGGTGCAGACGGGATCCCCACGACTGGTTCTTGTCTTTGGTTCTGTTGTTCTGTCACTAGTTAGTTAACATGAGTGTATTAACCAACCCACTGTGGGACGTCTGCACTAAACATCTTCCATAAAGCCAGCCTCACACACAGAGTGACATCCTGCACATTTGACTATATATGTTTAGTGTTTCACTTCGTTAAACAGACATACAAATATCTGTGGAAACTCTGTGTGTGCAGTTTCGTGACTGATGTAGTGAGCGTGGGAATTTCAGTGGGCGATGTATAAACTCAGTAACGTTGTCTCACATGCAGGTCTGTACTGCTGCGACAGGGCAGCTACCCACTGCCAGATGGCTTGCCGACAAATCCTTCGCACTATGAGCACAGAGCATGAGATTATGGAGGGTTTGATCAAAGAGTGCGGCTCCCAGCCGCTCCCTCAGGAGCCTATGTGGCAGTGCTTTCTGAGCAGTGTCCAGACTCCTTCCATAACTGAAGAGGATAACCTTCCTGCCAAGATGGACTGTGCCAAGCTGCACTGCTGCTCCAAAGCCAACACCTCACTCTGCAGGTATGCCACTTTTAGTTCTTGACATCAGTGAAAGACGGTGTTTGGGTGTCATTTACAGCGAGCAGAGGTGAACTACAGGTTGATTATAAATGTGTTCCAGGGACATGTGTCTGGAGATCAGCTCCAACTGGGGCAGCCAGACATGGCAAGACTTTGACCAGCTCTGTGAGTACAACCCAGTGGAAACAGAGCTCATCAACTGCCTGGCTGACGTCAGAGAGCCCTGCCAGCTGGGCTGCAAGGACCTCACTTACTGCACCAACTTCAATAACAGGTCAGTCTTCTACTGCTCACCCACTTTAAAATGGCTGTGTTATGGTCACTGCATGTCAGTGACACGTTATCTACATATGTAGGAAGTTCCTCACAGGAGCCTGAATTTGTACTGTGCCAACACAAGCTATGATTTTGTGCCATAGACAAAATCAAAGTGAGGAAATAAAATCTTATTTGGCATGATGTTCTTAGGCGCAGGTGAATAATTCGTACTCTTCGCCTTAGTATCGTTATTAAACTTTTAATGCATATCTGATTTTGTACTGTTCCCACTGACCACTTCTCATAATCACCTGTGTCTGTTCAGGTGTGACATTGTAGATAAACGTGTGGATCCCCAGATCTGAAGCTTGCACACCATCAACATTAACCTCCTAAGATCCGAACTCTTTCATTTCATGCATTTTTATTTTCTCTTTGCTATTTGGGCTGATTGGGACATGATGAATGAGGGTGACCGTGGCTCAGGGGGTTGGGAAGCATATCTGTAACCAGTAGGTCGCCGGTTCGATCCCCGGGCTCTCTGTCCTGGTCATTGTGTTCTTGGGCAAGACACTTTACCTTGCCACCTACTGGTGTTGGCCAGAGGGGCCGATGGTGCGATCTGGCAGCTGTGGCTACAACCGTAGCTGCCTCCACCAGTGTGTGAATGTGAGAGTGAATGAATAGTGGCATTGTAAAGCGCTTTGGGTGCCTTGAAAAGCGCTATATAAATCCACTCCATTATTAAAAACAAAGAATTATCTTTTTACCTGATTTTGCTCTACAAGGGCCTGACATCCACATATGAGGACATTCGTTTTAAATTTTGATAGAGAAGTAGCAGAATAACGTCCTCGTAAGTGGATATCAGGCCCTTGTAGAGCAAAATGTAGTATTTTGGTCTAGACAACCCAAAATGTGATGTCCACATTTGTGGACGCCAGGTCCTAGGAGGTGAAAACTAGAAACTTGTTTCATGCATTGTAATGCCATTTTCTGACTTTGATCTGTTGTTCCTTTTTTTAGTCACTATGTTTTGAAGTGTGATTAACAAGTAAGTCAAAAGTTCTGTGACTCCACCTGAAATACCAGAAATAGGTTTTCACTATGGACTAAATAAACATCAACACACTGACTTAAAGGGAGTCATCTAGAAAGAGCTGATCATGAACAGAGACAAACTGTTCATTGATTTAAAAGTACACTTCTGCAGCTTGTTGATCACAGCTTGTGTGATCTGGATGTCCTCATAGGGTACAGTGTAGTGTAAAGGTGTATCTGTGGGATGGGACACAGTATTACAGGAAATACTGGTACATGGCAGGTTTATTCATATAGCACAATTCAACAACAAGGTGATTCAAAGTGCTTCACAGAGACATTAAAAAACAAAAACAATAAAAAGCATGAGAACAGGTGAGTCTTCAACCTGGATTTAAATAGTTGTGTTTGCTCGTTTTCCTTTTGTTTTGCTTTGTTCATTTGTCTCTTTTAATTCTATTTTGTTGTACTTTTTCAACATGTTCAAAATAAAGATAAAAAAAATAGAATAAATATTAAACAAGGACAAAAGCGATGATAATCATACCTTAGTTTTATATTTGGTTACAACCTGATTTTTTTTATTCAATCAGGAATAACATAATAATCTCAAAGCAGCTATAAATCTGTGCCTGAGCTGAAGTAGGCACTTTGCCCTTCTCCAGCTGAGGACCATGGCCTCAGACTCTTGTCTTCACACTAGGGTGGGGTCTGCTGCAGTGTGGGTTGGAGGCCCCCACCCGATGAAGCCAACAGAACCACATCATCTGCAGATAAGAGGAGATTCTGTGCAGTTAACTTTCTTTTTCTGAATGAAGTTGATATGCTACAGCAGCGGTCCTCAACCCCCGGGCCTCGGACCGGTGCCGGTCCGTGAGTCGTTTGGTACCGGGCCGCGAGAGTTGAGGCTCAGGTGTGAAATGTCTGGTTTTCAGGGTTTTATCGGTTTTCAGCGTTATTTTGTTATCGTTTTGATCGTTAACTCGGTTTTCCTGGGTCTTTTCACGTGTGTTATGAATAAATCTTCTTTTTTTGGTACCAGTACCGGTTTTATTTTGTTGTATTTATCCTCGACACCTTAAAGGCCGGTCCGTGAAAATATTGTCGGGCATAAACCGGTCCGTGGCGCAAAAAAGGTTGGGGACCACTGTGCTACAGTGTATTTTATTCCAACTGCTATTGAAGTGAACAGTGTGGCTCTGTGGAGGACTCTGGTTCCTGTGTGGATGCGAAGCTCAAATTGGGCCACCGCTTAACAGCCAGCCATCAGCCCTTCCCAGTCCCTCCAGTTATTACATCACCTGCCATTGTTTGCAAAATCTGTGTGTGTGTGTGAACAAGAGTTTATTTGTTCTGAGGTCATTAGGCCAAACTGTGGACGCAGCTTTAGAAATACTGAGAGGACGTATAACATCAAATGTACACATTCAAAGAGAGAAACAGTTACTGTCCAGTAAACCTAAAGGACACTTCATCATCATCATCATCATTTCAGGACAGCCACATAAATCACACTTTAGGCAAGGCAAGTTTATTTGTATAGCACAATTCAACAACAAGGTGATTCAAAGTGCTTTACAGAGACATTAGAAACAAAAACAAATAAAAAGCATGATTTAAAATTGATTAAAACAAGCAAACAAAAACTAATTAACAAACAAACAAAACAGTATATAAAATCAAAACAGATAAAATCAGAAATAGATAAGATTAGGGATGGGTATCGTTTAGGTTTTATCCGATACCGGTGCCAAATCGGTACTTTTGAAACGGTGCCGGTGCTCAAACGGTGCTCAAACCGGTGCTTAAAGAATGGAGAACACAAAATTGGTCCAAAAACCTCTCATGTTCAGCTGGTTTTTTGTAAAAAGATAACAACGTTAGCCTTTTCTGCAGCTATAGGGCAAATATGGTATCACTCTTGGCTGGAAGCAGTGCTTAAACAATGGAAAAAACACAAACTTTATCCAAAACCTCTCATGTTTAACTGTTTTCCACTTTTTCTTTGGTCATTTTAGCCTTTTTGGCCAGGGTGAAGGGAGTATCTGCCATCAAACAAGAAGACAGCCGCATGTAGCTATGATGATGTTTGCTAGTTCACCTTACATGCATTAATGTAATAACGTGGTTAGCCTACTCAACGTAAATTACACACGAACAACATTAAGCTACTCACGCAGAGAAGAACGGCTGCTGCTGTTCCACCTCAGACACTTCACACCTCCTCTATTCACCCTGCTCACTCCCCCCCACCCCCAACAACAGCATCCAATACACACTCAACACAAGGCTCCAGCCTGTCTCTCTCAACCACCCAGGTTAGGAGGGAACTGAGGAGGATTAATGGCAAGAAGGCAGCGGGTCCAGATGGCATCAGCTCGAGGGTCGTCAGGTCCTGCGCGGACCAACTGTGTGGGGTGATGGAGCACCTCTTCAACCTGAGCCTGAGGTTGGGAAGAGTCCCACAGCTCTGGAAAACCTCCTGTGTTGTACCAGTGCCAAAGACTTCACGCCCCAAGGACCTCAACAGCTACAGGCCGGTGGCTCTGACATCCCACCTGATGAAGACCCTGGAGCGGTTGGTCCTGGCTCAGCTTCGGCGCCTAATAAGCTCATCACTGGACCCACTTCAGTTTGCCTACCAGCCTGGCATTGGCGCGGATGATGCTGTCATTCACCTCCTACATCGTTCCCTCGCTCACCTGGAGACCGCTGGAAGCACTGTGAGAATCATGTTCTTTGATTTCTCCAGTGCCTTCAACACCATTCTTCCCTCGGTTCTAAAGGACAAGCTGGTGAACTCTGGAGTGGACCATCACCTCACTACCTGGATCCTGGACTACCTCACCGACCGACCACAGTATGTGAGGACTCAGGGCTGTGTGTCGGACAGGGTCGTCTGCAGTACGGGGGCCCCACAGGGAACGGTTCTGGCTCCGTTCCTCTTCACCATCTACACTGCAGACTTCTCCCACAACTCCACCCAGTGCTTCCTGCAGAAGTTCTCTGATGACTCTGCAATAGTCGGCCTCATCACTGATGGGGACGACAAGGAGTACAGAGGTCTGACCCAAGACTTTGTGGACTGGTGCCAGCAGAACTACCTCCAGATCAACGCCAGTAAAACCAAGGAACTGGTGGTAGACTTCCGCAGGCACAAGCATTCTCCACTGCAACCACTGAACATCCAAGGTATGGACATTGAGGCTGTGGACAGCTACAGGTACCTTGGTGTTCATCTGAACAATAGACTGGACTGGACTCATAACTCAGACGCCCTCTACAGGAAAGGGCAGAGCAGGCTGTACCTGCTGCGGAGACTCAGGTCGTTTGGAGTGGAGGGCCCACTCCTGAAGAAATTCTATGACTCTGTTGTGGCTTCTGCTATCTTTTATGGTGTGGTCTGCTGGGGCGGCAGCATCTCTGCTGGGGACAGGAAGAGACTGAACAGGGTGATCCGAAGGGCCAGCTCTGTTCTAGGATGCCCTCTGGACCCAGTGGAGGTGGTGAGTGACAGGAGAACGGCGGCTAAGCTGTCATCCCTGATGGACAACATCTCCCACCCCATGCAGCAGACTGTGACAGCACTGAGCAGCTCCTTCAGTGGGAGACTGCGGCACCCACGGTGTGGGACGGAGAGATTTCGCAGGTCTTTCCTCCCCACTGCTGTCAGACTCCATAATAAAGACTTTAACTGATCAAGCACACACATCCATACATATGCAATAATACTAAGTGCAATAATCCTTTCTGTCATCGTTGTATTTTTACTCAGTTGTATATAGTATTTGTATTTGTATTCTATTTTTATCTTATTGTATATTTATTTTATTTTATTCTACTGTATATAGTATTTTATTTTATTCTGTACAGTTGTGTACTGTATTTATTCTTATTGTATTCTAATTTTTGCTATATAACTCTTGCACTGTCCACTTCCTGCTGTGACAAAACAAATTTCCCACGTGTGGGACTAATAAAGGTTATCTTATCTTATCTTATCTTAATAACGTGGTTAGCCTACTCAACGTAAATTACACACGAACAACATTAAGCTACTCACGCAGAGAAGAACGGCTGCTGCTGCATCATCATCCTCATCATTTCTGATACACTGGCAGGGCTAGGGGCCAGGACTCTCCTCTTCGGGGTTTTTGGGGGATATTGCTAACTCCGGGTCAGATAACAGGCAACCCACGCACAGTAGATGCGCTCAGTGTGAGGTCTCGCAGCAAGCTATCAAATACGGCACATTTCTGGGCTTTTTAAAAAAAACGCTATGCGTCGCCAGGTGTTTCATCGGATTTGAGGTGTTACCTCCTTTGACAGTATCACAGTATCAGCTTAAAGCACTTGTTGCAGGCTGCTGAGTTTGCATATTTTGCTGTGAAGTACAGCCAGACTTTTCGCCTTGGGCATTTTAATCTGTAGCTCTGCTCTAAAAGAACGTACGTACCTGGCCCCGCCTACTATCCTCGGAAACGTAAAATTATTGGCTAGAAGTGTATCACAGCTCAGGAAAAAAAAGCACCGAAATAAAGCACCGAAATGTGCGCTGCTTTTCGGTCTGGTTACTACCGTTTATGTCAGAACCGGTGCCATCATGGCACCGGACACCGGTACCCATCCCTAGATAAGATCAGTAGTTAGTGTAAGTTTTGAAATTTAAGCTTAAAAGTGTGGATTTGGTGCTTTATTCAAATGCAGCTGAGAACAGGTGAGTCTTCAACCTGGATTTAAATAAACTGAGTGTTTCAGCTGATCTGAGGCTTTCTGGGAGTTTGTTCCAGATATAAGGAGCATAAAAGCTGAATGCAGCTTCTCCGTGTCTGGTTCTGACTCTGGGAACTGATAAAAGACCGGATCCAGATGACCTGAGGGATCTGGAAGGTTCATACTGGGTCAGGAGGTCACTGATGTATTTTGGTCCTAAACCATTCAGAGCTTTATAGGTCAGCATCAGAACTTTAAAGTCTATCCTCTGACGGACAGGCAGCCAGTGTAAGGACCTCAGAGCTGGACTGATGTGGTCCACTTTTTTGGTCTTAGTGAGGACTCGAGCAGCAGAGTTCTGAATGAGCTGTAGTTGTCTGACTGATTTTTTTAGGTAGACCTGTAAAGATGCTGTTACAGTAATCAAGCCTACTAAAGATGAATGCATGGACTAGTTTTTCCAGGTCCTGTTGAGACATCAGATCTTTTATCCTTGATATATTCTTGAGGTGATAGTAAGCTGACTTTGTTATTGTCTTAATGTGTTTTTCTAAGTTTAGGTCTGCATCCATCACTACACCCAAATTTCTCGCCTGGTTTGTGGTTTTTAGATGTATAGATTGAAGTTCTCTGGTGACCTGTAATCGTTTTTCTTTGGCGCCAAAGACTATTACCTCAGTTTTGTTTTTGTTTAGCTGGAGAAAATTGTGGCACAACCAGTCATTAATTTCCTCAATGCATTTACCAAGAGCCTGTACAGGGCCTCGGTCTCCTGGTGACATTGTGATATATATTTGTGTGTCATCTGCATAGCTGTGGTAGTTTATTTTGTTGTTCTTTATAATCTGTGCCAGTGGGAGCATGTAAATGTTAAACAGAGGGGGTCCCAAGATGGAACCTTGGGGAACTCCACATGTGATACTTGTCTGCTCAGATGTGAAGTTACCTATTGATACAAAGTATTTCCTGTTTTCTACGTATGTTTTGAACCAGTTTAGTACAGTTCCTGAAAGACCTGTCCAGTTCTCCAGTCGTTTGAGTAATATGTTGTGGTCAACTGTATCAAATGCTGCACTGAGATCCAGTAAAACTAGGACTGACATTTTTCCACTGTCTGTATTCAGACATATGTCATTGAACACTTTGGTCAGAGCGGTTTCAGTGCTGTGGTTCTGTCTAAAACCTGACTGGAAGGCATCATAGCAGTTATTCTGTTTAAGAAGTAACTGAGCTGTTGAGAAACTGCTTTTTCAATGATCTTACTTAAAAATGGGAGATTTGAGATCGGCCTGTAGTTGTTCATTTGTGTCTTGTCAAGATTGTCCTTTTTCAGTATAGGTTTGATTACAGCAGTTTTTAGTGATTCTGGAAACACACCTGATAATAAAGAAAAGTTGACGATCTGTAACAGGTCTGACTCCAAAGTCTTTGAGACCTTTTTGAAAAAACTTGTTGGCAGGACATCTAAACAGCAGGAGGAGGAGTTCAGTTGACCTAAGATGTCCTCCAGGTCTTTGCTGTTAATCAGGTGAAACTGTTTCATGGTGTTTAAACTGTTTTTCGGTGGACACAGTACATATCCTGGATCTGCTGTTGATGTACCAATTGCTTGTCCAATCTTTTGGATATTTTTCTGTGAAGAATTTGGCAAAGTCATTGCAGGCCATGGTTGAATGAAGTTCAGCTGCCACTGACACACAAGGGTTTGTTAGGACTGGTTCTTATATAGAGATTGAAAATGTGACGTCACTCAGGGGTAAAACCGCAAAGGATTCTGGGAACTCGTGGCAAGAGGTACTAGCGCACGCAGGCTTTCAATTGAAATCAGTTACACAGCGATAAAAAGAAACACAAAAAATGTCAAGAAGCTGTTGTGTTATTAACTGCAATAGCCAGTCACATGACAGCCACGGGAAGCCGACGGGTAAAGAGATCGGTTGTTATCAGATTACGTCGTTGAAGAGAAATTGTTCGAGCCGTGTTTCCGAAGTAACAAAGACGCGACTGGATTGCAGCCATTCAAAGACCAAATATAACGTCCCAGAACACTCCAGCTCACAGGTTAGTCTGCTCCAAACATTTACACGAAGGTCAGTCTGCTGTTGTAGTTAATGCGTCATTTTTCTTAACATAATTGGTGATATAGGTTACAAGCAAGTCTGGCGCTGAACAGAAATTGTCGCGCTATGCTCCTTTGTTTATTGTGCATAAATAGTGAATTGTCCTGACACAATATTGCGTTTCGCTTCTGTTATTATGGTACATTGACAAAAACATATACTTTTATTCACAGGATAAAACAGTTGTTTTGTATCACTAATTGTCCAGTACGATTACAACATACAATATTATTGTCACTGCTACATTTCTGTGATGCTACCAGAAATTATTTCCACTACTAATTAATTACCGTTGAGCTCAAAGGTTATATTAATAAACGGTTAACGAATGTGTATTTATGAAGACGATTTGTGAGACTGGTAAACTTATGATATGTACGATGGTCTTTACTTTCTACACGGTGCATTTCAAGGTCCTGCACCCATCCGTCGGTAAACTGTACCTGGGCTTGTTGCAGTGACCTGAAGTTACTAAACTTCATGAGTGTGTGCACTCACTCCAAGAAGCGTATAATTATAAATATGAGCGTGGTGAAAGTTGGGCAGCACGCTAACATCTTTTGTCCCTCTGTGTGCTCGTGAGGATCTAACCCTTTCACTCCTTTGATTTTTTCCTCGTATCTTTTCTTTGTCTTTTCATCAAGTCTGTCTTTGTACGGACCGGCATTGTTCTCCTTCGTTTTGTACATAACTTATTGGGGGGCAAAGAAAAAACAAGAAGGTATTGGAACCGGAGAATGAACGTTTTGCGGTGCTGCAAATGCTTGCATTTGATGCAAGTACTTGGATTGTTTTGCCACGAGTTCCCGGCATGCAATGCGCGAAAGTCACGTGGTCTGTCAATCTCTATAGCTCTTGGGTGCTCAGTTAGAGTAGAAACAACTCGCCTCATCCATACATGCACTTTTTTCAAAGTGCCTCAGACAACAACCTGGGGTTAGTATGATGCCCTAGTATACTTGGTGTGCAGACTGAGGCGGTCAGGGATCGAGCAGATGGATAATCAATAAACTGATGTCAAATAATCTGTTTTATCAGTTGTATAAGAGCACCAAACAAACTCCCCTCCAGTTACCAGAAGTAGAATAGAAAGACCTTGGTGCACGATGGAGGCCATGTCCTGGCCACGTGTTCGCTGTTTTGTTAAAAATCAGATAACCACAGAATATTGTCTAACTAAATGAGTTCATTAATTATTAGTTAACTAAGCAACTTATTAACTGCTGCCATAAATGTGACTGGGAGTAAAGGGTCAAGAAAGAAACGTCCTGTCATGGTATCTGGGTCATTTTCACATTCGGGCAGGAACTGAGTGGACCGTGTTGAACTTGAGGCAAAGAGCCACCATCAGTGGTGTAAGCCAGTGAGATTATTCCACAGTAGTGTGGGAGAGCATGTCCTCAGGCAGCGCTTTACCTCTGTTAAACTGCTGAGTGTGGTCCACGTAGAACAGCCTCCTCTGCAGTTTGAGCTTCTGAGTTCTTGTATGAAAGAAAATGTGTATAAATAGACCCTGTGGGTTCTGAAATGGAGACACAAATGTATGAATAGACAGACACACAGTGGTGTGTGAATGGGATGGTGGATGAAGTGAAATGGGGCCACTCTGGGAGAATTCAAGAAACATAGCTTCTGACTTAAAGGTCCCCTTCAATTTATAACTGAATAATTATGTAATTAATAACATGAAAATATAAAAAAGACGTTTTTAGCTTCATTTGTTTCTTAAGTTTGAGTAAGAACAGGCTGTCGCTCAGGTTCATATGTGTGTTTGCAGTATAGTGTGTGTTATTTGTACACAGTGTCTCCTGTTGTGAAGCCCACACACAGAGCGTTTCAAAAACAGGAAGTACATGATGAAAAGTTATTTCCAAGTGATTTTATATGTTTATAAATACTAGATACAAAAAAAGTATTTCATTGGTTTTACTGGTGATCCAAACTTTTGGATGTTTTACTTTATTTTGCATATCCAAGTATGGCTGTCCAGATGTTGTTATTGACAGCCTGACAAATACAAACATAACAGAAATACCTTCCCACGTTGTCATACTGCACTTCCATAGGATAGAGGAGCCAAGCAGCCACAGCTGGATAGTTTGTATTGTAGACTAAATGTAGGAAGACTGAGACGTAGTGGGCTGCACCAGTGCAACACCATTTGTTTCTGCTGCTGGCAGTAATTACTGTTGGTGCATTTTCATTTTTGTGACTAAAAGTCGTGCATGACTGTATTTCTGCAGCTGGGAGAAGATTTAATGAATCACGGTTTAGTAAGGTTGGCAGCAGACTGTCCACTGCAAACTGGGCTGAACTGAGCACAAGTCCTAGCTCCCACGATAGTATTATGGAGGGCCATGACTGCCAAAATAAATCAAGTTCATCATTAAATAATTTGTTGTGTCATGAATTCATTAAAACTTGTAATAATTAATTAAATATATACGTTGCTTTTAAAGTATCAGTTCATTTAATTTAAAACGTACGATGCATTTTTATTCATTTCCAGTCTAACTAAGGTGCGGCTCGGTGGCATCTACAGACACGGCAGCAGCTCTTCCAGGCCGTCCTCGTGTTACCAGCTGCAGACCTGTTCTGCGTGAAACCTGATCTCATGAATAATTACCAGCTTCTCTAACCTCACTGCTAAGAGTTTTTGACAGTATTTTCCGATCAACATATTTTGGGCATATGGGTCTATAATTAGCTGTTACGGTTTTGTTCTTCACTGGTATCAATGACATCATAGATCCTTTAAACTTGTTTTGGTGTGTCGCACATGTGATCAGTCTGTAAGCACAAACGTTTGGACACACCTTCTCATTTAATGGTTCTTCTTTATTTTCATGACTGTTTACATTGTAGATTCTCACTGAAGGCATCAAAACTATGAATGAACACAAACAAAAAAGTATGAATTAACTCAGAACGTTTGATATTTGAGATTCTTTGTAACATCCAGCCTTTGCTTTGATTCCTGCTTTGCTCACTCTTGGCGTTCTCTCCATGAGCTTCATGAGTCGTCACCTGAAATGGTTTCCAACAGTCTGGAAGGAGTTCCCAGAGATGCTGAGCACTTGTTGGTCCTTTTGCCTTCACTGTGCGCTCCATCTCATCCCAAACCATCTCCACTGGTCAGGTGACTGTGGAGGCCAGACCACCAGCACTCCATCACTCTCCTTGTTGGTCAGATAGCCCTGACACAGCCTGACATGTCAGTTGGCTACCTATTTCATCTGCAGGATAAGGACACCTGTCAATACTCTCTTCCCCCCACCATAACTGTTTTTTTTTGTGGGTGATTGTGAGTGTGCAACACCCCCAAGCTCCATCGTGGACCTGACACAGAGCAGCTAGACATTTTAAGTGGCTGTATCTGAACCTCTTTTTTTATTTAAAAATATAACAGCACTAGAAAAGGCACTATAACACTTTTATAACACTTTGCAGCCTGTCTTTTACTCACAGCAATAAGTATAAATATCAGGAAGGTAGTTCAACCAGTGTAGGCACAGTGGTAGAGGCTAGGAGGCTTTTTTCTGGTTTATGCTTTTGTTTTATTTTTTTATTCATATTATTGTCTTGTGGATGTTATGCTGGAGCAGGCGGGGTCAACGCCAGACTGATGAAAGATAAGAGAAGAAAGCAGAGAAACAGGAAAAGGAAACGGGAGACAGAAAAAGAGAGGAATGCTGCTTCTGTACACAGCACCAACACACACAGGGAGGTACACACACACACAGAAAAAACACTATTTTACTCTGTGTGCGTGTGTGTGTGTGTGTGTGTGTCAGGATGTGACACTGCAATAATGAGACGCAGAGGCTGATAGGGGAAGACCCAGGAGATGCTGGCCGTCCACAGCAGCAGAGCTGTATCAGTACCTGTGGAGATTTCAAACTGCACTCTTTTACGCAGCAACCACAGTGCAGACTTCCACTGATATTTGCCACATTAAGAATAAATTCCTCTCAGAGAACTCTGTCAGAAAATGATGGAAAAGCCTGACTCTGTACTGCTGCACTCCTGCATGGACTAAGCTCCTGTTAGCCTGACCCCGTGCATTACCACATTTAGTTTTGCTTTGGAAGTCAAACCTAAGTTGGCCATGATGGTTACAGAATCCCCACACACACAGAGTGATAGAACCACACCCAGAACCTTCCCTGTGGAACCGTCGGTATTTTAAACCACCAATTAGCTGACTCACTTGAGACTAAACCCACCAATCAGACTCCACAGACGATTCCTGATGTGGTTAAGAAGGGAAAACCTGTGTGACGTTTCTCAGAGGATCTCTGGCTCCCTCTGTGGGAGCTGCTGCACGTGCACCGCTGAACAGCTCATTGACTTCCTGTTGTGTTTCTGTGTCTGTCCACAGGCCGACGGAGCTGTTTCGCAGCTGTAACATCCAGTCAGACCAGGGTGCCATGAATGACATCAAGCTGTGGTCTAATGGTACAATTAAGATGCCCTTCATGAACATCCCTGTGCTGGACATTAGGAAGTGTCAGCCCCACATGTGGAAGGCTGTGGCCTGCGCCCTGCAGATCAAACCCTGCCACAGCAGGTCCAGAGGGAGCGTTATATGCAAGTAGGTCTCCTCTCACCTTCACATGACTGTTGTTGTACTTCTCTCTGTTATATCTATAATGAATGTAAAGCTCTGTCATAATACAACCAATAAGAAACGAATGTGAGTCCTCAATGACTTAACCCCTCACCCTATCGCACCTGTGTTGAATAAAGATGGCGGCTGTGTGTGTGGCGTGCCGTCAGCTGTTACCTGCTTTGTAAATTGATTAACACTCTGCATCACAGCAGACGTGACACTAGTTCGTCTGTCCTTCTCCCACTCCCCTCTGCCCCTGAGATACTTTTATTATCCTCTCCTTGGGGCAGCAACTCATCCCGACCCCAGAGTGGGAACGACTCCCCCTTCTGGCCAAAAAAACCATGGCTTCAGTATTAAAGGCACTAAATGTGATATCTGCCACTTCAGCTTGGCTGTGAACCACCTCAGTGCAAGCTGGAGGCCATCAGCTGATGTGACAAGAAAAAAATGTTACACAGCATTGTTACTTTGTATTTTGTTTAAACTTGTACCCACTTTATTTTATTTAGAATTCGGGTTCAGTGTTACCTTGGGATATTCCTCTTGTCATCCATCCATTCTCTTCCACTTATCCTTATCAGGGTCGCGGGGGGCTGTAGCCTACCCCAGCTACCATAGGGCAAGAGGCGGGGACAGGTAGCCTAATAAAGGGCGAACACAGAGAGAAATAAAACCATTCACACTCACTCAGATTCAGTTTAGATTGACCTAACCCCACTAACTGAATGTGTTTGGATTGTGGGAGGAAGCCAGAGGGAACCCAGGCAAGCACGGGAAGAACATGCAAACTTCACACATATTTTAGTTTATTTAGAATGTTTTTACTGACTTTAACTAAATCATTTTAAAATCTCGAACAAATAAAGTATTGTTGTCTTTTCTTGTCTTGTACGTACCAGCTGTTCTATTTGTTTTATCTGTCTTCAGATCAGATTGTGTGGATATCCTGACCCAGTGTGGAGATACAAAACGTTTTCACGAAGGACAAACACCAGAGAGGATCTGTGAGCTCCTGTCGCCTATTGATGACCCTGAACACTGCATCCCTCTCTACAGATACCTTAGTGAGTCAGGTTACTCCAGCGTTTGTTTGCATTATACAGAAACAGAAGGGATCAGCTGTAAATGAAACAGATGCAGTCTTGTAATTCAATAACAAAAGAAAAACTTTTGAAAAATCAATTGAGTTTGCCACTAGAGGGCAGCAGAGCACAGATGCTCAGAAGCTGGTGGATACAGTACATCCTACAATGTTGTTTTGAATAACATTTTAGCAAACACGTTGCTGCTTGTAACACAGCAGACTTAAAGAAATATTATCATCCCGATCCAATGCTCAGTGGTTTCAAAATGGGCCTTTCAGTGATTACAGTCACTAGTGTTTGACATTTTCTGTGTCGCTGTTTCCTGTTGCCAAGGTAATGCACTGAAAACAAGAAACTGAAAGAGTTATTATCATTATTATTATTATTTTAATTATTGTTATTGTTTGTCTGCACACTGGGAACATTAGCCAAGCTAATGGTGTAGTTCAGTTATTCTTAACAGAAATGATGCCTAAAACACAAGCGTCTGTGCCCCTGACGTTACCAGTAGCCAAGATGACTGAGTTGCTTTTTTTTTCTTTAATTACCTTCAGCTTAAGGCTAGTTTTGATGATATGGTACAAATGTAAATAGATTCACGCGTTGCTTTATACAATAAAAAAGCATACATTATACACATGCACAGTAGAATGTGCAGCAATTTTCTGTAGTTGTTTTGTCAGTCTTTGGCTCCTAGTCCCAAATCATGGATGTTAGAGCATCCAGTTCATGCCAAAAATGGTCTCTAATAGTTTCAGCTTTTAATTTGAAGTTCATGTAGACCTTTTTTACAACAACAGTTGTCCCAACACTTATTATATTTGAAGTTACTGAATGATCTGATCAATAAGCACATGTGTCCTATTTAATGGAAAGACAGAGTCAGGCTCAGCTGGAACTGTCTTTCCATTACATAGGACTAAGGGCTGGACATCGAGCCTCTATATGCTACGTATTAGAATTCATAGTAGATTTGCATTAGGTCTCTTTTCTCCTGATGAGACTTTTCTTTTGAAAACACATATTCACATTCTTAAAAACAGAAAGCATTAATGGTACTTTCCTTTTCCACACACCATTAAGCACCCAGCTCCCTAGGCAGCAACACTGTTAAGGAGGTTATCCATCCATGCAATCCTAACCCCTGTCCAAGCAACCACATATGCCAGGTGAACAGGAAGGGCTGCCTCGATGAGCTAAACTGTCAGCCATACCTCTGTGTGCCAGGTAAGACAAACTACAGTCCGTTTCTGCAGCTTCACATTATTCACATTCAAGAGGCTGAAGTCTGTTTTTATGTTTTCAGGCTGCAAAATGGGTGAAGCCTCTGAGTTCTTGGTGCAACAGGATGCTCGTATCCAAGTGCCTACGCGCACTGATCCTACGGTTTGCTTCGAGGTGTGCAGCTGTGGTCCCAGTGGGCGACTGGAGAACTGTGTGGAGATGCCCTGCATGGACACCAGCAAGCCCTGCATAGTAGGAGGACACAGGAAGAGTAGGACTCTTAAAGACATACAATTCTTATAGTATACAGTTAGTTTTTAAGCATTTGGACAATGAAGCAATTCTTTTAGTAATTTTGCCTCTGCATACGAGGAAAGAAGATTTTAAATCAAACAATCCAGATGTTTTTGAAGTGCAGGCTTTCACCTTTCATTCATGGGATTTAACAGAAGTACTGCATTAACTGCCATTTCTATTACATATCTCCCAATTTTAAGAAGCTCAACAATAATTATCTTGATGCATTGCTAATTCTCATTCCTGCCTCCTCATACTTGGCTGCAAACTCTTTCAAGGTGAGCTGGAGGCCTGATGAAGGGATCTGAAGACTGCACCGTAGGTGGCTGACAGTTGGTGTCATTACCCACCCTTCTGTTCAGTGACTGTCGTTCAACAGAGGAGGTGGCTTACAACAACATAGATGGCCTCTCTCTCCTCTGGTCCAAAATGTGAACATTAGCATCCTCGCCTGTATCTTTTAAGTGCAGATGTACAGCTGACTCTTGTCCTGTCAGAGGTGGCTCTTCTATGTTCTGCCATACGTTTATGGAGCAGCTGTTTGGTTTCTCCATTGTAGAGGTCTGAGCATTCTGTGCTGCACTGCATGGTGTGAACGATTCAGACCCGGCATGGCGTTAATTGGCTGTTTTCATTTAATTCAGACACACACACACAAAATGGTTCGACCAAATATCTCTGGCATGGTCAGCTTTTCAGCTGACCCCACACTTCTTTCTTGTCTCCAATCTCTGGCGACACTAAAAAGGGAAGAGAGTTCATCAGTCTGACTGCCTCCACCTGGACCTCAGCCTCCCTCCCCCACCCCTCCTACACTGCAGCAGAGCCAAAGGCCACACCCCTGCCACACCGACCCACTGCCCGACTGAGGCTTGGGCCGCATCTGGCCAGAGCCCTCTGTTTGAGGCATCTGTCTGCAGGATGAAAGTGAGGCAAAAGTTAAGTGTGTTGAGCAGCAGCTCCCCACAGAGAGCCTTTTTCAACGGCACAAACGCACCGCTGAGCCAGATCTTGGACACAAACACGGACACGAACCGGCGATAGTACCCAGCCAGCCCCAGGAACCACCTCACCTACTTTTTGGTCTTGGGGCACGGGCAGGATCCAATGGTGGCTGTCTTCTCCGCCTGTGGATGCGCCTGCCTGCCTCCCAAGTGGTACCCCAGATACTGTACCTCCCTCAGTCCAACTGCGCACTTCTTTGGGTTGGCCGTGAGCCCTGCCTGCCTCAGGGAATGCAGGACCGTGCCCACCCTCTGCACATGCTCTGCCCAGGTGTTCCTGTGGATGATCACATCAGCCCGGTAGGCAGCAGAATATGCAGCAGGTGTGACCAGGTGCAGGCGGCGCCAGCACCTGGTCCGTGAGGCACTGGACAGTGGCAGGGGCTCTGAACAAGCCAAATGGAAGAGAGACAAATTGGTACAAACCATGCAGAGTGGAGAATGATTTTCCTTGGACTCTGCAGACAAGGGAATCTGCCAATAGCCCTTGGTTAAATCCAGTGTCGTAAAAAATTGAGTGGTGCCTAACCAGTCCAGGAGTTCATCAAGCCGGGGCATGGGGTAGGCATCAAACCGTGACACCTTGTCCACCTTGTAGGTAGACGACACAGAACCATATAGACCCACCTTTCTTCATGACCAGAACTATGGGGCTACACCAAGCTCTGTGTGACTCTTCTATTACTCCCATTTTCAGCATCTCTGCCAATTCCTTCTGAACAATTTGCTGTTTATGTTCAGCTCAATTCATCTCTGTCCTTCACCAGGCTCATTGGAGAAGTGATTTCAGCCTCTCGCCATCCTCTAAGGAGGTTGAGGTGATATACCTGTGTGGCTCTTCCCCTGCCGATGTTGACTTCATAGTCATTATTGCCAACCCATGGTGTGACCAAGAATGGATGTGTATGTGTGTTGCAGTGCTGGTGGCCGGCGGGCTGCTACTCCATGCTCCCTCTGCCCCCATGGCCAGGTGCTCCTCTGCTAGCGTGACTGCAGTCTCCACTCTCATCGTGGCATATCCCCTGGCAGCCCCTCCACAGTCCTCCTCATCATCTGACTGGCCCAGAACTGCAGTTAATGATACTTCGAGGAGAGGCCCAAACGATCCAGCACAGCGCTGTGAATTTCCCTAAAGCTACCTCGGTACGTTGGTGGTAGGCTCAGAGACGCCGTGGGAGACCCTCCAGACAGCAGTGGAAGCAGCCACCGCGCCTACTCAGTGGCAAGCCACTGACATGCCTCTGCTGTGGCCTGGAAGGTCTCCAAAAAGACCTGCAGGTTGTTGCCCTCCGCCATCCGGTGCATCGGGGTGGCTCCATCCACCCTCTCCAACACCTGCGTCTGCCGCTAAGCTTGCTCACGGTGCATCAGCATTTGAGCCAGCAGCTGAAGCAGCTGCGTGGACTAAGGGCTGGACATCGAGCCTGGATTTGGGCACCACTGTGAATGGTTCAATCCCGACACGGCATTAATTGGCTGTTTTGCCACTTTTATTTAGGCGCACACACACAGAATGGTTCAGCACCAAACATCTCTGGCATGGTCAGCTTTTCAGCTGAACCCACAATTCTCTCTTGTCTCTGTCCCCGGTGACACTAAAAAGGGAAGAGAGATTATCAGCCTGACTACCTCCACCTGGCCCTCAGCCTCCATGGCACTGCCCTTTGAACCCACTGCACCACCGTCCCACTGCAGCAGAGCTAAAGACCACACCCCTGCCACACACAGATTACAGTTTGCTGCTTAGCTTGTGTGGGAGTTTGAGAAAAACCAGTTTTTAACTGGGAGTGAGTCTGAAGTGCAATGGGATGTGCTGAGGAAAAACTTTGAGTTTCTTTGTGTTTATCCAAGTTAATATAACCACATGTTTTAAGAGCATGTTCCTTTTCTTTCCCTTCTGCCTTAGAGGGAATGTTTTCTTCCTGCAGTTGCAGGGTCCTGATCCTGGTGGTAGTCAAACAGTAGACACTTGTCTTTGTGTGTAGGTTTCCAGTAAACGTCAGTGTTGAGGCTTCCAACCTCTGCAGTGCACAGAGCACGTTCTAAAACAAAAGTCTTTGTATCTACTCCGATGAACTTTGTGTTTCTATCCACTGAGATGATGTGAACAGTGAAGGCTTCTCCTTCTTGAGTTTTGATTGTAACTTAGGAGTAATCCTTATATCTGTACCAGTGGGTAGCTGCTATCCCTTTGATAGAGCCAAGATCTTTACTTTCCACTGCCTCCATGGCTACAGTGGATCTAAAAGAAAGGGTGCAAATCTGATCAGGGTCAAAGCTGGTTCTGTTGTGTAAGGAGCTGTCTCACTATGGCTGGTCTCTGGCAGCTCCACTGCCTCCACAGGCCCAGTAACATTACTTACTAACAGTTGGGAAAGGTATGGATATTCTGTATTTAAGTAGAAGTATAGATACTAGTGTTAAAAATTACTCCTGTAAAAGTTGAAGTACTCATTCAACTTCTTTACTCAAGTAAAAGTAAAAAAGTACAGACTCTGAAATATGCTCAGTGTAAGAAAGCAAAAGATAAGCTTTGGAGGACATTTGAAGCTAACTGAGCCTCACAGTGTTATCGTAATGATTCAGCTTAAATCAGAAGAAAGAGAAGGAAAATTAAATTCACCAGGTGGGGAACCCTAAAATCAGTTGTTGTGGCTCAGTGTGGGGAAAGAATCATAACTCACAATTATTTTTATTAAGAGCTCCAGTAGATTTTCTTCTTCACTGCTCTCTGTGGATGTACACACCTGAATTCAACAAGGTGGAAGCAGATGGTTCACGAGTTCATCCTCTACGCCAGTGTTTTCCAACCTTTTGGAGCCACGGTAGATATTTCACATTACAAAAATCCCACGGCACACCACCAAACAAAAATATCACAAAAAGGACATTGATAAGATTTCCCTGCATAACAGTCAGAGCAGAATTGGCTCAGTTTGTCCCCAGTGTACCTTTTGTGCTTTCTCCTGACCACTGCTCATGCTAGGGCCTTCATCTAGCTCGGAGTTTTCTCCAGGACCAAGGTCAGACTGACTACTTTTTCACATATTTATCTATTGCTATGTACTGTCCTCCCGTGACTCATGCCAGTCGCTTACTAATCTAATCAGGTGGACCCAGATAGTCTTCCATGGCACACCTGGTCACAGTACACTCACAGTACACTGTTTATCCTGTCTTTTTTCTAGTTCATATAAAGTTGGTATGAAGGTGGAATTCAGTGAATGAATATCAGCATCATCAGCTAAAATGTATATGAATCTCTGCTGCACATGATGTACGCTAACTGTGACCATGAACCCACTGCCACTGTTCTTTAATTTGAACCCATCACAGTGCAGTGAACTAACCTGTTTATCTGACACTAACCTGCAGAGGATTTTCATGCAGCCTTTAAATAACACAGTTAGTCTGCCTCAGTTTGAGTTTTTTCATATTGTGAAACAAAACAAATCAGTGTCACATGTACAGACCCATTTAAAAACAAGGGCTTACATGCAGTCTTTGCATTTATAGTTTATTAAATACCACTGAGCAGCCCTTTAAAGCTAACCCTATTTTTCTTCATCTCTGAGTAAAGTTAGCCCTCATTCTTCTCTCTCCTTGTGAAGACAACACAAACAGTTTGTGAGTTTGCTGATAGAAAAGCTGCATTTGAAATGACCTGCTACTTAAAAAGCATCAGTCACTTTATGCTTGCCTTCTGTAGGGCTAGCTACACTGCCACTTTAACCCCTGGCTTTGGCACATGTCATCTGTTTTCATGCAACATCCCCTGGTGTTTAGGCTCAAATCGGTTCGATGTATGAAGGCCCACAGCAACGAAATAATAACTTAGAATTCATTAAGCCTAAGGTAACCAGCCTGTTTTGAAAATGTAATCAGAATCAGAATACTTTATTGATCCCTGGGGGAAATTATTTTTTGTTACAGTGCTCCATTATAAACCAACATTAAGACAAGACAGACAATACGCTAACTAAGAATAGTACAATATATACATATATATACATACATACATACATACATACATACATACATACATACATACATACATACATAAGTCACTCATAAATAAATAGCATGTGTAGTTGTAGCAGCAAACAGTGTGTTAAGTGGATGCGTTGTACAGGGAGATGGCCACAGGCAGGAATGATTTCCTGTGTCGTTCAGTGGTGCTTTTCGGTAATCTCAGTCTCTCACTGAACGAGCTCCTGTGACTGACCAGCATGTCATGGAGTGGGTGGGAGGTGTTATCCAACATTGTCTTTATCTTGGACAGCATCCGCCTCTCCGACACCACCTTGAGGGTGTCCAGCTCCATCCCCACAACATTGCTGGCCTTACGGATCAGTTTATTAAGTCTGTTGGCATCTGCTGCCCTCAGCCTGCTCCCCCAGCATGCAACAGCATAGAGGATCGCACTGGCCACCACAGACTCATAGAAAATCCTGAGCATTTTCTGGCAGATGTTGAAGGACCTCAGTCGCCTCAAAAAATAGAGACGACTCTGGCCCTTCCTGTAAAGTGCTGTGGTGTTTTTAGCCCAGTCCAGTTTATTGTCAATGTGTACTCCAAGGACTACAAAGTACAGATATTTGTTTGAAAATGTAGGAAGTAAAAGTACAAAGTTATCAGAACTACTGAAGTAAAGTACACATACCTGAAAATTCTGCTAAAGTACAGTAATGAAATATTTTTACTTAGTTACTTTCCACGTCTGCTTACTACTAATTAGCAGTGTTAATTGTCATTCATGTTAATGTTACTAACCTATACAAAGTTCAGAGTTGAACGCGTTAGAATGCAAACATAAGGTTACAATAATGTAGAGCTGGGCGATAGAACGATAACGATATGTATTGCGAAATAACTTTTTCTCGATAGAAAAATTAGACTATTGCGATAGACCTCGCCGCTCTTGTCCTCTTAAAAAAAAAAAAAGAACAGCCAATCCAAATTAAGTAGCGCAGAGCCGAACCAATCACAGCCGCAGCGTCACGTCACGTGACTTGTTACGTACAGCACAAGTGCCAAGCCGCACATGTGTATTTGTTTGGGAAGCAGCCAGCCACCGTGCCGCCCGGTAATGGAGGAAATGAGTGCGCCGACTAGAGAAAAATCAACCGAGAGCGTGACCGAAGGTTACCGAAGAGAAAACAGATGATGGTTCCAACGCCGGAGAGATTGTCGAATGGAAGAGCCATAGAAGTTCCGTAGTGTAAAAGTATTTCGGCTATTTCAAGTCTGACAAAAAACAGAGCACTGTAAATTGTGCCGAAAGCAAGTCTGGAAATACAATAAACTGGTGCATGCTCAATCTCTTTGATATTGACAAAAGTTAGTCAATTTTGTCTGTTCTTCTGTAAAACAAACTAAGATTTATTTTTAGAATTAATATTTTGTTTCTAAGTGGAATTGACAGTTTAGTCTGTTTCGTTTGTTCTATTTTGAAACTTTATTTATCTGAAAAAGTCTCATGTTCCTTAAGTACATCTACCCTGTTGAACTTATTATGGGAAATAAATATTTAAATAAAAACAAGCTGCTGATTATTTCACATTTTACCTGTGAGCAACGGCACATTTAAATCTTACAAATATAGTTATTTGGCTTATATCGTGATAGATATCGTTATCGCGTGATATGAAAAAATCTCATATCGCCCAGCTCTACAATAATGCACTTCAGTCTACGGTCTGAGCACAGTGATGAGTTGGTGAGTGCTGTTGACTTATTCCAAGTGTCACTGGTAGCAATGGGTACTACAGATACACTATTAATGTAACTGAACTCCTGGTTGTGGTTACACTGTGAAATCTGAGCGATGAATCTTGCACATTCAGTTCAGCAACTTTCTAACATGTTTTTGGTCGATATGTGTTACCGACAGGCCATGGGACGTCTTTCAAGACCGACTGCCACAACTGTTACTGCTTTGCTGGTGAGACCGTCTGCTCCACTAAAGAGTGTCTCAGCTCTGGATACACAGATGACAGTCATCGACACTTTACTGGTTAGTGTTTCAATAGAGTTTGGACATTTCTGATAATGAACTACAGGTTAATCCATCCATCCATCCATACTCATCCGCTTTATCCGGGGCCGGGTCGGGGGGGCAGCAGCCTAAGCAGAGAAGCCCAGACCTCCCTCTCCCCAGCCACCTCCTCCAGCTTATCCGGGGGAACACCAAGGCGTTCCCAGGCCAGCCGAGAGATATAATCTCTCCAGCGTGTCCTGGGTTTGCCCCGGGGCCTCCTCCCGGTGGGACATGCCTGGAACACCTCATCCAGGAGGCGCCCAGGAGGCATCCTTGTCAGATGCCCGAACCACCTCAGCTGGCTCCTTTCGATGTGGAGGAGCAGCAGCTCTACTCTGAGCCACTCCCGGATGGCTGCACAGGTGGTGATCAGTTGACAGCTCAGCCCCTCTCTTTACCCGAGTGTCCAGAACATATGGTCGCAGGTCTGGTGATACAATTACAAAATCGATCATCGACCTGCGGCCTAGAGCGTCCTGCTGCCACGTCCACTTATGGACACTCTTATGTTTGAACATGGTGTTCGTTATGGCCAAACTGTGATTTGCACAGAAGTCCAATAACAAAGAACTGCTTGGGTTCATGTCAGGGAGGCCATTCCTCCCAATCACACCCCTCCAGGTCTCTCTGTCGTTACCCACGTGAGCATTGAAGTCTCCCAGAAAGAAACAGAGTTTCCAGGTGGAGCACCTTCCAGCACCCCACCCAGGGACTCTAAGTAGGCTGGGTACTCTGAACTGCCACTCGGCGCATAAGCGCAGATGACAGTCAGGACCCGTTCCCCGACCCTAAGGCACAGGGAACAAACCCTCTCATCCACCGGGAAGAACCCTAATATACCGGC
This sequence comes from Diplotaxodon limnothrissa, assembly GCF_057381915.1. Lineage (NCBI taxonomy): Eukaryota > Metazoa > Chordata > Actinopteri > Cichliformes > Cichlidae > Diplotaxodon > Diplotaxodon limnothrissa. The sequence continues at coordinate 1,086,609 of NC_140604.1, read as the reverse complement.
AAAAAGCCGAGGGGATATTAGAATACCCACCCCAGCCCGCTGCCTCTCACCAGGAGCAACTCCAGACTGAGACAGAGTCCAGCCCCTCTCCAGGAGACTGGTTCCAGAGCCCAAGCCATGCGTAGAGGTGAGCCCGACTATATCTAGCCGGTACCTCCCAACCTCACGCACAAACTCAGGCTCCTTCCCCACCAGAGAGGTGACATTCCATGTCCCTATTGCCAGTCTTGGCAGCCGGGGATCAGTCCGCCAGGGCCTCCAATGCACCCGACCCCTATGGCGCCTCCTGTGGGTGGTGGGCCTGCGGGAGGATGGGCCCATGTCCCCTTTTCGGGTTGTGCCCGGCCGGGCCCCATGGACTAAGGCCCGGCCACCAGACGCTCGCCCTCGGGCACCCTCCCCAGGCCTGGCTCCAGGGCGGGGCCCCGGTAACCCTATCCAGGGCAGGGTAAACTGTTCCCTCGATGTTTTTCTCATAAGGGTCTTCTGAATCGCTCTTTGTCTGGTCCCTCACCCAGGACCAATTTGCCAGCCCCCAGACAACATAGCCCCTGGGATCCGTGGGACAGACAAACCCCTCCACCATGGTATGGTAGCGATTCACAGAGAGGCAGGTTAATGCAATATTATTTTATTAAATATAAGAGATAAAAGTGGCTTTTGTTGGTTATTAAAACATGTTAGACATGTACGATGGATTATCCCCAAATTCAGTGTTGAAGAAAAGAAAAATCACACTTGTCCAAGAATATTCCACGCAGTAACATCCAGAGCCCAACAGGAAGCCGATGTCAAAGCACAAAACTAAACAAAGGTTTAAAATACCACTTTTTTAGCCTTGAAAAGTTTGCAATTTACAGCCTTATAAAAGCCTCTTCATAACTGTTGTGGCTTCTGACTATTTTTCACCACAAAAATTCTGCACACCTGAATGGGCATCATGTGGCTTGAAGGAAAAAAAGACAATAAAAATAATTAAATACAATTCCTACGAACTGCCTCACTTACTGCTTGTACATTTATAAAATTATAACATTTATTTCCATCTGAACTTCATCAGGTATACCTGGACTATATATTCCCAATAAATGTGTGATACAGTGCTTCTGGAAAGTATTGTAATGTTGTAGCCTTATTTCAACATGAATTAAATTCACTTTTCACCAAAATAATTAAAGAGATAAGGGTTGTTTTTAGAGGTGTTTAACATTTAAGAACATTACTAATTATTTGCAAGAGCCAAACTGAGTGACATTCACTTTTGACATGCACCTCAGGTGCATCGGCCCAACCAGGGGGCTCTCTAACTGGTGGGGAGGTTGTCATATCTTTGCAGGTGGTCTCCTCACTACAGGAGCTCACTCTGCAGGTGGGGGAGAGATATAGGAGAGGTGGAGAATGAACTCAACCTGGGTGTCTATTGTCTTGTGTAATTTGGGAGATGATTGGATGATGGGGTGGGTGCAGTTTTCTCTGGGGTGGAGTCGGGTGGGCTGCCCCGGACTCTGTGGGGCTGGGCGGTGCTGCTGCTGCGGGCCCCGGTCTGGATGGGCCTGGGCCCCCTTGCCCTGGTGGGTTCCAGAGTGTGAGGGTGCCTACTGGGGTCAGCGGGGGAGCTGGCCCCAGGGAGGGGCCGCTTGCCCCTCCCTTTCTTCCCTCCCCATCCTCAGCTGCCTCCCTATTCCCGCTCTACCACACCCACCCACACACGCAGGGCTTGGGGTGCAGGTATGTCACCAAGGTGCAGGGGGGGCACTCCCCCTCTGTCCCCTTCTGGCTGCCTGTGCCTCAATTTTATTCTGCAGCCTAGACATCTACATTACTCACACTCTCACATAACACATACATATAGGGCCTTGGGGGTGGGCACATTTTACAGCATCCAGAGGATGGTCGGTGTACTCCAACCCACCTCTGGCGCTGGTGCCCTACCCTCAATTTTAAATGCATGTAGACACTAAGGGTTTTCGGGAGGAGCTGTGCTGCTCTCTGAGAGGAAGCTAGTACCATGCTCTCCTGAGTTTTAAATGCACTTTAGAACAGCACACAGCAACACTACATATGAGCGGGCGTAGGGAGGTTTGAGGTCTTCACTCACCCCGGTTCTGTTAGCCGTCAGGGCTGGGGGGCTGGGAGGAGGTGCTGGCCGTCAGACTGGGGTCTGGGATGCGGGGCCTCCCTGCTACTGCAGATAAGGAGGTGGTCCGCTTGCCTCCACCCCAGAGAGAAGGGTTACATCTCCTGGGTTTAGGTGCGGCTTGCCCCTCTGAGGGCGGGGGTACCTGGACCTGGGATATAGAGTATGTTTGGGGAGTGCGACTGTCTGTGCAGTGTCTATTTGTGTCTGTCTACACGTTGGGTGAGTGCCGAGTATTTGGTTGTGTATATGGGGTGGGAATGCACGTCTGTGTCCGCGTGTGCCTGTTCGCAAACCTTTGGAACACAAGCATGCTGATCCACACAGGTATGCACACAGGTGTACACACGGGTGTTCACAGACGCGGACTACAGCTTTCTTGGCTGCTGCCTCAAAGCACATTGTGCGCTGTCTATCTTGCGTGCTGCACAATATCGTTTAATATTTAGTATCTACTGTTATCTACTGCTAGCTAGTTTATTGTGATGGTGCTGTTTTTATTATGTTGCTCTTTTTGTTTGCTTTCTCTTCTGTTTTTTATTTTTCTCCATACAGGTGATCCAGGTGTTTTGTTTGTTTTTCTTTCTTTCTTCCCCCCCTTCTCACCGTCTCTTCTCCCCTCTGGTTTTCTTTCTCTCCCTCTCTTTCTTTCATTCTTTCTCCCTGTCCTGTCCCCCAGTCATGTCTGTCCCGTTTGTAGGAACTGAAAATAAAATAAATTCATAATTATAATAAAGGTCAATCAAATGGACCAATATGGCAAGGCCATGATGATCCACTTGGTAAAATAAATCCGCTTGGCATCTTTCTTGGCCTTAAGACAACAATTCTGATGGCTAAAGATCCAAACGGGACACAAAAAAAGGAAAGAAAAAAAAAGAGATATGGGTTTATGATTAGATTGCTAAAATTGCATCCGGTGGGTTAAAAAGCAAGGCATGGACAGAACTAAACCCCAGTATTCTGAGATGTTTGCCTCTACTTTGGAGAGTATGATGGATTAGAATACAACCCTAACAGGTTATTTTCCTTAAAGCAAATTGTTTCTTTTAGCTTTCTGTTAACTCTTGGTTGTATATAAGTCACGCTTCTCAGTGAAATAGTGGTTTCTGTCTCCCTCTGCCCTCCCCTAGGTCTTCCCTGTAGCTGCCAGGACCGCTTTGTTCCAGTGTGTGCCTCTAATGGGCGGACATATCCCAGTGCCTGCGTTGCTCGATGTATGGGATTCAAGGACAGTCAGTTTGTCTTTGGCCCGTGCCACCTCAGTAAACCATGTGCCAGCAAACCCTGCCAGAGAAACCAGAGGTGGGTTCAGTACATTTTACTTGCTCTCTGTCCTTGTCCCAACTAGGGATGGGAATTGATACGAATTTTGGAATTCTGATTCCATTATCAACATCACTTATCAATTCAATTCCTTATCGATTCTCTTGTCGGTTCTATCAAGGTCAAGGTAACTTTATTTATACCCAAAGACAAGGTAAATTTGCTTTACAGAAAAATGACAGCATTTGGCATCCCTTTAAAAAAACACACATACCTAGTAAATATATAAAGCTCACTGTGGCACATATATAGTAATTTTAATATTTCGAATCAAAAACAGTTCCTATTTAATTCAGTGACAGCAACAGGGACAAAGCTATTTTTATAACGCTTTGTCCTGCATCTCGGAAATAGAAACCTCCGTCCTGAGGAAAGAAGCTGAAATTCACCCCTTAGAGGATGGGAACCATTTTTAAGGATTGATAAAGCCATCCTCTGTACCTGCTTAGAATACAGGGAGGCTAAACAAGACTGTGGCTCACCTATCAGACGACTATTTGGGTGGTCTTTAGGTCGGCTTCACCACTAGAAGACATTATATTCATGCAAATTAACTGCATGCTGTGTGGTCAAATGTTTGTGCATGTTGGAAGTTGTCACAGTGGGCTGCGCTGGGGTATTTTGTGAATGGGCCCAAAAGCAGATGCAGAGAGGTATAGCTGGTTTCAACACAAAGTGAGCCTTTATTCAGGCTGAAGGCAGCTGCAAACATGAAACTATAAACAAACTATGACTGACTGTGAAAACTGATGAGTATTCACAAAACAGGAACTCCAGCAACACTTGAGGGAAGATGAACAACTTTAATAATAGACCAACGCGTTTCGGCTTGTGGCCTTCATCAGGGTCATGCAGTACCTTACATTACTTCGAAACATATTGCAAATGCAGGACTCAAACTGCAGGACTCTGAAGGGTTACGATTAAAGTGGATTTATTTACAGAGTGACACCTGGTGCTTTATACAGTGGCTAAGGGGAAAGGGCTCTAGGGAATCGAGGAAAGGGAAACACGTCCAAAAGCTCTTCACCAAGACAGTCACCCACAGGTCCAACTCGCAATCTATGCTGACGCTCACTCACGACACACTCGCTCGAGTGTCCAGTCACAATGGGACTAGAGAGGTAAGGTTTGAGCTGGAAGACAACATGCATGTGCATATTGCGAGTTAACTTCAGACAGGCAGAAACAGGGTTAGGAGGGTTGAGAGCCAGTTTTCTAGAATCTTTCCAGATTCTACTAGCCCTCTGCTGGGCTAATGGGGAGGTCAAGGGTCCGATGTCGGTCTGCCAGCTGCTTGTTCTGTTCCTTGGTTGGAAGGAGAGCGGCTCAGGTGGCCCTCCATAGGCAGCAAAACCTGCGCAGATGATGAATGTAAGGGACTGAAGCCACGGTCAAAGATGATGTCCAAAGGATCCCATGGAGCCGGAAGATGTGGTTCGTGAAGAGTTGGGCTGTAGGGAGTTTAGATAAGGCCACAAAGTGAGCCACTTTAGAAAAGCAATCAACGATAGTCAAAATTACCGTGTTCCTGGCATAGGGAGGTAGACCGGTCACGAAGTCAAGGGCAATGTGTGACCACGGTCGTACAGGGGTTGGCAAAAGTTGAAGCAGGCCAATGGGGGGAGAGCTCTTTGACTTGTTTTGAGGTAGTGCTGGCAGAAACATACTACCTTGTGTCCTTGGCCAGCGGTGTTCACCAGAAGAGGTGTTAAAGGAAGGAGATAGTTTGGTGAATCCCTGGACGGCAGGTGAACTTGGTATTATCTGTCCAGTGGAGTACCTGAGGCCGGACAGAGGATGAAACATAAAGTCTCTTGGTGGGCCGGGTACAGGGTGAGGTTCCAACCACTGAGCCTCCCAAATAGCTGATTTGGTCTCCCAGGTCACCGCTCCCATGATGCAGGTACGTGGGAGAATCCAGGATTCTTGGGAGTGTCTTCAGAGGTCGAGAATTGCCGGGAGAGCCCGTCGGGCTTTATGTTGCGTGAACAAGGCCTGTAAGTGTTGGAAAAGTTGAAACAGGTGAAAAACAGAGCCCACGTGGCTTGTCGGGCGTTTAGCCAATTGGTGGACTGCAGATAGGCAGGTTCTTATGATCGGTCCAGACGATGAATGTTTTTGAAGTTCCTTCGAGCCAGTGCCGCCACTCCTGCAAGACAAGCATTACGGCTAGGAGTTCCCAGGTCCCCTACTTCATAGTTATGTTCTGCAGGAGTAACAGTAGTAAGCACAGGGGTGGAGCTTACCTTCATGGTCTTTCTAGCGCACAGCTCCCACCCCAGGGTCGGAGGCATCCTCCTCCATGATGAACTGGCGTGTTAGGTCCAGTAGTGATAGGATAGGAGTAGAGACGAAGGGTTTCTTGAGGTGGTTAAAGGCAGTCTGAGCTAACTGGTCCCACTGAAACAATACTGTGGCAGAAATCAAGTGAGCGAGAGGCAAGGCAATTCTTCTAATGTCCCGGATGAAACAGTGATAGAAATGAGTGAATCCTACGAAGCACTGGAGTTGTTTTCAATTAGAAGGCTTGGGCCAGTCAAATACTACTTGAACTTTAACCGGATCAGGCTTGAGATTCCCCTGCTCAATGATGTAATCCAGGAAAGAGACCGTTTTCACATGGAATTCACAATTCTTCCCTTTTACAAACAATTTGTTCTCCAACCCGAATGGCATCACCAAGTAATCAAAGCAGTTCGTGTGACAATCATCTCCTCACCCAGAGATGTAATCTTTCCTCCGGTCAATATTGGGATCACGTTGCTGGAGCCAGGGATAACCTAGAACGAGCGGAGTGAGAGGAGTCTTGAACACGGAAAAACTGATCAGTTCAGAGTGGCTGCCAGGGAGGGTGAGAGCGACCGGTTCAGTTATGTGAGTGATATCTGGAACCTTCTGATATCAGCTTGGCTATCAGTAGATATGTGTCTCATCTAAGCTAATAATCAGATTATGAGCAAATAACTTTATAATTATTATTGATTATTCTATTTTAAAACTGCATCCTTCTTCATTTTGTTACTAATACAAGATCAGCATGTTTAAAATCAAATTCTGTATTTGTGAAGCATCTGTAAAAGATGCTGAGACCAACAAGAATTGCAAAACAGCATTGATTGTGATACATCAGCTCATCAGCTGTGTTGGTGCAACAATGGTGTAATAAAATGTTAAACTAAAATGAGCACACACACACACACAGAGCGAGCGCTGAAGCTCTTTGCTTTCTCAGAGTAAACAATGCAGTGAGTGATCCACCTCAGGTGTGTGTAACACATGATTCGCCCAGCCTTGAAGACTTTTCCGTTGCTATGGTAATAGAGCAAGGTTCTGTGTGTTCAGAAGAAAAAGGTTTGCTCCTGTTCATTTTCTCTTTTTATTGCAGCTTTGGAAATTGTGTACACATAGTTCCTTAAAGAACAGAATGGAGTTATATACATGCAGTGCTGTGATGAAGGATTTGCCGTTGTGATGATTTTTTGCATACATTTGACTTAGTGGTCACACTAGCACAAGCACATTTTAAATGATTATTTCATTTATTAAGGGGAAAGAGTTATCCAGGCTAATCTGCCCATATGTGATTAAAGCTTGCGTCTTTAATCTAATTGTATTTATTTTGATGACCTGTAACATATAGGTGTGGCAAATATGTAACAGACTAAGAAATCAGGGGCGCTCAAGGGGCAAATACTTTGCCGTGGTACTATATGTTTATGTGTGCTTTGGCAGGTGCATCCCAAAGTATCGCGTGTGTCTGAGTGACGTGTCGGACTGTCCGCAGTATGAGTGCATCGGGCACGCGGCAACCTGCGACAAGAACAGCGAGGACTCAGTCTGCGACACTGAGGGCATCGACCACCGCAGTCTGTGCCATTTGCACCAGGCTGGGAAAATCTTGGCCTACATGGGTCGCTGCCAGGTATGTTCCACAGAAAGGTTCAGACAGAAGTTTTCAGGGGGATTGTCCTCACCTTGAGAAACTGGAAATTGCTGAGCTAAGAGTTCAGAATCTGCTGTTGTTGTTGTTGTTGTTTTTGTCACTTTATTTTAAGCAGGAGACTTAATCATGTGACTTCTTCAGTGTTATTAAAGCTAAAAGCTTTAATAACACAACATACCCTTCGTAAATACTAATGTATAGAAACCGTTACCAGCAATCATTCATTTTTTGTGTGGCTTTTTTCACGGTTTGTTAACATGCTGTGTAGGTGTGTACTTGACTAGCTGATCTCGACATAACGGGGAAACATCTGGTTTGACTGTTCTTCACCTGTAGTTTGAATGCTGAACATTTGCCTGTTTAATTCATAAGACCAGTCACTATGCAGAGATGTGCTTCTGCATGTGGACGATGTGTCTTCTGCTGCAGTGATGCAGTTCTGCTTGTGTTGAGTGATGTAAACAACTGATCGATCTAAACTCTTTAAACGTCAAAATTGATCATTAGATTTTTTATGACACAACAGCGGTGAGTGTTCCCACCTTCTCTTTGTAACTTAACGCAATCTTTCCGTTTTCGAGTTTTGGACATGATTTTGGAGGATATCGTCGCAGTAGCGATTGACTGCAAAGTAAAGCTACCGGAAATGTACAACCCCACATCCGGTCTCAAACCAGGAAGTTAGCATTTTCTCGTGCACAGGGTCAATGGGGCTATTATTTTCTCTTTAAATAGTTTATAAATATCTATCGGGAGCCCATCTGGGCCAGCTGTTTTACGTCCTTTCATGCTTGTGATGGCATTAGAGACATCATTCAGATCCAAATCCTTCTCCAAAGCAATTTTTGTATCTTCAGAAATACAAGGGATGGTCAGGCCATCAAGGAAACTCTGCGTTCAGAGTCAAGTAAGCCATCTGAATTATATAGCAATTTATAATATCAGTGATTCCTGAGATTAGGGACAAAACAGGTTTTAATTTTCTAAAATATATTTTTTGTTTTTTCAAAAACATATTTACTAGGGGTGCAACGATACACAAAATTCACGGTTCGGTTCGATACTTTGGTGTCACGGTTCGATATTTTTTCGATACAAAAAAAATGTTCATGCCTTTTTAATTTGTCATTTATTAAAATTATAAATATATATTTTAACTCAAAAGTACAGTTTTTAAATTTAACCCTAACCCTTGTGCGTGTTTTTTATTTTGACAGCGAATGCGCACCTGCGGGCCACTTATGTGCAGCCCTGGTTATTTAGCTCGTCATATTGCAGCCACAGAAATTCTTTTGTCCATGAAACCATGAACCTGCACTTTCTTTTTGCCTTATAGTCTGATTTGTCATAACTTCTCCGTTTTGTGGTAAGCTTTTCTTTGGCTGTCACTTCTTCACCCTGACCTGTCTTATTTGGCTCAGCAGAACTAAAATATATATCCTGCTGCTTTTACACACTCACTCACATAAGCTCAGCGATTCTCTGCGCGATCAACCTCTCACATGTTTAAGCTGCGGGAGATTTCACTTGTCATGTTTGCATAGTAAGCTAACGATTGATAAGACGATGTCAGAGGAATTGGTGCACAAATTATCATCACTCACAGATCAGTGCTGTCGCTCTCTATACACAGTTTGCGCGATTGCAAAGTGAAAGCAAAAAACAAGCGCAAATTCAAACGCGATTTCAATATGTCACATATTGACAGTGGCTCACCGATGCCAATGACATAATTACCCAGCTACATTTCCGAAAGAATGCAAAAGCATTGACATATATTTTTCCTTCCTACGATAGCCCGACGGGCACGGCAGAGATAGATTTTGGTAGCCCGACTGGAAAAATCGCTAGCCCCAGGACGTCGGGCTAGCGATTTTGTGAGCCTTGTATCTGATTGAGGAATCACTCATCTTTGGAAAACAGAGTTTATTACAGATAAATGGCTCTTTCCAAAATAAAAGCTATACTATCCGCTTCTTCTGGGCTATATTCTCAGCAGCATATTAAACATATCAGGTCCCCATAAGGAGAATCCTGTGCTAACGGCTGTCTAAATGACTCGGGTAAAGTTTGTAGCATGCATGCTTGTTGTTTTTGTCTGCTTCCACTTGTCTTTGCACTAGGATGCTGTCGGAGTAAATGTGCAGTCATATTCGTTGTGTTCCCACTAGTGCTTTCAGGTTAATCTGAAATGACATTAACGCCACAACACGGCAAATCTCCGTTAACGAGCTACCGCGGATCGCCCCGTGCGTGGGGCTGGACGGCCAACACGTTAACGAGCTAACTGCGCTAACACACTAGTTCACACCAATGTAATTGAGCATTGCATGGCACATCCAACATACTGTTTTACTTTAGTCCATGACTCGCTTACCTTCAGGGTCATACTTCACATAAAAACCAAAATAGTTCCAAACGCCAGATCTGAATGAGGGTGGGGGAGGTTCAGTTTGCCATGTTGCAAAGAGAGCTTAACTTCTGTCTTGCTAGCTTGCCCTGCGCTCTTCCTTCTGACTATGCTGTCTGTGTTGAGCGCTCAGTGGATCTGCGCTCGACAGTGCAGCCTAGGCGGAGTAGTCGAACGCAGATTCACTGAGCGCTCAACACAGACAGCATCGTCAGAAGGAAAGTTGATAAATGTACTTGTATATTGTTCACATGTTGAAATAAATTACCAATCAATCAATCAATCAAAATAAATTACAAATTTTGTATTGTTCGATAGATATGCGTACCGAACCGAAAGCACTGTATCGAACGGTTCAATATCGATACGAATATCGTTGCACCCCTAATATTTACATATAATTGTTACACAAAGTTTTGGCTGTCTCACCATGTTTTGGTCTCCCATTTTTTAATAATTTATGCTTTTGCTGGAGAAGTGCAAGGTTTTTGTCAACACCATCAGACACAAAGAAATGCAAAAATATATATTTTAAATTAAGTTGTTTCAGCAATTTTGACTATTAGCAGGTTCTCTGTTCTACTGTTTATGCACATATGTTTTCAAACTAATTATACCACGTTTAAAAGTTAGATTGTTTTGGCTTTTTATTATTAGAGTTACAGTCATACATATTTTCAGAAGCTTGTATTTAATCTCTATAAGTCGTGGCTAACACCGCTAGCATGAGACACGAGCGTGATGCTACCGGGATTCCAGCTGCTGCGGGCGGACAGGACGAGAGAGAGCGGTAAGAGGAAAGGAGGGGGAGTGGCAGCGTTTGTGAACGACAGATGGTGTAACCCTGGGCACATCACTGTGAAAGAACAACTCTGCAGCAGAGACATTGAGCTGTTAGCTGTTAGCATGCGTCCGTACTACCTGCCCCGGGAGTTCTCGCATGTTATCGCGATAACAGCGTTGTCCCCCCCTCGGCCAACGCAGATGCAGCCTGTGACTCTCTCCACTCTGTGGTCAGCAGACTGCAAACACAATCTCCGAGAGCCCTTCTCATAATATCAGGGGACTTTAATCATGCCTCACTGGACTCCACACTGCCCACCTTCACCCAGTATGTGACCTGCCCCACCAGAGACAATAAAACACTGGACTTACTGTATGCCAATGCAGAAGAGGCATACAGTTCATCACCTCTCCCTCCACTGGGCAGATCTGACCACAACCTGGTGCACCTTGTCCCTGTGTATGAGCCCTTAGTGCGCAGGGAGCCACCAGCACAGTACAGAGATGGTCGGAGGAGAGCGAGGAGGCTCTTAAGGACTGTTTTGAGTCGACTGTGTGGGAGGTGATCTGTGACGACCACGGAGAGGACATCGACAGCCTTACTACATGCATTACTGACTCACCCACCCCCACTACTGCTGTTCCACCTCTGACACCTCAGACACTTCACACCTCCTCTATTCACCCTGCTCACTCCCCCCCACCCCCAACAACAGCATCCAATACACACTCAACACAAGGCTCCAGCCTGCCTCTCTCAACCACCCAGGTTAGGAGGCAACTGAGGAGGAAAGGAAAGCTGTGGGTCCAGATGGCATCAGCTCAAGAGTGGTCAGGTCCTGCGCGGACCAACTGTGTGGGGTGATGGAGCACCTCTTCAACCTGAGCCTGAGGCTGGGAAGAGTCCCACAGCTCTTGAAAACCTCCTGTGTTGTACCAGTGCCAAAGACATTCCCTATTCCGAGCAGGGTAAACTGTTCCCTCGATGTTTTTCTCATAAGGGTCTTCTGAATCGCTCTTTGTCTGGTCCCTCACCCAGGACCAATTTGCCATGGGAGACCCTACCAGGAGGCAAAAGCCCCCAGACAACATAGCCCCTGGAATCCCTGGGACACACAAACCTTCCACCATGGTAAGGTAGCGATTCACGAAGACGGCCCTGGTGGTTGCATTTGTTTGATTTCTATTTATTGAGAAGTAGAGATCCATGTTTTCTCCTATGAATTTTATGAAGTCAGAATCTTGTAACCAAATTTTAGGGTGTAAGCACCAGTTAAAATAGTGTTTGTTCACTTGTACAACATTATAAAATAGCGAGACTGGGGCATGATCTGACAGAACAATACTACCGTGAATACTGTCAGTTACACTAGGTAACAACGATGAGGAGATAATAATCTATTTGAGAGTGGGTTTTAAATGTTGAAGAGTAGCATGAGCATTCCGTTCTGGTAGGACTTTGAGAGATTCAAATCTTCTATGTATCGAAGTAGTTTCTTTCTTGTTTGAGAATGTGAGGTATCTGTCCCTGACGAGCGATCAGTCTTTGGGCCCAAGGTACAATTTAACCCTTTACAGCCGATCGGAGCGGGCACGCTCTGTTTTGCGTAACTATTTTTAAATCCCGGTAGCTCTGCAACCACGTAAGCTAGCGCAATAATTTTTTTTGCATATGAAACTGGAGGAGTTGTACTTACATCTTATGCCATCAGCTTGTCCTAGGTCACAGTTTCCTTCCACATATAGCTTTGCAAAAACTGCATAAAAATCACTTGCAGCAACAAAAACATGATATTCCAGAAACACGCTTCGCCGATCCAATCAGCTGTTTGTAACACTTCCTACGTCCATCAGCGTGAACTATCACATGACCGCATGACCTGCCCGAAACCGGAAGTGACGTCATTTTGCAGAAATGTAGTTTTTTTTTTACCATCGTACCTCATGAGCTTATACTTGTGTTTTTAAAAGTTATGTTTGACTTCATGACTTTCTGTGTCGTTTCTGGGATGCTTAGGACTCATATTGCACTGCTGGAAATAGTTTATTGTGATGCATATGCTGTTATTTTGCAAATTTGCAGTATAATATTTATTTTCGTTTTTCCTGCAGTATATAAAAATTGGTGTATTTCAAAAATAAAACTATGAAGACACTTAAAATAAATTTCCTGTGGTGGGAAACTAGTTTGTGCAACTTTTTTGTATTTACAGTTTTGAGGGATAAGCCTCTTAAATTTCTCTAACTAGAAATATATGTTAAAAAAACAAAAACGATTTTCAATTTTTTTGTAGTTTATTGCACTTTTTTGCAATTTATGTAATTACTATGCACCTAATGCAGACATATTATTAAAGTTTGGGCTATAATGGTTGTATTGATGTATAGCAACTTGAAATGCTCCCAAAAATGGCTCCACAGCATGTAAAAATATAATATAAGCTCTGGCGGACTTGGTTCTATGGTAGGTCTTAAAGGGTTAAGTCACCTGCCAATATGATCTTACCAGGAAGGGTGGCCATTAACAAAAACACATTCTCAAAGAACAATGGGTTGTCATCATTGGGGCCGTAGACATTAAACAAATTTATATTTCCTTTCAAGAAGGTACCCTGGACCACCAAAAATCTACCCGCACTGTCATAAATAGTGTTATTTACCTGAAAAGGCACTGAGTTGTGAATTAACACTATAACCCCTCTAGAATGAGATGGGAAACAGGACGCTAGTACTTTGCATGGCCATCTCCTTTGTACTTTCACCAAGTTGTTTCTGAGTCGATGGGTCTCCTGGATAAAAACGATTGAGGACTTCAGATGCTAAAGCCTGGTAATAACCTGCTTTAGCTTAGTCACTTTTACCATCCCCCTTACATTCCAAGAAGTAAATTTAAACTTCTTATTTGGAAGCACCTCATGTTTTGAGGAGTATTGAAAAAACAAACACAAAGCTGAAAATCTGCCATAAACAAATCTCCTTAGCTATCACCCCGAACCAGACAGCCCTCCCTCCTGTGCACTCACCGATCCAGTGTAAATAAGGGAGCAGTTAGACCAAACCAAGCAATCTTAAAAGAACAAAATACAACTAACAAGTTCTTCATGTCTCCCAGCGATAGTAAATATTTTCACGAAAATGTATATCTGAAATGTTCATTGGAGTCTCTTCTGCAGCTTATAACACAAGTGAAGAACCGATTACTTCTTGGGACAAAAGTTTATTTGTGAGGAGAGCTACCTGTTTAACAAGTGCATCAGACTTGTTTTTCTCTGAGTTAACTGTCTTCTACGTTGCTAATTCGCACTTCTGCTTCATCCATGCGTGCCAAGAAGTCCTGCCTGCACGTCCCTGTTAACGTCCTGCATGGCTTCCAGCACCACATCAATTTTCGTGGAAAAGTCATTTCTGATCTCGTGGAGAATCTGAATGACATCCATGTTGTGTGCCGTTCCAGTATTTTCGCCTACGCGTGGCTCAGGTCTAGCATCATCTGCTGAGTTAGCTTGACTACTAGCATACGATACATCGTCTTCCCCATTTGGAGAAGGGTTAGTTTTAATTTTAGTGCCTTCTTCGCTGGCATATTTTTGCATGATATTATACTAAATGGCCACAGGTGGTAAATTTCACTGTTCGTGGAGTAAAAGTATAATTCTAAGGCTTTTATGCCGGGAGCTCACCAAAAGCCATATGTTTAGCCACGCCCCCGACATTTCACTGTTTTACTCTTTGGTTTGGTGTTGTTCTGTACTCTATTCTTTTTTACTCATAACTAAAAGAAGTTTAGTTATTGTTGTTTTTTTGAATTTGCAAAATCTTCTTGTTGATTGATCGAAGATGACTCACAGTTTTGTCCATTTGAAATTATTTCAAAAACACAACAAAGGTACATTTTAGTTTTGTCTAGTGCTTTTTATCAGACTAACAGTACCTTAAACATAGCTTTTGTTTGTATGTATGTATAGTACAAAAAGAAGACAATCAAATACACTTCCCATAATGTAAATAGTGCCTGGTGTGTTCTGTCCTCAGGAAGGCTGCAGAAAGCCAAAACAAGTCTGTGGCCATAATGGCGAAACCTACATCACGGTGTGTGGCGCCTATTCTGACCGTGTCACTGTGGACTATGAGGCCCCCTGCAGAGCTGTGGGAGCTGTCTCTGACGTGGCCCCTGACTCAGCCTGCAGTTTGGTTTCATGTCCAAGTCTGTCCACTCCAGGCTGCCACCCTGTCACTCCACCAGGTGAGTGGAGTAGCACCATACATGAAAAGGTTAACTGGGGTCAGCCAGCAGATAAAATTACACCGTGTACATGACATTTATGTAGCGTCATGGGCAGTACGGTGGTACAGTAGTGAGGACTGGTTCCTGGCAGGGCCTTTCTATGTGGAGAGGGCGTGTTCACCCTGTGCCTGCATGATGACTGCAGCTCCCTCAGGCCAGGACATGCATTTTAGGTTAACTGGTGATTCTAAGTTGACTGTGGATGTGAGGTAAAGTGGTTAAAAATGTCTGAAACACTTTTAACTGTCAGTACAAGTAGGATAGTGTCACATAAAGACGTTGCATTTTATTATAATATGTTCTCTGAACTTTATCCAGGAGCCTGTTGTCCCATATGTGCCAGCATCCTGCAGATCCTCTGGAGCAAAGAGCGAATGAACACGTTCTCAAAGGTATGGACGGTTCACAGCTGTTTGTTTGTTTAGGTAACAAATCCACTGTCCAGTATGATATGTTTATGAATGATTTATGCTGATGACAAAGGGAGTTTCAAAGTACTATTTTCTTTAATCAGTGTTGTTAGGTTTGACTTATAGGTAGGGTATGAAAGCTAGAGCAGGTAAAATCAATATTGACCAGTTTTCATGGTGATGTGTCGTAACAACCAGTACAATCCACACATTCAAAGAAATCAGACATACATGTCCATAAGTTATGTGTAAGAATGAGAAATGACACATGTAAAATGAAGAAAGGGAGGTGCAAAAAGGCGTGGAAAGTTATGACACCAGCTGAAATCTGTCAGTAAATAGAAAGCAGTCCTGCAAACTAATAGAAGCTGGTTCAGTCCCCACTGATGGCCTATAAAACGCTGTCTCATTACCGAGATGTACACCAGAAACATTTCATAATAGATAAAACCGTGAGCTCTCTCAAGATATTCACATCCTTATTTTTCAAAACATACTGAAAGCACTGTTTAGAGAAGAACTACTGAAGGTTCCAGTGGGCACTGTTGGGACCACAATCCCAAAGCATCCACTATAAACTGGCTACAACCAGGCGCTGCCCTTAAGATTTCAGGTAGAGGAGTAACAAGAATGATCAAAAGGGTTGTGCAAGAGCCAAGGACGACTTGTGGAGGGCTACAGAAGGACCTGGAATCAGCAGGTACAACTGTTTCAAAGAAAACAATAAGCAATTCACTCAGCCGCCTGTATGCACACTCACCATGCAACATGCCATTGTTTAAGAAAAAGTATGTTGAAGTCCGTTTAAAGTTTGATGAAATTTGCCTGTGAAGTACTGGGAGACTATGGTCTGGTCAGATGAGACCAAGATTGAACTCTTTGGATGCTATGTCATGTTTGGAGGGAAAGGGTACTGCATATCGCCCCAGAAACACCATACCCAAACTGAAATTTGGTGCTGGGAACATCATAGTGTCGGGCTGTTTTTTCTCTATACACCACTGGCATTCTTCATGTAATTGAATGAAGGATGAATGGGAAAATGTACCAACACATTCTTGATAAAAATCTGCTGCCAAGATGATGAAGATGAAAAGAGGGTCGTTGCTGCAACAAGACAATGATCCCAAACAAACAGCCAAAGGAAGGAAGCTAAAGCTGCTGGAAGGGCCCAGTCACCTGACCTGAATCTGTGGAAAGTGCTAAAGCTAAGAGTTCATACAAGGGGCCCACAAAAGCTTCAGGGTCTGAAGACTGACGGCCAAAATCAGGAGGACAATAAATGTTCCCCATGTGGATCAAATAAGCAAGTTCAGTACTTTGTGTCTGTGTCATTTCTCATTAATATGCCACTTAATTGGATTTCTCCGTGGATTGGATGGGTTGTTAAACACACCTGGTGAGAATTCAATAGCGCCTTTAGAGATAGATTTACTTACAAAATTTGTGATGTGTTATTCCCACACAGGGATGCTGTGTGAGACTTTGTCTGAGCCACTCTAGCATTGTCCTCTATGGGCAAGGGAGATGGAGGAGGCTGTGCTTATGACATTCATGGGAGAACTGTAAATCCTGTCTTGATGAGACTGACCCTGGATGAACGAGAAGGATGGTGGCTACATTTTGATGTATATATTATACCAGCGGTCCCCAACCCCCGGGCCTTGGACCGGTACCGGTCCGTGAGTCGTTTGGTACCGGGCCGCGAGAGTTGAGGCTCAGGTGTGAAATGTCTGGTTTTCAGGGTTTTTATCGGTTTTCAGCGTTATTTTGTTATCGTTTTTATCGTTAACTCGGTTTTCCTGGGGCTTTTCACGTGTGTTATGAATAAATCTTTTTTTTTGGTACCAGTACTAGTTTTATTTTGTTGTATTTATCCGCGACACCTTAAAGGCCGGTCCATGAAAATATTGTCGGGCATAAACCGGTCCGTGGCGCAAAAAAGGTTGGAGACCGCTGAATTATACCATCAAACCCATAAATATTTGGACAGAGACAGTTTATGTTTTTTTTATTTTGGTTGTGTACATTACCACAATGAATTTGAAATGAAGCAACTCAGGTGCAGTTGAAGAGCTTTCAGCTTTAAGTCAGTGCAACTGCCTAAAACTGTGAGGACCCAAAGCATTCTTCTAATGCAGTCTCTTCATTTTAGGAGCTCAGAGTTGGACAGATTGGTGCAGTGTGCAGCACTGTAGCCTCACCTGAGTTCAGTTCCACCATCAGCCTTTCTGTGTGGAGACTGCATGTTCTCACTGTGATGGCGTGGGTTCTCCGGGTACTCTGGCTTCCTTCCACAGTCCAAAGAAGTGCAGTTAGTGGGGTTAGGTTAACTGGTAAATCTAAAGTACCCATAGGTACGAATGTGAGTGCGAATGAAAGACCAGACAAAGAGCGATTCAGAAGAACACCATGGGAACCGTTCACCCTGCCTGAGATAGGGTTACCAGGCCTCGCCCTAGAGCCAGGCCGGCAGAGGGTGCCCGAGGGCGAGCATCTGCTGACTGTAGAAGTAATATTCATCCAGGAAGGTCTTTTCATTGGCCTTCAGGTCAACGGTGATCCAGGGTTTCTTACTGGGAAAACAGACATACAGTCCTAGTTGGGAGGATGTATCCTCACAGAAATGTGTATGGTCAGTGATGCAGTCTGTGCTGCTGTTGATGTCTTCCCCATATGGATCATCCCAGTCTGTCGCATCCAAGCAGTGCTGCAGGGTCTGGCTGGCATCCTGACTCCACCTCCTCACAGACTTGGTGGAAACAGGAAGTCTTTGAACACATCAACATGCATACATCCTGTGCGTTCTCAGAGGTTTATTCATTTTACAGACTGCTGGGAGGTTGTCAGAGTCAATCATCACAAACGTCTCAGGGTGTTTACACTGTAGGTCAGCTACAGTCGTGTGGAAGAGGTCACACAGAGGTCATCAGCTGATGCTGGTACATAAACACCAGTCAATAAGCTGAGGGTGTACTGAGTGATCAGCACTAGGTTACTCTATAAAATTGTCTTTCTTTTCCCAAGCACATCAAAATAGTTTACAACATAACAGGTTACACATCACACCACAAACAACGTCTCTATAAAAGCATGATTGGGAATCCTAACATCCAGAAAATATAGATCGATATGTAGAAAAAATCAAACCCAGACACTCAGAGGGAGCCATGCCTGCCTGGATTACTTCATGTCAGAGGAAGAGCACAGCCCAAATGTGAGTGAGGGAGACAGTGATGTGGAGCTGCTGATGGATGTCCTGATCATAAATCAGTAAATGTTGTGGTGTGATGAGGCTGTAGTAACCTGTGCTTTTCCCAAGCACAGGTTACTACACTGGAACGGTCACCACACAGTCTCTTGTGTTATAAAGTGCTTCACAAACCTGAACATTACGGCTAACAGCTGTAGATTTTCCTGTTTCAGTGAAGCTAGCCCAACAACAAAGAGCCACTTAGTGTTTAACACAGTGACAGTGGACAGGTTACCAACATAGGACTCATAGTTGCAGCTGGGGGCGGCACAAACGTGACCCCCTCAGTAGCTGGCTAACATAAACTGATGTACTGACCCAACCAACCAATCTGGTGGCATCACGCTCTGTACTGACACAACATGGTGCTGAACATGTTCTGTAACCTTTCATTTTAAGCACTTTGGTTTTTAAATCCAGGCAGACAGACAGAGTGAAGTCTTTTTTTCATGTAAATGAACTACTGCTGTCAGCGTTAATCTCGTTACAATGACGTTAACGCCATAACCGCATTAACGTAGCAAATCTCCATTAGTGTCAACGTGTTAGCGCGGTGACGCGTTAGCGCTGTGCAGCCCCACAAAGGGGAGATTTGCTGCGTTAATGTGGTTATGGCGTTAACGTCATTTTAACTAGATTAACACTGACAGCGCTACTAGAAATGCATCGATTTCTGTAGTAAGCTCAATGCTGTCATTATATTTGTGTCAGTGTTTTCCAGTAAAGACAGATACTGTGGTGCTGTGCTGGGAGCATTTGTTGCCCTCATTAAAGTGTCACTGACCTGTTGTATGAAAGTTGGACAGCAACATGAATGTAATGCTGTGTGTCGCTGCGTGCAGCTGAACAAGAAGCAGCCGGTGACGGTCCACGATGTCCTTCAGATCCTGCGGCCTCACATCTCAGTGCCGCAGTGCGATGTTTTCGGCTACCTGAGTATTGACCACCTGCTGGTGGTCATCATCGCCCCAATGGACCAGCAGCCAACACCTCTGCAGGTAACAAACACCATCGTGCACACACACAGATATAGTCTGTTATATCTGTTGTTCTGCACACGCTTATGTGTTCTTTACTTTGATGAGAATGTGTGAACATTGTGTTCACAGTGTTTGCAGTGAAAGGCTACACTTTAGCTGTGTGACGTTCCCCTGAATGAATTAATAGCATGCATTTGTGTGTGTTGCTGTCACATGATCTTTTAATCACGTGTTCTGTTCGGCAGTCGTGACGAGCGCAGTTCAGGTCTCAATGCTTTGCTGTGCCAAACACATTGTTTCCCCAAGAAGAGCAGCTTTGGCGCTCTGTAGGCTTTATTGGATTTATTTATGTTATATTATTATCTGTGTGGATGCTGCAGTCGACGGGGTGAAGGCTGAGGGGAACGTTGGAGATGAACCAAACACATCAGGTCTCCAACTTTATTTCGTTACGGGACCAGTTGATCAAATCCATAATAATCCATCCTTTAGGTTTTAGAGAACAAGACTGAGGAAATCTTTGAGGGTTAGAGTTAGACGAAACTAGACAAAGACATAGAAGCAGCAGCAGGGAAGATAAGGGAGGGAGAGGGTGAAAGATGGGCCCTCCTCCTCCGAGAGCCAGAGAGTCATGAAGCATGTAGTTAGGCCTGGGTAGTTGAGGTTCAGTGGGATTAGGCCTCCCCATGCAGTATTTCTACCCAACTCACCTTTTTCACTCACTATGTGTTTATGTGTGTTTCGTGACTGAGTAAAGATGGCGCCAGTGTGTGCGGCAGGCCGTCCTCGTCTCTGTTGTCAATCTCTTTTCCTTGATATTTGTTTATTATTTGTTATCTTTCTGGCACTATGCCCCCCAGATGGTTATGCATTAATCACCTATGACGGGGATACTTTGTTAAATCTTTGTTTCCCCCCCTATGCTGGGTTGGATCAAGGCTGGAATTTGGGAGATGCTACCTTTCCACGTATCATCTCTTCTACTGGTTCATACGGTTCCCCTCTCTGCTCCCCGCCTCAGAAGCGCTATAGGAAGTGGGGCAAACGGAGTGGGTTTCAGGTTCGCTTAAAGGCTTACCTTAAAGCATCAGCTGCAGCTAATTCCCTCACCACCGCGGGGATTATACGACTTCCATCTGCTCGGGATCCATCATCCTTCAGGCTGCTCAACCATCGCTGGATCTGTCCGGTTGGTAAACAAGCCTGTCCGGTTTCTCCGGTAGTCTCTCTGCCTGTTCGTGTTTGGATTGGGTCCCCCAGTGATGGTGTACGGCTCAGGCATTTAAGCCGGCTAAGACGTGCTTCCAGCAGAGATAAGATGCCGATCTCTCGGATGGCTTTATTAAACGCAAGATCGCTGGTGAATAAAACCTTCATCTTAAATGACCTCTTCCTCTCCTCTCGGCTTGATGCTCAGTTATTGACTGAAACTTGGATTCATCCTGGTGAGTCCTCTTCTTTTTCAGAGCTACTACCCCCGGACTGTGTAGTCTTCAGTTCACCGAGGCCTTCGGGAAGAGGTGGAGGCGTGGCCTCTGTTTTTAAAAACAAACTTAAAGTTCGGCAACTGCCCTCTCCTACCTATTCTAGTTTTGAGGTTCAGCTTGTGGAGCTTGCCGGACCCCCAACGATTCTATGTGCTGTGATTTATCGACCACCTAAATATAATAGGTCTTTTATTTGTGAATTTGCTGACTTCTTAGGTTCATTTTTATTAAGTTATGACCAAGCTCTTATCACTGGAGATGTTACCGTACATATTTGTTGTGCTGATGACCCCCTAGCCAAGGATTTTCTTGCCCTAATTGACTCTTTTAACCTTACACAGTGGGTCAGGGAACCAACTCATCTTAAAGGTCATACCTTGGATTTGGTCCTCCCATATGCTTTGGATATTTGTACTATGGACATTGATAATGCTGGTATTTCTGACCATTTTTTGGTTATGTTTGATGTTGAGCTATGTGCAATTGATTTAAATTCTAAAGGCTGTCATCGCCCTGTACGTATCATTAACTCTGAGACTGTGGCTAACTGCATTACGGCCTTTCTAAACTTTGCCTTTTTTGATCCAGACTTCACTGATACAAACTGTTACACACTTCCATTGGTTGATGATTTTGCCAACGCTATGCTATCCACCTGTTGTTCCATCTTAGATACTGTGGCCCCTATAAAGATGAAACGTCCCAGAACTTCTCATCAACCATGGCTAAATGACACTATACGAGCCTTACGTCGTATTGAGACTAATAGCCACAACGCCCGAATGTTATTCAAAATTTTTAATTCAGTGATAAATCCCTGTCCGGACTCTTCGAGCTCGGCCTCTCAGGCTGTCTGTGAGCAATTTCTTAATCCCGCTTGTACCATAGGCCTACTAGTACAAGTGGAAATACACTAAAAATTACCTCCAAGTGTTCAATACTGAGTATTGTAAAACAACTGACATCAAAATTTAAACAGGAAGCAGGATAAAGTCTGCTTACAATTATCTCTCATAAAGTTATTTTTAGCTGCTTTAACCATTTACAGCTTTTCACATGTTAATGACTTAGTTAATGATCTAACTAGCATAGCAACAGCATTTCAGGGACATGCAACAACTGTACCCACACTCCGCACATCACGTGTCTGATTAGCCACATTTAGCTTACCGCCGTCGAGTGGATGCTCAGCATTTACGTGGAGCCACAGCTCAGTAAACCTTCCGGTTTCGCTCTGCCCTTGACAACAACAAGTGCAAATACATAGTTTGTGAAAAAGATCAGTTTAGATCGTATTTTTTTTAACTCGTTAGAGGTTAATTTCTCCAGCTTACCGATAACAAAAGTTTTAGTCAGTCTGCTCTGTTCGGCTGTAGAAGCAAGAGACTGAAAACTTGGGAGCTGGTACTAAGGAGGGACAAGAGCTGCCTAGAGCTTCACCGATTGGCTGACATGCGAGGAGTGGAGTAAAACAATAGGCTCTCATCAGAGCTCATCAACCCTCTGAGAAAACTTAACCCTTGTTTGACCAGAGCATATCATATATAATCTGCGTCCCTTCTATGTTTAAATAAATATTTTGATCTCATTTCACGTTCATTAACAGGGACAGTAAGAACAGGACAATGAACATTAAATGTTTTAATTTTTCTTCTCTTTTTGTTTGAGATGATTTTAGGAACTGGGTTACACTAACTCTCTCCCTGATTCTATGCGTAACCTGGGTGTCTATTTGGATAGCTCCTTTAAGCTCGATAAGCAAGTATCATCTGTAGTTAAATCTGTTTTTTTTTTTTCAACTGCGCCAGATTTCTAAAGCTAAGCATTATATACCACACAGGGACCTGGAGAAACTTATCCATGCTTTTGTGACCTCCGGGTTAGATTATTGTAATTCTCTCTACTGTGGTCTCCAAGCCTTCTCTCTTCGAAGCCTGCAACTCGTTCAGAATGCTGCGGCTCGCCTTCTTACTGGCACTAGAAAATTTGACCCTATTACTCCGGCTCTTGTTGATCTACACTGGTTACCAATGAAATATCGCATTGAGTTTAAAATCTTGCTACTCACTTTTAAAATCCTGAATAACATTGCGCCCAGCTACCTCACTGACCTCCTCAATTTGTACACTCCTTGTCGTGCATTAAGATCATCAGGTCAATTACTCCCGGCCCAACCTAAGTTTAGACTGAAGACCAGAGGCTATCGTGCCTTTGCTTCAGCTGCACCCAAGCTTTGGAACAGCCTCCCTGCTTCTATTCGAGCCTTGGACTCTATCCAGTCCTTTAAATCAAGATTAAAAGCATATTTGACTTGGCTTTCCCGACCAGTTAATACCCTTTTAAATCTTTTAATTTTTAAACTTTTAAATCTTTTATTAGAGTTTATTAAATGTATTATTTTTATTAATTTTACTGCTGTTTTTGCCTTCGTAGCATATTTTGTATTTATCTAACTCTCCTGGTCTGTTAGTGCCTCTATCCTGTCTGTGCTTGTGCCTGATTTGTACCCTGTTTTTGACTTATGTTGACTCTCCATATTACTGTGAAGCACTTTGGTGTGCCTTCGGGTTTTTAAATGTGCTATATAAATAAAATCTTATTGTATTATTAATGTGCAGCTTTCTTACATAGTGGGTCTTCCTCCAGCAGCCACAGCAGTCAGCTTTCCCTAGGATCTGCTGCTACCAAGCCCTTGCTCACAGCGTGTTGTTTTTTGGGCCTTTTCCATACAGTATAAAGCACCTTGTGGTGACTGTTGTTGTGTATAAATAATGTTTTGTTTTGCAGATTGAAGCCTGCAGTAAAGAGGCTGAGAAGATTGACTCCCTCATCAACTATGCCAGCCCCACTCTGGTGTCCCACGTCCCTCTGTCTGCCTTCCTCACCTCTGAAATCAAGACATCTTCCATCCACTCCTCAGGGAGCACGCCATGGTCACCTCTGACACCCGCCCTGTGTTTCCTTCTGGGTCTCCTTGTTACACCGGCTCCAGTGCTCTAAGTGCCAGCCTCTGTGACTCCCAGTGCCAAAGTCAGGATGGTGGGCGTGTTCTGGCAGCAATGAACAGACGATCGTGATGACAATCATTCCTATTGACTGACCTGCGTTTCAAACAATCAGGCTGGTTCAAAGCTTTTGTATCAACTGTGTTTAGTGAATAGTTACTCACTGGATTTCCCAGCCAGTGTGTGTGTGTGTGTGTGTGTGTGTGTGTGTGTGTGTGTGTGTGCGCGTGTGTGTGCGTGTGCGTGTGCGCGTGTGCGTGTGTGTGTGTGCGCGTGTGTGTGTGTGTGTGCGCGTGTGTGTGTGTGTGCGCGTGTGTGTGTGCGTGTGTGTGTGTGTGTGTGTGTGTGTGTGTGATAGACACTGTTTATCCATCCGTCCCAGGAGCACCAGGAGGGGGCGCTGATGTGTATGTTTGATTCAAGACTGCACGAAGTATCCTTGTTAAGCAGGACATCACACACACACACATCATTTTTGGTGTCACTACATCCAGGTATCTGTGTACATTGCAAACATACATTGGAACATATATAATGAAGGGCACACGTTTAAAGCCTGTGGTGCATGACAGTGTGCCGCATGTGGACCTGGTGATTGAACCTCTAACCTCAGCAGTATTATTGCTCAAACTGAGCCCAACTAATCCAAACACAGTTTGAAGGACTGGCTAAACAAAGTCTCCAAAGTCAACTTTCCCAGGATATTTAGTCTGTGCCATCGGCCCGTCTTCTGTGAAAAAAGCTCCCAGTTTGGACTGGGGAGACAGACACCCAGGCAGTGGTCTATTTCACGTAGCAGTGATCTAAAACCTTGGTCAGTTTCACCTGATCACATAAAGCTTTCGTCCAAACAAACCTGGTAACACTATACTTGAAGTGGTGCTCATAAAATATCATTATTAATAGATTGTATTATAAGGTAGAGAACCTGCAGTAACACAAAAAAAGCACCTGCTGACAGTGGAAAGGAAACCCCCCCCCTCTTAACAGGAAGAAGCAGGGAGGGTTAAATAAATAATAAATATAAATAATAATAAAAAAGTCAGAATAACTTGACCACCTTGGATTTTTGAGCACCAGCTTTGGTCCCCACATAACGACATGAGGATAAGAATCATGTCTTTGTTGCACACCATTGGCTGCCTTTCCCACGGGGGGCTAAACGAGCCCGGGCCACTCCTGCCTGGCCCCGTGGCACATGGTTACCTGCTCACCCACTGAGCTAAACTGACACCTCAGCATAAATATTAAAAAGAAATATTGTTTGAATTTTTAATGCCTTTTTCTGGTATTAGAACATGTAATAACGAGTTTAATGCCGTCAGTTAAACTGATGTATTTTATGAGCGTCACTTCTAACAAAGTGCTGCCTTGACATTCCTCAAACTCAATGAGAATCAACAATGAACCTTACAGCAGCAGAAAGGCCTGACCATCACTCCCTGTGTGATCCAGTAGCTCTGAATAGCAAAAGGGAAGTTTTCTGTTTATATATATATGAGAAGCAATAAGCCATTCACTAACAGAAAGGACAATCAGTTGCTACCCACAATCCACTGGGGGCAGATTTTCCACAGTATGCCTTATGTCTTATATGAAGTATTAATAAAAATGCAATATAAGAAATATCTCTATATTTTATATGTATCTGTCTGATTATGTGCCATGTTTCTGAAATAAATAGTTTCTATTCTTTGTTGCATGATGACAATTATAAAATGTGTTTACTCCAGAACATAATATAATATGTTTTCCCCATCTCTATGTGTGTATCTGCCTGTATAGCACAATGTGTCTCTATATCTAACAGTATTACTGTGCTAGGCAGCTCTGTAGCAGGGAACCCATCCGTCTGTTATTATTAGCATTATTATTATTACTAAGTGTTTTTTTTCTCTTACTGAGCCTGGGCTGCTTTTTTATGGTAAAAGTGTTTAATTTCAGTTTACAGTAAAAAAAAAGTTCTAACTAAGCTGCAACAGTTCAACCTTTTGGAAGTACTCGCATTCACTTTGTTGACTCACATGATGCTTCTCTTCTTTAATATGAGGCCTGTTGTCCTGATGTTTAGCGCTATATTTTTATTTTTGTAGATTTGCTTTATATTCATCTGTTTTCTACATGAGTTTCAATTTAATTGTTTATGTTGTACTGTCCCCTCTTTGCTAAATGTTTGAAACATGCAGTCTTTTTAAGGATCACGCCCTCAAAGATGCTGTGTTCTCATTGGCCAAGGAGAAGTGTCTGTACTTTGTAATCATTCAGTGTCCGGAACACAGAATTTAAAGAAAGCACACGAGGAAATAAAAAAATAAAATTGTATGGACAAATCGAAGCCTTTGGCTTTTTACTGTAACAGTTTTGTTTAAAAGAATCTGTATATTTTAGATGAACAGAGGGCATAATAGTTCCTCTTTAAGTCAAAGCTGGCATGATTGATTTAAATGGAGTCTGTATAGAAATAAAAAATGCACATAGAAACATACTTTATTTTTAGCAACGTGTACCTAATGATAAATATTAAAAAAAACCCACATAGTTTGTCTTTTTAGGGTAAGGTAACTCATAAGGCTTTAGCTTAATTACCCGTAAGAGTCATCAGTTAGCTAGTTAATCTTAACTTTAGCTAGATAAACCGGCTAATATCTTTGTTAGCTAATTTGTCAAGTCTTGAGTTTAAAACTCAGTTAAATGACCTTTTTTGTTGTTCTAGTTCACTAGAATCTGCAAAACGTATATTTGATGACTGCATACATGATATATGAGCATAGCATGTAAAGATTAAAAAAGGCTAATGCTAGGAGAATGCTAAATGGTTTTTCTTCAAGCTTTCTTCAAATGGGCAGACAATGTTTTTCATTCATTGTAGGATAAAGACAATCATCTTCATTGTTACTACATTGTATTCAAAAAGGAAAAGAGATTGTAATTTGTATAGTGTAACATGTTCTGAGAGGCTAGCTTCTTACTTTGGGCAGCTAGTTAGCTAGGTTTGCTGGGTAAATAGCTGCTGTATTGTGAGATGAATGTTTATGCGCCATGTTCAAGTTAACTTCCCTTCAGGAAAAGGAATTTTAAGCTTTTAATGTTAAGGCCTATTTGGAATGGGCTAGAGTAATCAATGTACTCAGCAGAGATGGTTTCTGTAATTAAAAAAAATGGCATGACCTCTCAGTCTCTGTTACTATTCATTATTCCTTTTACCAAATTGTTGTCTTATCTGTTTTCTTGAATGGGTTTGACTCCAAAGATACCGTAAATTAAAATTTGAGGAAATATGAAAGAGCAGTACCACCTCTTACAGTGAATGTGTTTGCAGAGTAGCCTGAAGGCTGGAAAGAAATAACACAACCTCTATGTCATTTGCTGCAAAAGTGATCAAATCTGCACTGACATTTCCAGACCTCTCTAAATAGTGAACAGCGCAGTGAAAGATCGGTCGTTCATATTTAACCCACTGAGGTTCAGGATTTATGTGTTTATGTTAGATAAACACATAAATCCTCAGAGAAAAAGGCAGAATCCAACAGTCCAGCTGCAGGTGGGCCGCGGTGGGTAGATCGGTAGATCGTGCGCAGGTTTAAGCTGGTCCATTGAAACCACCTCCTGCCGACCCCCGAAGTCCAAAATGAAATGCTTGTGGCCTGGTTTAAGAACTCTATATGGGCCATCAAGGGAGGTTGATGGGCATCGTGCCTGCAAACCAAGAAGAGTCCAACGACCTCGGAACAAAAACGTCGGCCAGGCAGTGGTGCACTGGGCCAGGAACAGAAAAGGAGCCTCCTGAGGAACGGAGAGACGGCACAGAGGTATCGAAACACAGAGGGGGGCTCTCAGGCAAAAATTCTCCAGGAACTCGGAGGGGCTGCCCAAGAACGAGTTCGGCCGGAGAAACTCAGAGGTCCTCCTTAACCGCGCAGTGCAACCCCAAACAAAACCCAGGAAAGACAGTCGACTGAGTTGCCGCCCGTTAAGGAAGATTGGAGCACGGCCTTGAGTGACCGGTGAAACCGCTCGCACATTCTGTTAGCAGGTGGGTGGTATAGTATAGTGCGGTGGACCTTGACCCCCAGGCCGTCAGCCATGGCAGACCAAAGCTCCAAAATGAACTGGTGGCCCCTGTCCAAGGTAATGTCAGCGGGGGGGGGCAAAATACGAAACCCACGTTGACACAAATGCCCTGGCCACCACCTCCGCCGTCGTGGATACCAGGGGAACCGCCTCCGGCCACCTGGTCGTGCAATCCACCACAGTCAAGGTGCGTGAAACCCTGTGACTGCAGAAGAGGGCCGACCAAATCGACATGCACATGGTCGAAATGCCTACCAGGGACGTGGAAAGGTTCGAGGGGTGGCTAAGTGTGTCTATGGATCGTCGAGTGTTGGCATGGAACGCATGCCACAGCCCAGCTCATCACAGATTTCCGCAGGCCTGGCCAAATGAACCTGGCGTTGACCAGCTTGACTGAACCCCGTACACCCGGATGAGAGAGGGCATGGATGGAGTCGAAAACACGATGGTGCCACAAACGTGGAATGATAGGGCGTGGGTGACCGGTAGAAACGTCGCACAACAAACGCGGACTGCCATCCCACACCGACGTGCCCTCCAGCACAAGGCCTGTCTGCGCGGACCAAAGGGCAAGGGCGTCCGGGTCGGTGCTCTGCTCAGCGGCCATGGCAGCGTACTCGACACTGACATACACGGGAGAAAGCAACATGTGGGGCAAAGGCCTTTCCAGCGGTGCCGTCGTGTAGTGATTCCCACTGTCAGCGCCAGATCTGCCGCTCCGGGGGAGGCAGGTGGAGGTGCTGTCGGCAGGTCCGTAGCAGGGAGCTACGGACCTGTTGATGAGGCTGGCCCCCACGGCCACAGGCAACTGTCAGAGGAAGAGATGGATGAAGAGCAATCCCCCATCATCTGAGACGAGCAAGGACAACATGCTCTCCATGAGTTCCAGAGCCATCACCCCATACAGGCCCGAGAGCTCCCTCGGCATCAGAGAAGGTGTATCGCCGAAGCAGCAGGTCCTTAAGGGCGACATATTTCCTGTGTGCAGGTGGGTCCCGGAGGAGGGTCATTGCACGGTGGGTGGCTAACAGGTCAAGCGAGGCCACCACATGATGAAACTTTGTGTCGTCATCTGAGATGCCGCAAAGAGCAAACTGAGCCTCCACGTGAACGAACCATGATGGGGGATCGTGGAGCCAAAAGTCCGGCAACTTGAGCGCTACGGCAGGAGGCAGAGGGCCAGCGGTCACTGGTGCATCCAGGGCGAGGCCAGCATCATCCATGGCCTGCAACATGTCCAAATCTAGGGTCACCAATGTGGAGCTATGGTACAAACGACACAGGAGCTCTAACTTTCCACTCCGACTTTATTCATCACCACACATCAACTGAACACATCATGCCACACAACAACACAAAACCCTTACTCTCAACTCACTTGCGAGTGGAGACCCAAGTGGGACGCCACAATGTGATAATTGTCCCATTATCCTAAAGTAGACATGAACCTCGTTTTGCACTATCTAATGGTACTTATTGAAACTGCAGAGGCGTGTGGTGATTTTTATAGAAAGCCTAACAGCACCACCACCACCACCACACATACACACACACGCGCACGTAGATCACACAAGCAAAAACACGTTCCTGCACTATTTAACAAGATTAACTGGATTAGATTAAAGCATGTCACAGCCAAACGTGAGTACAGGGACAGGGTGGAGCAACAGTTTGACAACCCTCGGAGTATGTGGCAGGGACTAAACACGATCACAGACTTTAAAGGGAAAACCAGCACACCGCAGACCACGGCCTCTCTGTGTGAGGATCTAAACGTATTCTACGCTAGATTCGACACAGCGAACACCATGAGACCGGACAGTGTGCGCACCGCGGATGACGTCAGTGCGCACACTGTGTCTGAGGAGGATGTGCGGAAGTGCTTCAGGAAGGTGAACGCGCGCAAAGCTACAGGTCCGGACGGGATTCCCGGCCGCGTCCTCAAGTCATGCGCGGCTCAGCTGGCTGGAGTGTTCACGCACATCTTCAACCTTTCCCTCTCTCTGTCTGTAGTCCCAGCCTGCTTCAAAATGGCCACCGTCGTCCCTGTACCCAAATCCTCCACCATCTCCTCATTGAACGACTGGCGACCTGTAGCCCTGACCCCCATCGTAAGCAAATGCTTCGAGAAGCTGGTCAGGGACTTCATCTGCTCTGCACTACCCGACTCACTGGACCCTCTACAGTTCGCATACCGCCACAACAGGTCCACTGATGATGCCATAGCCCTGACACTACACACTGCCCTGTCACACCTGGAGAAGAGAGACACGTATGTGAGAATGCTGTTTGTAGATTACAGCTCAGCATTCAATACCATCGTTCCCTCGAAGCTGGACAGGAAACTGCAGGATCTAGGACTGAGCAGCTCCCTCTGCAGCTGGATCCTTAGCTTCCTGTCTGACAGACGCCAAGTGGTCAGACTGGGCAGCATCACCTCATCCCCCGTCACACTGAACACTGGTGCTCCACAGGGATGTGTACTGAGCCCTCTCCTGTACTCACTCTACACCTACGACTGCACAGCCACTAACAGCTCCAACATCATTGTGAAGTTTGCGGACGACACTACAGTGGTGGGTCTTATCACCAACGGTGATGAGACGGCTTACAGGGAGGAGGTCAGCGCCCTGACCCAAGACAACCATCTCACCCTCAACGTCGCAAAGACAAAGGAGTTGATAGTGGACTTCCGGAGGTGCAGAGAAGTACACACCCCCATCACCATCAACGGCGCTGCTGTGGAGAGAGTGAGCAGCTTCCGGTTCCTTGGTGTACATCTGGCTGAGGATCTTACGTGGTCAGTACACACAAACAAAACAGTGAAGAAGGCGCAGCAGCGCCTCTTCTTTCTCAGGAGACTGAAAAGATTCGGCATGAGCCCCCGCATCCTCAGGACCTTCTATCACTGTGCCATTGAGAGCATCCTCACTGGATGCATCACCACCTGGTATGGCAACAGCACCGCCTACAACTGCAAAGCTCTCCAGAGAGTAGTGCAGTGCTCTGAACGGATAATTGGAGGTGAGCTTCCCTCCCTCCAAGACATCTACAGGAAGCGGTGCCTGAGGAAAGCGGGGAGGATCATCAAGGACTCCAGTCACCCCAGCCATAAACTGTTCAGACTGCTTCCATCAGGAAGGAGGTTCTGCAGCATCCAGTCCCGTACCAGCAGACTGAGAGACAGCTTCTTCCACCAGGCCATCAGACTGCTGAACACGTCATAGACACCTCAGCTTCACTACTGGAACTTCAACATTATGCACTCCACACTGTATATAAATGCCACTGTTTTGCACATGTCTCAACTCTGTATATTTTATATATTTTATTTATTGTTTACTCTATTTAATTTGTAAAATATGTGTACACACACACACACACACACACACACACACACACACACACACACACACACACACACACACACGTAGAAAAATATTTAGTATACACATCCAGAAATGCATACACTATTATATATTGTACATATATTTATTAGTTTCAGATGTAGCCATTCTTGTATTTTGCACAACTCTGTTGCTTGTGAAGCTCGCACACAAGAATTTCACTCACATGTGCTGTACCAATGTACCTGCACATGTGATGTGACAATAAAAGTGATTTGATTTAATTTGATTTGGTGTTCCCTGTCTGCACTCCTTCCTGGCCAAAGGACTGTAAAGTATGATTAACTCTGTAGTTGAAGAAGTATCTACCATATTACCAAAAATGATTTATTATTGGCTGAACGTGATGAGTGGCTGAGAACATTTTCAAGCTATTCTTTTTTTTTCTTTCTAAAAAGCAATAAAACACTATGAAAACACCTCAGTACATATAAGACTGGATTATTGGTGCATAAAGGATCAAGAGTCAGAGAGAAGTCATTAATATTACTGCTGTTTAAGATTGAACTCATTTTAAGGTCTTTATATTCTGTTTAAGCTCCGGCATCATCAAACTGCTGTTTTTTTTAAAGTATATTAAAACATATAATAATAATAAATCAGCTAAAAAAGAGGCAGACTGCAAGATGACCAGCAGCACAGAGATGTGGAGTCAGTATAGCTGCTGAAGATGGGCAGTGGCCTGTATTTACTCACTGTCTCAAATAAAAATGTGTTTGGTGATCTGAAACAAATGAAAATGTCAGCATGACAAATATTTGAAGTAAGAAATCAGGAGGAGACTAACAGCACTGTAGACAAAGACAGTGAGGAAGACTGAGGATTGTTTACAGGCCAGGAGTCAGATGAATGGCTAATTTGGATTAGAAATCATAGAAGCAAAGATGTTGCTGGCAGAAAATAACATGATCAAAAAGGCAAATGAAACACATAAAATTACACAAATATAGATTCCATGGCATGAACGAGCGTCTGAGGCAGAATGACAAGAAACACACACAGAACAGACACTGAGGTGGATTAGTAACTAATGGGTTTAGAGTGATTAAAGCAGAACTGATTTTGACAGCATGAAAAAGAGGAAGTGGTCAAAAGAATAGACTAGATGTCACAGCCTGCAGAGGCAGACTGTGGACTGTGTGAGGAGGACCAGGAGCAGACACAGGCAAGGAGAACTGAACGTGAACGAAGGGCAAGCCTTTATTATGGCTGATTACAGGTAGTCAAAAACAAGACAATGAGGACTCTGGTGAAACTTAGACTGGGACCTAAGAACTGTCACTGAACTATAATAACGATGAAGACTATGGTTGTGATGACAGGGAGGTAGGTAACACAGACGATGTGACACTGAACACAGGAAGACTTAAATACACTCAAGGGAAGTGGAGACACACGAGGAAACAGCTGACTAGAATGAACATAATGACACCACAGTGGAAGTGAAACTAAAACAACATGGACCACAAGACGCCTTTAAAGTAGAACAGGAACCATAAATAAGACGCAGACGTGACATGAGCGAGACAACATGAACCACACAGACTTGAGACATGACAGATTAGACACACTAACCAATAAGGGAGACTTATTGGTCAGACATAAGGGGAACCATGAACTGTAACTGCAACCTAAGCAAGCTGAAATGAAGCTAGAACACAAAGGAACAACAAAATATAAAGAAACACCGGTCACATGACCCAGGACTGTGACACCAGAGCCCAAAGACCTCTGAATATAGGTAGACAAGTGGCGATGGATTAATTCATTATAATTGCGATCTCTGTGGTATTTTCTTTAAATAGGTAAACAGTCCACCTGTGGCATATTCACTTGATAGACATGAAGTGAAAAAACACACCTGTCTACATGAAGTCCCATAGTCAGGGGTGCACATAAGTGGTCTGCAGGTGCACGTGCACTGTCATAATAAAAGATAAGAAGATAAGAAGTTGTCCACTAGAGTGGGATTTTCACGGCATACTCTGCACCACATCTCTGTGCGTTCATCATTTCTCTCCTTCTGACATTTCTTTGGAGGTGGAGGAACACCAAAGTAATTGCTTAAAGGAGCTTCTTCGACATCTTTAAGAGTTCTAAACAAATGTCTGTCCTCCTCCACAAAATCTTATGTACGCAAACGCGCGTTGCAACTTCTTATCTGGTGCGCGTTTTTTGTTTTGACAGCGCATGTGCACCTGCGGACCATTTATGTGCAGCCCTGCCCATAGTTAGCAGTGCATGTCGTAAGCACAAAGAGACAGGATTGTATCGAGGCACAGTTTCGGGGAGGGTAGAGAAAAATTTCCGTAGTACTGAATAGGGATGGGTATCGAAAACCGGTTCTTGTTGGTTCCCACTGTTTCAGTTCCTTGGAATCGTTTGCCATTTTTGCAAACGATTCTCTTATCGATTCCAGTCGCCCCGAATGACGTCACCACGTTGTGGAGCGTCATTTACCTGGCAGGAAACGCGGCGGCTCAAACGCTCAAAAGTTTGGTTAGACTTTACGAGAACGGATGACAACAGGGCAACTTGCAATACTTGCAAAGTAGATATTTCATTTAAGGGAGGAAACACTACGAATATGCAAAAGCATTTGCTCACAAAACACGCGATGACCTTAAATGAATGTCGTGTTTTTAATTCGGTGAATCTCAACCCAGCAGCAGCGGTAACGTTTGCACGTCCTCTCCCGTTAATGCAGCAGGTAAATAATCAACTAACAGTGCATATTATGTTAGCGCGATCTGCCTTATTACAAAACCATTACTGTGCATTTAGTGACCATGATGACAGACAGAGTCTGGCTCAGATGCTGGCAGCTCTCGCTGCAGTCTACCGGTAGCGTCTCCTTTCAGGCCAGGATAGACGAATGTCACCGAGCAGTGACTCAGTTTGTGGTCAAAGCCTTGCACCCATTTGCCACAGCAGATGCCCCGATTTCACTTTGGTAAGTGAATGTGTTTAATTGTAGGCAGGGACATTTCTGGATATTCTTGTGTAATTGCTACAGAACAATTTATGTTATACTTTGTTATTGCTACAGAAGAATATTTATTTTATTATTTTACATTTACATTTTTTTCCTGGGGACCCTGTGACACCCCATTGAAGAGCCGTAGGCTGGATCTCTTAAGATCTCACTGTTGGGTTTGTAAGGCCATGTTACTCCTAAATTTCTACCTTGTTCAAAGAGAAGATATAAAACAAAGTTCTACCCATATGGAAAAGATATATATAAATCTTATAAAGTTTTTATCTGTCTTGTATGAAACTTGTATGAAAAGCATACAAGAGTGAAAACACATATAAGATCCCTTGAAAAATTATATAATGAAACTTGTATGTTTTGTATACTTACTAAAAAAATATATGAAAGTAATGAGAAAGTGGCCACTTTCATGAGTAAATCATATATGTTTTTATTATTTCTTTTCCATATGGGTAAGCTAATCGACCTTAGTGTTCTCCTTTTTTAAAAATAAGAATCGATAAAGAATCGAATCGTTAAACAGAATCGAAAATGGAATCGGAATCGTTAAAATCTTATCGATACCCATCCCTAGTACTGAAGGTCCCAAATGAGCACAGTGACATCCGTCATCCATAAATGGAAGAAATTTGGAAACACCAAGGCTCGTCCTCGAGCAGCTGCCAGATCAGTCTGAGAGATCGGGGAAGGCCTGAGTCAGTGAGGTGGCCGCGAACACGGCAGTCACTCTGACAAAGACCAGGCATCGTTCTCTGGAGAGAGGAGAAGCTTCCAGAAGGAAAACAGTTTCTGCAGCACTCCAACAATAAGTCCTGTTTGAGTGAGTCGTCACAGAAACCACTCGTCAGTGATCACAGTCCGCCTGGAGTTTGCCCAAAGCCACCACAAGGACTCGCACACCATTTATCCATCAGCTTTCTTCTGCTCATCAGGGCGGGTCAAAGGGAAGTGGGTGATTGTCTTAGTCCCTTTAGAATAGGGGAATAACATGACCCCAGTGCCATGTACACCAGTGGAGTGGCTGGTGGAGTGAAAAACAGGCGTACATCTGGATTGTTTCATCATCTTCAGCCTCAGCTGATTTCTCAAAATTGTATTAAAATATTAATAACAGAAAAATCAGGTGAATTCAAAGGCTTGATCCGTGTGTGACATGGCCAAGTGTCAGTATCAAATCAAATCAAATTAAATCACTTTTATTGTCACATCACATGTGCAGGTACATTGGCACAGCACATGCGAGTGAAATTCTTGTGTGCGAGCTTCACAAGCAACAGAGTTGTGCAAAATACAATAATGTAAACAAGCAAAATACAAGAATGGCTACATCTGAAACTAATAAATATATGTACAATATATAATAGTATATGCATTTCTGGATGTGTATACTAAATATTTTTCTACGTGTGTGTGTGT
Organism: Diplotaxodon limnothrissa; assembly: GCF_057381915.1. Taxonomy (NCBI): domain Eukaryota; kingdom Metazoa; phylum Chordata; class Actinopteri; order Cichliformes; family Cichlidae; genus Diplotaxodon; species Diplotaxodon limnothrissa. Next base: position 1,050,698 of record NC_140604.1, on the reverse strand, counting down.
GTGTGTGTGTGTTGTGATATTATTCTGTTATCATATGTTACCTTATATATGTAATCAAAGTAGTTGAAGTATGATACTGCTGTAGATCATATTATACCCTTTAACATAGAGTGTGTGATCAGTATGTCTTAGTTTGCATTATACTTCTGACTTAAAAGAGTGTGAAAATCATTAGATCTATTGGATTGACCTGTATTACTCGACACTGTTGAATGTGTTACACTGTTTCTTGACATTTCATACTGCTGAATCATGAAGAGAATGTTGTGTGCAGAGGACCTTGTGCCGATAATAGAAGAGACAGACCACATTCCACACCCCCACCTTACAGAAAGCAGAGAAAGACAGGGAGCCGAGGTCATAACTTAGGCGCCGTAAAAGAGAAAGAATGTGAATATTTAGGCTTTTACGACTAGGTGGGGGCCACTAGAGACTATAAAAAGCTGAGCAACCCGTCACCATTATGATGGTCCTTATGCTCTTAAGTGTTGAATTGTATGGAAATAAATGATTGTTGATTGAGCATAAATACACCGAGTATTGTCCTTCCTTCAGCCCAAAGATTCAAAGAATTGGGAGATTTCAACAGTGTGTACACATATTTTACAAATTAAATAGAGTCAACAATAAATAAAATATATAAAATATACAGAGTTGAGACATGTGCAAAACAAGTGGCATTTATATACAGTGTGGAGTGCATAATGTTGAAGTTCCAGTAGTGAAGCTGAGGTGTCTATGACGTGTTCAGCAGTCTGATGGCCTGATGGAAGAAGCTGTCTCTCAGTCTGCTGGTACGGGACCGGATGCTGCAGAACCTCCTTCCTGATGGAAGCAGTCTGAACAGTTTATGGCTGGGGTGACTGGAGTCCTTGATGATCCTCCCCGCTTTCCTCAGGCAGCGCTTCCTGTAGATGTCTTGGAGGGAGGGAAGCTCACCTCCAATTATCCGTTCAGAGCACCGCACTACTCGCTGGAGAGCTTTGCAGTTGTAGGCGGTGCTGTTGCCATACCAGGTGGTGATGCATCCAGTGAGGATGCTCTCAATGGCACAGTGATAGAAGGTCCTGAGGATGCGGGGGCTCATGCCGAATCTTTTCAGTCTCCTGAGAAAGAAGAGGCGCTGCTGCGCCTTCTTCACTGTATCTAGAATAGAATAGAATAGAATAGAATTCAACTTTATTGTCATTGCACATGCACAGGTACAGGGCAACGAAATGCAGTTTGCATCCATCCAGAAGTGCTTTAGTGATATAGGTATATTACAATATATATTAGCAATAGTATAGATATGTAAGTATATTACAGAAATGGGTCTATTATGGTATGTTATAATGTACACGGTATGAAGTATGTTGTGACTATTCTATAACTAAGTATGTACAGGCTGTAGTGAGTACAAGCTATGAACAGGATATAAATATGAAAAACTATACAGAATATGAAATAAATAACTTTACAGAAATCTGAGATATACAGCTGTACAGAAATGGGAACTATGCAAGTTGTAAACAGTTGTAGGATTAAAGATTATTGAATGTACAGAATGATTATTTACACAGAGCTATACAGTACTACATTAATCTACATTAAGATATGAGTAAAAACTGAAGGTAGAGCTTATTTACATTTAGACATGGTCCGCGTTAAAAATGGCCTGTTGGGTGCATGTGCTGGTGTATGATTGTGTGGAAACTAAACGGCTGTTGAGGGAAGGGATGCAACACGAGCATGAGACTGCTGGACAGCAGTGCTCATCGACCCCCAAAGAACCCCTCAGTGTCTAAGGTGCATGTACAAGTGAGTGAACAGTGAACAGGTGACTGGGACTGCCTCGGCAGGACAAGGGCTCGCAGCTCCAGCATATTTTATGTGCTGGGCTGAACAGTGGCTGTTCCAGTGCTCACTGACCCCACAACCCTCATGGACCACACCGACTGGGTAAGCGTCTGTGAAGACCAGCTGATGGTGAGTCACCAGGCCCACTGCATGGCCCTTCTCCATGTCGGTCCAGTCCTTCCAAACCAATGGAGAACTCAGTAGAGTCCCTGTGAGACCAGTCAGGCGGTGAGTTTGAAGTGGGCACAGCTCAGCAGGTAACATTAGACTGGTCTCATGCACAGGAGAGCTAGCGGCCAAGGCAAAGTGGTACCAAGGTAGCATGGCTGCAGTACTCCTCTTCTGATGCAGCAGAACCCACCAGACCCTGAGGCCTCACAGCCTCATAGGTGCAAAGACTGCATCCATGCATCCAATTGAACACCTTCCCCTGAAAGCTGAAAGGCCTCCAGCCAAAGGCCTGTACATATGTAGTTAGTGTGTAGTGTGGTTGTTTGAACTTAACAATGAGGGCACTACTGAATCTTACAGTTGGTGCCAAAAGGCCATCAAAGGCAGGTTACAATGTAAACACTGTGTCCAGGTCTGAAACATGAGGAGTGTTATCAGGCCTGACATGTGCTCCTCTGTCCTGCAGTGGACAGAAACTCCTCTTTGGAGTGGCATAATTAATGCGTATAACATCATATTGTGACACATAATTGTTCTGTAATTTTAATTTCAGTAGTAGCATTGGCTACATTTTTGGGTAAATAGTCGTATATAACTTTGCTTTTTGCAAAATATCTACATGGTGCAAAATATTTTTACATTTACGAATACATTTGCATTTCAAGTTATAAGAATGATGCATTAAACATATTTGTAGTATTCACCTGAAAAAATATAACTTTTTCCTATCAAATTTGATGATTTTTGTGTGATTTTAGACCAATTGTGTTAATACAGTGTGGCATGAATAAGGCACGGCGGGTCCAAGGATCACAGTTTTGAGCCATCTTTATTTCACGCGGCTGCAGCTCTCAAGCTGCCAGCCGCAAATACACCACACCACAAAACACACCAACCGCTGAGTCCCCGTGTTTTTAACTAGGCGGGCGTGATTAAGGATGCCCTGCAGGTGCGCAGACCACGCCTCACCACATACAGTATGTCAAAAGAAAAAACAAACAAACTATAAATTCAGACATGTGCCGAAAAGAATTAATGTGGGATAAATAGTTTCTAAAGGTAAAATCAAACGTAGTGAAAAACCAGAGGGTTAAAGAGGAATCCAAACACCCTCACAAAGGGGGGTCATTTCCTCTACATATGGAATATGGAACAGAGTACAGAGATAGTCTCGGTGTCATAGAGAAGCTTGGATCATCTGGCCAGAGTCATGAACCATTGTGCGACACACATGGAGCCAGTGAGGAAAAGAGGAGCCCGTTCCTCATAAAAACCAAACAGAATAACCTCATGTGTTGTTGTGATTTTACTATTTCATAAGCACATTCTAACCCCAGGCCAAACATACATAAAAATACACTATACATATGAATTACATTAAATGTAACTGTCCAATGGCTAATAACCTAACATAACCACGTGAAGACCGGGAGCTCATAGCACAAGCATGCACCTACTGTAACCCATCATAAGACTATGTTATTATTATATGTAAAGTATTTTTAATCTATTGTGTTTACAAAGAAAGGAAGATCACAGCAGGGCACGTGTTTAAACATGATTTCATAATCAAATACATAATTCTTCACCATATAAAATACATGTTCAACGCACCACAACAGTAGAGTCATCACATGATATTAAACAGAAGCTGCCACTCAGTTCTCGAGGTCTCACAGTGAAGCGGTTCATGTTCTTCTGTAGGTTCAGGCTGCGCTTCATATTTTGGCCACCAGATGTCATCAAAGAGAACTGTGTTGAAAAGCTTTGAAAAGCTCAACGAGATGTAAGCAGATGTTTCATTAGCTTATTTCCATCCTCTACACTTTGTACTACCTTTGTACCAGACAGCATAAAGTTTGTATAAAGGCTGAAGGTAGTCAATGAAACTAAGCGTCATCAGCGTAATCTCAGCTACACGTGATGTAACTGAACACTGACCATGAATACCACACCAGTGGCACCAGTGCAACACAGCCTTTATTGTAAATTCATCACAGTATGAAAAGCCAACCTGTTTATTTTGCACAAAACTACCCAGTATTCTAATGCAACAGTTGAATAACACAAATGAAGTATAGTCTAGCTTGTCTGTCCTGGTCTCATCTGTGATATGTCCTTTTGTCTCGAGTATTTGATTTTGATTTTGACATCTTCTCCTCCTATATCAGCACTTATGTTTCAGTCTCTGTCTCAGTGTTAGAGCTCATGATCAGTTGACCTTCCCTTGTCAAGGTAAATATATTTCTAAAGATGCCATTGGCATAAAATTCTCTGTAGATGTAAGTAACTCATCTAATCCACACATGCAAAGAGATTAAAGCACAGATGTCCATAAATTATGTGTAATAATGAGAAATGACAGAGGGAAACACATGAAGAAAGGGGGCTTTAATGGGCAATCCTGCCACTTAGTGCAAATTAATATTATCTGCTTTAGTCCCAAGTGATGTGGCCTATAAAACAGTATAAAACTGAAAAAAAATCTCATGATAGGTAAAGCCAGTGAGCTCTCTCACAACACACCCTGATGGCATTGGCTATAGAAGAATTTCTAAACGCCCACCTCTGCAGCTGTTTATTGACTCTGACAGTGAGCTATGCTAAAATAACAATAGATCTCTCAGCTTCCCTGCCCAAAATAAAAGTCAAACCAAAGACAATTTGCTTACCTAAATTCCTATCACAAAAAACAAGAGAAAACAGGTTTCAACAGAAAAAAACTTGTCATTCCTACGAGGCTGCAGCAGTGTTCGATATATACAGTGAAAGAACACGAGTTCTCTAATTTACAGAACTATTTACAAAGGTCGCATCTAGCACTCATATTACCACACACACAAATTGACTTATTCTCAGTAACAACACAGAAACACTCGGCTACAATGTTCCCGTGAACTTTCTTAAAGCAGATTTCAGTGTTGAAGTCTTGGAGTAACAAAGACCTGCACATAAGGTATCTGCATATGAGACAAAAACACAAGAGGGATATAGTCAGAAAACACAATGATTGGGATAGGGCTAGAGCCAAGATACACTCTGAAGTGTTGTAGTGCTAACACGTTTTCAGTTGTGCTGTAATGTAGTTGACGCTTCTTGAACTTTTGGGAAAAATAACAAATTGCATGGCCCACATAATGCTCATCCCCCTGTAGGAGTGCTGCACGAATTTTGGTTGCTTCAAAACCAGCTTGACACTCATTGGACCACCAGAGGGGGTGATATAAAGTCAAAGCTGCCAAAGAAGCACGATGCACATTGTCACTACCATACCTAAGACTACCTAAGATACCTATGAATCAATCCATTGTGTTTGAGTAGCAGGGAAATCCACTATTGCTTGCACTTTAGCAGCCACTTGAAGGATTTGCCCTTGCCCTACCTGTTTACTTATATGAGTAACTACAGCTTTACCAAATTCACCTTTGGCCAAGTTCAACATCAGAGAATTATCAAAATACACTGCACAATTACTTATCCCACACGGATCAGTATTCATTAGTCACTGGAATGTGGCTGGCGCATTTTGCAATCCAAAGGCATCGCTGTATGTTGTAAGAAACGGTCCGGTGTAACAAAAGCACTGATTTCAGCTGCATGGGTGGTTAGTGGGACTTGTCAGTATCCTTTAACGAGATCTAGTTTTGTGACAAACTTGAGCCGTCCACACAATCATCCATATATGGAAATGGGAAAGAGTCGGGTTTCGTGACAGCATTAACCTTACGTCATTACAGAACGGCACCGTTTGATCAGGCTTTGGCACAAGAAGTGATGGAGAGCTCCAAGGACTACTACTGGGTGCTGCAAAGTTATGATCAAGGAGATGTTTTACTTCTTGTTGCATCAAACCGCTTGGGGTTTATTTGGTAGATATGCCGTTTAACGGTCACCCAGAGCAATTAACACAGTGGTTTGAGTGGGAATGTCATTAAACAGAGTTGGGTGGCTTTGATACGCTTGTGAATATCTGCCTGAGATTAACACAGGTGTGATAAGTAGGAATCTCGAAAGTCGGTCAAGATCTCAGAGTTTCAGAGAGCCATACCAAAAACAGAACTGTGTTTGTCATTCAGCCCATCATCACAGAGGTTAAAGGGAGTGACCAACATTGACGCAACATATACGGAAGACTGGCTATTAGCGCTATCGGTACTTTTACAGTCAATGTAAGCCTTCAGCACATCGATGTGGCAGGCACGACTTTAATTTTTACGTTTTTTTATGAGATAAAAGACAAATATGCTCCAATTATAAGTTTTCACAACATATTATCAAAACAATAGAATTTCATGTTAGTTTTACATGGTGCCATGCACTTCCTGTTCCTGGCTCAGAGCCTAAAGGCAGCTGCGCACAGGCAGTAAACACTTTTTATCATGTGTGATAAACAGAATACTAAGGTGATTGGTCAAAAGCCACAGTTCTCCTTTTTGACTGCGATCCAGCACTTCGGCTCACCTTTCTTCTTCTGCAGCTTTCTGGGCATCTCCTTATTTGGAGATGACCCTTCTGCCGGCAACGTTCCCATTACCATGACAACCATCACAGTTAAAGGGGGTATAGTGCATACCATAATAACAGATTTATGATCAAGGCCATACTCCTGTGAGGAGGTTGTGAGGAAGTGTTGTCTGTTAGTATCAGAGTGAATTCAAAACTATTCTACAATACACTCTGCGCAATAAAAACACTAATATGCGATGCTAAAAATGAAATATTAGCCTTTAAGACAAAAATAAATCCCAACAGGTAAGCACAACATAATCTGTCTCACTGAGTTTGTGCTCTACAACATACAGACCTGAAGACCTTGCATGTGGGGTCGAGCCAATGACAGGCACTAAAGCGAAAACACGGTCATGTGACTGAAGGACTGTGTGTAGCCCTGCTAGAAAAAAAAAGAGCAGCGGAAAGGTGTGTATGATGTAAACTATTTAGTCATGTCTTTTTGCTTTAAATAAAGATGTGGATGAATAAGATGATTTGTTGTTGTGTAACTTGGCCAATCAGCAATGAGCTCCCAGTGACCCTTGCTGTTGTCCTTGATCACATGACTTTCCACAGTCGCCATTGCGTTCACGTTCACCCAACGTCATGTGCTCAGCAAACTGTTACCGAAGCCGAATCACTGCCCACATAGCAAAATTGCTATGGCCCGGATCACACAATGTGCTTATACATGGCCCACATACCGCAAAGGATGACAGCCCTTTGGTGGCCCAGATCTGGTTTTCTAGAGGTGGCCCACACATGGGCGAGCAGAAGGCCAGTTGCAGACACACTGCTGGCCCTGTGCTGGCCCAGAACAGTTTCAGCTCTGGCCCCTGATGTCAGTCTAATGTGTACCTTAATCAAAGCATGTAATAACAACATGTTCCGGAACATAATAGTGCAAAAGTAATGTGACGAAACTCTGTTCAGACAGGAAGTGGACTGTTTCCTGTAAAGCACTTTTCTATTCTCCCAGAGCTCTATACAACAAACCCACACTTTCTCTAAACTGAGTGCTTCCTAACTACATTCATACACATTCACTCTTGACATTCAGACTGGAGAAGCCAGGGATCAAACCACTAACCTTCCTATCAGTAGGTGACCTGCTCTACCTCCTGAGCTACAGCCACCCAGTGGTAAACATGAGTAACCCCTCACTAGGTTTTGGATAAAGTGTACACTCACAAACCTGTCAAACCTGCATTTGAAATGTTGGCTACCATAGCAGTATAGTTTTGCAACATGGAATTTGGATCTTCTAACTAAAATAGGAAAATATGAATATAAATAGTGCCATCATTGCCAGACCTGGCCCACATATGGTTGATATACACCCTGCCATGACACCAGTCAGTCAGAAGTGCCAGTTTGATTCCGGATCCGGTCCAGACATGTTTCCTATGAGCCTGGGCGACATAAACCAAACCACAATCAGGCCAGATGTAGCATGCTATCACATGAACAGTGCTGTCTACACCAGGCCTCACCCATATCTGGATGGTATACGACTTACCATGCCAGCAGTGCCAACTTGACACCAGCTCCGGGCCAGACCTGTCTGCTATGTGGGTGGAGTTCCAAGTGACTCTGCTGCAGTTGTTTGTTGTTCCGAATGCCACCCTGTTCATCAGTCAGGTTTTTATTTTATCTGGTAAATGATGACTCAACAGACGAAAACCAGTCTGAAGCAAGCCTCCATTGACGAGTAGTGATTCCACAGTTCCAGTTAACTGGATGGCAAGCCAACTCAAGAGTAGATAAGACTGCTGAGGCTTCGTTCCCATGACATGGTGGGGAAGATACCTGCAGGACTTCAAAATTTCCTTCTTCACTGGAGTGTGGAAGATCAAACAATTAGACAAACACAGACCGGCCCCAACCATCCATCAGTTATCAAACATTCATTTATTCATTTGACTCAGAGTGTAACGTTGGGTTGTGTTGTGTGGTTGAGAAGAGGCGGCAAAACACCTAGCAGGCTAGTCAGAAGAACACACACCCACGCTGGTATCGGTAATCCACGGTGGTTCTTTAATACGCCTTCTTCAACAACCATATAGAAGCCCGGTTGAACGGCTGCGGCTTAACAAACATAGCGCACAGTGTTCGTACAACCCATAACGTTGCAAACAAAGGTGTCTGGAGAGGTAAAACATGAAATCCGTCCCTCCTCATGCACTAGCGTGCAAGCACATGTCCACACAATCACAGAGACAGAGAGAGAGCAGTGGCACAAACTGATGACACAATCAACCCTCGACTTGGGTGTCTTAAAGGGACACCACACCATAGTGGCTGTTACAAGAGGCAAACTGTAAGCACGCACTTTATTTTAGTTTGTTATTACCGGGAAAATAGTTTGTACTTATTTTATTGTGTTAAGTACATTTCTTGGCAGCTGCAGTGTTTCAAATATACAATTTTGTGCACTGTTACTCTGGTGTGGTTCTTCCTTATTGATGCCTTGGGCTCCTGACGATCCCAGATTCTCTGGTGTTGGCCTAGTGACAGTTTAGTTGTTCTTATTTTTTTATTTTTTTTATTTTTTTATTTTATTTTTTTTTTTGCCTGTCCCGTTTGGCTCTTTTGCCATCAGAATTATTGTCTAAAGGCAAAGAAAGATGCCCAACGGATTTACTTTACCAAATTGACCATCCCAGCCTTGCCGTAATGGTCCATTTGATTCACCTTTTATTGTTTATTTTATTTTCACTTACTGAATACGGGACAGACTTGACTGGGGGAAAGAAGGGGAGAAAGAAAGAGGGAAAAAGAAACAGCTGAGAAGAGGGACGGGGGAGAAGGGCAAAAAACAAAAACCAACAGAACGGGCAGAGAAAAAAAAATGCATATATCGATCACCTGGATCACCTGTTGAGAAAGAAAAAAGAAAACAAGCAGAAGAGAACAAGAGTAATAGAATAAACAACGTCACAATGATATATGGGAATATGACAGTAAATACTAAATGTTAAACATTATTGTGCAGCTCATAAGATCAACAGAACACAGTGTGCTTTGAGGTAGGAGCCAAAAAGGGTGTAGTTTGTGGGTGTGATCACCCGTGTGTACACCTGTGAGCATGGACGCGCTTGTTTTTTGTTTTTAAAAGGTTCCTTCATGTAATGATCTGCTAGAGGGTGTGGGGGGGCCACAGCCCCGTCCTCCAGGGCATGAAGCAGGTATGGAGGAGATCAAAACTCCAGACATCCAGAGGCCCCCAGAACACAAGAGACCAAGGAAGACCAACAGAGGGGCAGCCGCGCCACTGTCCCAGAAAGAGCTGAGGAGAGTCCCAGATGAGGGCTCACTCAGCAGCCGCGGAGCAGAAGCCAGGGGGGGTGGAAGTGACGCGCCCGTGAGTTCCGCCGGACGCCAGCTGTGCCTGAGTGACCGAGCCCCAGGCCGAGAGGCCGGGGGCACCCCACCTTCGAAGTGGCCCGAGCGAGCCCCAGGCTCCAGGCCCCGATAAGCGGCCGCCAAGGAGTGAGCCGGTGTGTACCTGGACGCCCACCCCCAGACACAAAGAACCACCAACGCACCGACGTCTGAGGGAGTCTGCCACTGGCAGGGGAAGTGGTGGTGGGGGGAGAGAGACCTCCAAACCTTGGAGGGCCTGAGATGTCCCCAGAGAGGTGGCGTCTGATACCCAACCTGACATATAGACACAGACATACAGGCACACACAGATACAAACATCCATTCCCACCCTCATGCTCTCATATGCACTTACTCCACACTCAACCAACGTGGAGACAGACATAAAGAGACGCTGTACACACGATCACACTCCCCAAGCGTACTCTACGAACCGGGTCTAGGTACCCTTGCCCCTGGAGGGGGGAACTGCACCCAGACCCAGGTGGTGTTACCCTTTTCCCTGCGGTGGGGAGAGGCAGACCACCCCGACTCCGCAGCAGCAGGGAGGCCCCACACTCCAGACCGCAGTCGGACGGCCAACTCCTCCTCCTAGCCCCCCCGCTCCAGCAGGTCGCAGAGAATGGGGGTGAGAGAAGACTCCAAACCTCCCTCCACCCGCTCATTGTAGTGTTGATGCATGTGTGTTCTAAGGTGCATTTAAAACCCAGGAGGGCATGGAGCTACCTGCCAGAGAGCAGCAGGTAAGCGCATGGTCCCTCCTACTAGCCCTCAATGTCTACGTGTATTTAAAATTGAGAGGTGGGCAACGACGCTAGGGGTGAGGTGTACACCCTGATGGTCTTTTGGAGTCCGTGTAGCGTGCCCACCCCCAAGATCCTATATGTATGTGTAATGAGAGTGTGAGTAATGTGAATGTCTAAGTTGTGGGATAAAATTGAGGCAGAGGCAGCCAGAAGGGGACAGGGGGGGGGGGGGGGGGTAGCCTCCTCTGCACCCTGGTGACATACCCCTACTCCAAGGTCCTGCATGTGTGGGTGGTTGTGGTGGAGCGGGAAGAGGGAGGCAGCTGGAGATGGGGAGGGAAGGAAGGGAGGGGCAAGTGACCCCTCCCTGGGGCCAGCTCCACCGCTGACCCCAGTAGGCACCCCCATACTCCGCGACCCGCCAGGGAAAGGGGGCCCAGGCCCATCCAGACCGGGGCCCAGTGCAGCAGCGCCTCCCGGCCCCACAGAGCCCGGGACAGTCCACCCAACCCCACCACAGAGAAAACTGCACCCACCCCACCATCCACTCATCTTCCAGACTACATAAGACAATAGACGCCCAGGCTGAGATCTTCCTCCACCCCTCCTGTATCTCCCCTTCCTGCAGAGAGAGTTCCTGAAGAGAGGAAAGCTCCTGCAAGATGTGACAATCTCCCCCACCAGTTGAAGAGCCCCCCAGGTGGCTCGACGCACCGGCGGCACCCTGTGCCAGGGCTGGGCCCCCTTGCACCCACCCGCCCACAACCGCGGCAACACACCAACCAGGACCCAAGCCCCCGGGGCCCAGCCAGGGCCCCAGCCCAGAGATGGAGCGCCCCCAGAACCTCACGCCTATCCCGGACCCACCCAGGGGCAGCCAGGCTACCAGGTCAGTAACCCACGTCCGTCAGCACAGACCCTCCCCTAGCCCCGCTGCACGCATCCACGAGGAAACAGTCACCTGAGAGCCAACAGAGCCCCTAACCGGACATGACCGCTACCCCGGGTTGAGCCCCCCAAGGAAAATGCCTCCGGGGAACCCCCCGACGCCCTAAGCCTGTCCCTACCCCCACACCAATCACAACAGTGAAGGCGGGACCAAACTAAGACCCCCCCACCCCCACTAGGTGATGGAGCTGATCAAAGGAGCCCAGAGCAATTGATCTGATGTGGTGGCAGAGGCTGTATCAAGACTAATGTAATCTAATAGATAATTTCTATATTGGTTAGAATTAAGATTGTTTTTATTTTTCCAGTTCATGAGGACTGTTTTCTTGGCTATGCATAGGGCAGTGAAAACCATGTGGGCTATATTCTTTTCTGAAGTGACATTATTTAAGCTGCCCAACAAACACACTAAGGGGGAAGTTGGAATGTTACATTTCAGACACTTTGATAAGTCTTCACATATCTCGCGCCAAAACTTCTGAACTGGTGGACAGAACCAAAGAGCGTGGATATAATTGTCCGGTGAATTGGTTTGGCAGTGTGAGCAGTTGTTGGTAGACGTAAAGCCCATCTTGAACATCCGATGACCTGTATAGTGCACTCTATGTAATATTTTGTATTGAATTAATTGAAGACTGGGATTTCTAATTAGATGAAAGGTTTTTAAGCAAATCTGAGACCAGAAGTTTAGGTCTAAGTTAACTGATAAATCCGCTTCCCATTTTGCAATAGGAAGTGATATTGATTCATCTGTTTTAGAAAGCATTCTGTATATTTTGGATAGTAATTTGGGGGTTTTAAGAGTAAGAAATTGAACCACACTTGGTGGTGTTTGTAGTTCAACTTGACCCGGTTTAAATTTCTTTTTTACTATGGATTTAATTTGTTGATATTCTAAAAATCTTTTCTTGTTGATCCCATATTGTGTAACTAGTCCATCAAATGGAATAAATTCTGTTCCTTCTAGTATATGTTCTAAATATTTGATTCCTTTACCACTCCAATCTGAAAAGTTTATCATATTATTGTTTTGTAATATGTCAGGGTTGTTCCAGATAGGTGTACGTTTGCATGGGATTAATGAAGACGCCGTCAATTTTAGAAACTCCCACCATGCTGTCAGAGAAGAGCTGATGTTGATGCTTTTAAAGCATTCATGTCGTTGGATGTTTGAGCTGATAAATGGTAGATCTGAAATCTCTAGATTATTGTGCTTGTTCTACATCTAGCCAAGGTTCATCTAAGAGGGTATGTTTTAGCCATCCTGAGATAAACTGAAGCCTGTTGGCTAAGAAGTAGTGCTGAATGTTGTTCTAGTCCTCCTCTATCCTTGGTCATTTGTAGTGTTTTTAAGCTTATACGTGGGGGTTTATTTTTCCAAAGGAATTTGGACATGTATGAATCTAGAGATCTGAACCAATCTTGTGGCGGTTTAGTTGGGATCATTGAGAATAAATAATTAATTTTTGGTAAGACCATCATTTTTATAGCGGCAACCCTTCCCATGAGTGATATGGGTAGACATTTCCATCTAGCCAGATCATCTTCTACCTTCTTTAAAAGTGGGATATGGTTTAATTTAGTTAGATCTGCAAGCTTGGGAGAAACATTAATACCTAAATATTTTATATTTCCCGATTGCAGTGGTGTAGAAGAGGAATTATGGAGGGAGCAATTAATCGGTAGGACTGTAGATTTTGACCAGTTAATTGAGTAATCTGATATTCTTGCAAAAGAGTTTATCAATTCAATCACCCCAGAGATATTGGTTTGTGAATTTTGGAGAAAGAGTAACACATCATCCGCATAAAGGCTGATTTTATGTTCCACGTTCTTGCATTTTATGCCCTTAATTACTGAATTCTGTCTGATTGCTGCTGCTAGTGGTTCAATAAAAATTGCAAACAGTGAAGGGGAGAGTGGGCATCCCTGTCTGGTGCCCCTCAAGAGACAGAAGCGGGAGGATGTCTGGTCATTTGTTCTGACACAAGCTGTTGGGGAATTATATAATATTTTTAACCAGTTAATGAAAGAGGATCCAAAACCAAATTTGTGTAAAGTTGCAAATAGAAATTTCCAGTTAACTCTGTCAAATGCTTTTTCTGCGTCTAAAGAAAATATTGTAGTTTCTAGGTTTTTACTGTATGAGTAGTCTATCAAATTAAGTAATCTGCGTGTATTTGTTGATGAGTGCCTACCTTTTATGAAACCAGTTTGGTCAGGATGAATTAAGAGGGGGGTTATTTTCTCCAGTCTCTTTGAGAGAGCTTTGCAGATTATTTTAAGGTCTACATTTATAAGGGATATTGGACGATAGCTTGAGGGATATACAGGGTCTTTGCCTGGTTTTAGCAGCAGATTAATGTTTGCAGAATTCATATTTGATGGAAGTCTGCCCTTTTCTTTAATTTCCAACAACGTTCTGTAGAAAACTGGTGCTAGAATCGACCAGAATTCTTTGTAGAATTCTGCAGGAAAGCCATCTGGACCTGGAGCCTTATTATTGGGCATACTTATCAGGGCTTCCTGGAGTTCACCTGGTGTCAGTGGTGAATCCAGTGCCATTGCTTGAGTGTCCAATAATTTTGGAAGAGTTATGTTGTCCAAAAACTGATCAATTTCTTTTTTAGATGGGTTTATTTGTGGTGAATACAACGTTTTATAGAAATCCCTGAAAATGTTGTTTATTTGTTTCGGGTCATATATTGTGTTCCCAGATGAATCTTGAACAGCACATATAGTTGTTTTTTATTTATTTATTTTTAGCTGGTTTGCTAGAAATTGACCGGATTTATTACCATGTTCATAATTTTGTAGGCGTAGTCTTTGTACTAAGAATTTTGTTTTGTTTTTATCAATTATCTCATTTAATTCTAGTTTTGTTTTGCGTATTTTGTTCAATGTTTCCTGATCTTGGTGGGACGCGTAGGCTTCTTCTAGTGATTTGATGTTTTTTTCTAATTCCTGAATATTTTTGTTTTCTTTTTTCTTTTTATGTGATGAGAAAGAAATTATTTTACCTCTCATCACAGCTTTCCCTGCTTCCCATAGAACAGAAGCTGATGTTTCGGGAGTGTCATTATAGTCCAAATATGAAGTCCACTCTTTTTAAAAATATTTAATAAAGTCTTCATCTTTAAGTAGTGATGTATTAAATCTCCAGTTTTTTCTTGGTGTAGTATTATTCTTGTGCATTAGTGTTAAAGATACAGGACCATGATCGCTGACAGCTATAGGGTGAATCTCAGTGTCTGAAATGTCGTTCAGCAGTGAGCTGCTGACCAAAAAATAATCCAGACGAGAGTAGGAGTGATGGACATGTGAGAAAAAAGTATATTCCTTACTGGTGGGGTGAAGGGAGCGCCATGCATCGCAAAGACCAAAGTCACTCATATACTGTTTGATTATATTTGTGGACTGCCAATTACGCTGAGTTCCCGCTGTGTTGAGCCTATCCATGTCTTCATTTAGTCCAAGGTTGAGGTCGCCTCCAAGAACAAGTGTGCCATCTAAGTGTTCAGAGAGTGCACTGAAAAAACCGTGAAAGAATGAGGGATCATCAACATTTGGACCATATACACTTGCAATACAGAGCTTTTTATCAAGTATAGATAGTTTAATGATTAAGAATCTGCCCTCTGGATCTATAACTGTATCGAGTACTGTGAAATTAATATTTTTATGTATTAAAATTGCTGCTCCCCTTTGTCTAGAATTATGACAAGCTGAGAACACATTAGGAAACTCAGGTGTTTTAAGTTCATTCGAACCTCTAAGAGGTCTGTGGATCTCTTGTAAAAGGACAACATCTGCCTGTAGTTTTTTGAGTTGGTTAAATATTTTTAACCTCTTTTCTCTGGAGCCAGCTCCATTTATATTCCATGTAATGAACCTCAGTGTACCCATAGATGTTTGTGTATAACTAGGGATGTATGCTGTGTGCGTTGCTTAGACAGGTGGAGAGAATACGTCACTTGTTCATAAATAAAGAGAAGGAGAGAGAGAAAAAATGTGTGGCGAGATGCTCCCTGAGTCTGACTTTGTGTATGCATAGTTACTAATATGAGTAGGCTTGGCTTAAGTTTGTGTGTATCTTATATGACTGTGTGCGCTGTCTGACTGATGTAAATGTGCTGCCGTTGAGCGCATGGTGCGTATGTGTCGAAATAAAGGATGTTTGTGGATGAGTGTCAAAGCAGGTGATCGAGGCAGTGAAAGGAATAAAGAAAGAAACCAAGGACAGGGGTGAGCAGCATAAAACCAAGAGGGGGAAAAGAGAGGAAAAAAAAAAACGAGAAGAAAAAACAAACAAAAACAAAACGTAAACATTCCAATTAAATCACTGACGGAGAGTGACGGTGTTAATTCTGCTATGAAATCACACTTTAAGATGCGATTTGATACTGGTAAGTTAAACAGATGTTAATGCAAGTTAGTGTGAGTGGATAGGTGTAGCTGATTCTTATCTGGTGTGAGGTTAAAACAGCCACGGAGTGATGTTGGGGTCGCGGTGGAGCTGTCCGTCCACGTACAGCCGGTCCACAGCGATGACAGCGCGGGAGCCCTTCTGGATGAAGCCGCGTCGGATTGGGAAGAGGACCCTGCGTCGTTCCAAGATCTCTTTGGGGAACTGGTCGTTCACGCTGAAGTCCGTTCCTTTTAATTTCAATATCTTTGCCGGCTGGCGATGTTGAGCCGGGCGTTGTCTTTTCGACGACGGCGTCTCAGGTTTGGCCGGGGAAGCTGCACACTGGGTCTTCTTCATCACGAGATCCTGAAAGCACTGATCAATATAATCTTGGAGAGTCTCTAAACTCTCCCCGTTGTTCTCCAGGGTGTTGGAGATTATTTAGACAAATATTGTTAGTTATAAGACAATTGATAAGTGTATTTGGTAATACTGAAGCTTAAATGAATTTGTTCAAATCTAAACTACCATTTGCTTTAATTTTCCGCCAAAATCTCCGGCGTCTGACGTCAGTTACAACATGAGTCGCTTACCTTGTCCGTCACTTACCTCCTCCTCACTTCAGTTTCTATGTCATTTAGTTGTTCTTATTAATAAACTGTAAGTAGGGTTACAAGTGCAACAGATGTTATGTCAAAGTGTGTCTTCATTTTCATCTGAGCACCTGCAAGCGCATTACAAGCAAGACTGGCATGGCACTATACAGTCTCTCTTGGGCCATGGTGCATCATTTCACCATAAACTGGCCATGACGAGTTGCTTCCCTCAAGTTTTCAAACAGAGGACTACAAAAAAATGATCAAAAATGTTCAGCCAAGGAGCACGTGTGGAGAGCTCCAGACAGACCTGGAATCAGCAATTTTTTCAAACAACAAGTAATGCACTGTATGCATGTTCACTACGCAAAACTCCAATGCAGGTTGAAGCACGTTTACTTAAGCCTGTAAAATACTGAGTATGCTCTGGTCAGATGAGACCAAAGTTGATGCCATAGTACACGCCATGTTCAAAAGGCATGGAGTTTGGAGGTAGGAACATCGTGGTGTGGGGCTGTTTGTCAGCATGCGGCCCTGGTACACTTTATATAACTGAAGGAAGGATAAATAGAAAAATATACCAAGACATTCTTGATAAAACTCTCTTGCCATCTACTAAGAGGATACAGACAAAATGAGGGTGGATGCTTCAGCAAGAAAATGGGCAGGAGCCTGTCTCAGACACAATAGGGTGATAGACAGGGTAGACCCTGGACAGGTCGCCAGTCTGTCGCATGGCTAACACAGAGAAACAGACAACTATTCACACACACATTCACACCTATGGGCAGTTTAGAATCCCCACTTAACCCCACTAACTGCATGTCTTTGGAAGCGGGAGTACATGGACAGAACCCAGGCAAACACAGGGACAACATCCTCCATACAGAGGTGACAGTGCTAACACCACCATGCTGTCCTACATACATCACAGTATTCAATAATATAAATCTATACAAATATAACTGCTTTTCTTCCTCTCCTGTCCTGTCTTTCTGATATCTTTCTCCATCTCTGAGTGAAGTTATCTCACACTCTTTTCTTTCTCTGGAGATCACCACAGCTGTAGCTTTAGCTAGCAACACACTGTGCAGCACTGTGTTTTCTGTTTGTTGAGTTTATAGAAGCATTGAATTTGAAAGGACCTGCCACTTATAAAACGTTATTTCCTTTATTCTCTGTCCTGTTCAGTAGCACTAGCTCGATGCTGAAGTAGTGTAATTCCTGCACATTAAATTGTCCTTTATAATTAAAATTCTTGAATTGATGCTCGAAGTCTGGACTTGAATCACCGCTTGAATGTCAGACCATCACAGTTGTTACGCAGATGTATGATTTAAAAACCTTTCAAAAAATTGTTTGTCATTGATCAAAAGTTTATGGACCTAGCTGTACCAGCAGAGATGGGCAATAACGAGTTACTGTAATCCAATTACTTTTTCCAAGTAACGAGTAATGCAAGGGGTTACTGTTGCAAAAAAGTAATTACATTACAGTTACGTTCCTGTACGGACGCTACGTTACTAAACTGAGAGTGTCTCATGACAATGACATACGAGCGTGCAGCGCCCATGGCAGCATCAGACGTGTGTAGATCAACAATATGGAGCGCGGGATAGAGTGTGACCATGCAGCGTTTAAAACGTGGAAGTACTCGCATTACTTTAAGTTTTAGTCCGTAAAAAGTGACAAAAACATCAGCGTCTGCTGTGCACTCTGCGTGGGAAGAAAGCTTGTTTCTACAGCGAAAAATTAAACTTCAAATCTGAGCGAGCACGCTGCCACGGGAATGTGACACTCACAGAGAAACCCCCGGATCCCCCCACTGACATCACCACTGTGGGCAAACCTCCACCTGCCCCACTCCTGCTAAACACAGACGATAGATCTAAGAGCGACAGGACTCAGAGCTGCTGAATCGTTGATTTTATTTATTTTCTGCTGTGTTTTACTTTCATCTATTTGAAAGAGTGAGTGTAAACACAAAAAATTATTTTATTTTATATGCTGGAATATTCAGAAAATAGGTTTAAATGTTAAACAAATTTTTTTTTTTAATTTTTGTTTGATACAATGTGCATAAAGTTAAAAGATTAAAACGAATAAAACATGTTTTAAAAATAGACTTTTTCATTTGATTACATTTTATATGATTTATTATGCAGAAAAAATAGAACTGTGCTGAAAGATCTATTGCTTTATTACATATTCAGGTTGTGTATCATGTTCAAGTAATAAATTAACTAATTACTTTTGAAAATAACAAATTAGTAAAGTAACAGGATTACTTTCTTGGAGAAGTAATGAGCAACTAGAAAAATTTGCATTTCCTGCGAAAATGCAGTGTGGATGCCTTAACGGCTGAAGATATCTGCTGAAAAAAGCTGAAAAAGTTGAAACAAAAAACAAAAAAAAAAGATGCCCTGAGCAGGATTCGAAAATGGCCCTCCTGATCAAAGGGCAGCTATTTAGCTCACTGAGCCAAACACTTTCTCACAAAGAAAAGGTGGAGAGATTGACAATTGTGCTAGCAGAATTTGGGCAAAAAAAAAGGGGTGAAAATTCTGCTGAAAAGAGTTCCATCAGCAGAATTTCTGCTGAAAAGAGGTGAATGAGCAGAATTCTGCTGAAAAGAGTTTTTTTCTGAAAACAGCAGAAAAAACTGAAAATTTTGCTGAAAAGAGTTGAATGAGCAGAATTCTGCTGAAAAGAGGTTTTTGCTGAAAAAGAGCTGAAAAAGTTTGGATTTGTGCTGAAAAGGGGTTAAAAAAACTGAAAATTTTGCTGAAAAGGGGTGAATAAAATGAAATTTGTGTTGAAAAGAGTTTAAAAAAAGTTTAACTGTTAAGTGAAAGAAATGTTGCCATAAGCTGGATTTGAACCCAGGCCTCCCAGTCTGAGAACGGATGCTTATCTCACTGAGGTAAAGCACAGCTCAGCCCATCATGCAAAATCAGTGACCACATTGATAATGTGTTCCATTCATTTCAATGGTCAAAAGTCATAACACACATCAGCAGAAATAGCAGAATTTTTTAAAGTTTAAACATAGCATTTCTGCTAAAACTTAGTATTTATACTAAATAATATTTTTTTCCTGCCAAATCATAGCATTTGTGCTGGAACACAGAAAGTTCCACCAAATCATACAATTTGTACTAAAACATTATTTATGATTTAGCAGAAACATTGGGACTTGGTAGAAATACTATGATTTACATGAAATACTTTGACTTAGCAGAAGTACTACAATCTAGGAAAAAAGTACTAAAGCATAGCAGAAATTCTATCATTGAGCAGAATTAGTAGGATTTAGAAGAAATACTAAGATTTGGCACAAACACTGATGTGGCTCAAGAACCTTTATTGTGCAGTTATACTATGATTTGGAAGAAATACTATACTTTGGCACAAATACTATGATTTGGAAGAAATACTATGTTTTAGCACAAATACTATGATTTGGCTCAAATACTATAACTATCCTCGGTCAGAAGGAGAGGCTGACATCCAGGGATTAGATTACCACAGGTGGAGTTTATTGCGGTCAGATGGATGGTACAGGGAGGTATGGCATACAGTAGGAGGATGTGGAGAGGTGATATGGTGTGGTTTCTATGATTAAGAACAGGGTATGCATTACAACATGCATACAGATTAAAGATTAAGAAAACTGGTAACAAATTCCTCCACTACAAATCAGTCTGATGCCACTTTTTACAGGGTTCCCGTTTACTAAGGCACTACCCAAAAGGCGCCACAAGAGGGCACTCCAACACAAGAGATGACCTATTTACACTGATGCACTTAGTAAACAGCCCCTACTTAGCCACTACATAATACAGTGATATTACAGTATACAAATTCACACGAATACTATGATTTGGCAGAAATACTATGACTGAGTAGTAATACTATAACATAACAGATTTCCTAAAAAAAACTATTAAATTGCAGTAATTCTATGACTTGGCAGAGATACTACGTTTTAGCACAAATACTATAACAACGCAGAAATACTATGACTTAGTAGTAATACTATAACATAACAGTTCAATGTTCTTGCACAAATACCACAATATGGCAGAAATACTATGTTTTAGCACAAATACTGTGATTTGGTATAAATACTATGATTTGGCACACATACTATATTCCGCAGATACACTATAACATAACAGATATGCTACAACTTAGTAGTAATACTATAACATAACAGAATTATTATTTGGGCACAAATACCACGATTTGGCAAAAATACTATGATTGGGTACAAATACTATGATTTGGCAATAATACTGCATTTTAACACAACTACTGAGATTTAATTGAAATACTATGATTTAGAAGAAATACTATTACTCCATACAAATACGATACTTTGGGACAAATACTATGTTTTGGTTCTAATACTATGATGTGCAACAAATACTATGATTTGGCACAAGTACTATGATTTAGTACAAATACTATGATTTGGCAGAAATACTATGACTTAGTAGTAATACTATAACATAACAGATTTCCTAAAAAAAAACTATGAAATTGCATTAATTCTATGACTTGGCAGAGATACTACGTTTTAGCACAAATACTATAACAACGCAGAAATACTATGACTTAGTAGTAATACTATAACATAACAGTTCAATGTTCTTGCACAAATACCACAATATGGCAGAAATACTATGTTTTAGCAAAAATACTGTGATTTGGTGTAAATACTACGATTTGGCACACATACTATATTCCGCAGATACACTATAACATAACAGATATTCTACGACTTAGTAGTAATACTATAACATAACAGAATTATTAATTGGGCACAAATACCACGATTTGGCAAAAATACTATGATTGGGTACAAATACTATGATTTGGCAATAATACTGCATTTTAACACAACTACTGAGATTTGATTGAAATACTATGATTTAGAAGAAATACTATTACTCCATACAAATACGATGCTTTGGGACAAATACTATGTTTTGGTTCCAATACTATGATGTTCAACAAATACTATGATTTGGCACAAGTACTATGATTTAGTACAAATACTATGATTTGGCAGAAATACTATGCCTTAGTAGTAATACTACGACATAAAAGATATACTATGGTTTTGCAGACATACTATGATTTTGCACAAATACCATGATTTGGCACAAATGCTATGATTTAGCAGAAATACTATGATTGGGTACAAATACTATGATTTGGCAATAATACTGCGTTTTAACAACAACTACTGAGATTTGATTGAAATACTATGATTTAGAAGAAATACTATGACTCCATACAAATACGATGCTTTGGCACAAATACTGTGATTTGGCAGAAATACTATGACTTAGTAGTAATACTATAACATAACAGATTTCCTAAAAAAAACTATGAAATTGCAGTAATTCTATGACTTGGCAGAGATACTACGTTTTAGTACAAATACTATAACAATGCAGAAATACTATGACTTAGTAGTAATACTATAACATAACAGTTCAATGTTCTTGCACAAATACCACAATATGGCAGAAATACTATGTTTTAGCACAAATACTGTGATTTGGTATAAATACTGCGATTTGGCACACATACTATGATTTGGCAGAAATACTATGCCTTAGTAGTAATACTATAACATAAGAGATATACTATGGTTTTGCAGACATACTATGTTTTTGCACAAATACCATGATTTGGCACAAATGCTATGATTTAGCAGAAATACTATGATTGGGTATAAATACTATGATTGGGCAGAAGTACCATGTTTCAGTACAAATACTATGATTTGGCAGGAATACTCTGGTTTAGCAGAAATACTCTGATTTAGCAGAAGTACTATCTTTTGGTAGAAATTCCTGCTAAAAGGTACTATTTCTGCGTTTTAGCAGAAATACTGTAATTTGGCATAAATACTATAATTTGGGATAAATACTATGATTTGGCACATATAATATATTCAGCACATATATTATAAAATAACAGAAATATTTGGCCCCAAAACCATGATTTTGCACAAATACCATGATTTTGCAAAAATACTATGAATTGGCAGAAATACTATGATTTAGCAGAAATACTATGATTTGGCAAAAGTACTTAGATGTAGTAGAAGTACTTTGCTTTAGCAGAAATACTATGATTGAGGAGTAATACCTAAACATAGGAGAAATATTGATACACAGACACACATACACAGACAGTAAAGGGAACAGGAGCTGTGGAGAGTCTGGGCTTGGTATATGTAGGTCAGTTAAATTAGCTGCACCTGCTGTAGTCAGCCCTTACACACACAGACACAGAGAGAGGTGTGAGTTTTCTTCAGTGTATTTCTGACATTCAGGATTCCCCTCGAACAAATGGCCATAATTTCCTAACCGTAGAGGCTAGAACGGTCATTCAGGCATCGTTTTATTCAGAAGAGATGGGGGAATCTTCAGGTCTTCATAATTCAGAGATAAAACATAAATTATTAAAGATATATGACTTGTAATACACTGTAACTGAGTAGAGGCAAAGCAAAAACTGCCTTGACTTGCGCTCAAACAACCTTTGGTAACTCTAAATCTATATGGAGCATCAAAATCATTCTTTCACCGTAAGAAACAGCAGGCTTTGGTGAACAGTCATGGAAATTTTCAGGGCTCTGTGGAAATCCATCAAAAAGATATGACGAGAGAAAAAAGTGGTTCATTTCCAGAGATTGAAATCTGAGCGAGGGACAAATTTCCTACCCTCAAACAAGTCCAACTCATTTCAGAACGGTAATAGGTGAGAAAGAAATTCTTGAATTGTGAGCGTCAGGAGTGTCTGAACATATACGGGGACAAGCCTCATGTCTTAACTTCGCTTCGTTAAGGAGATATGACAATTTGAAAATGCCTCTCATTAGAGAAATCCAGCGGTGATTTTGAACAAACTCTCCATTGAGTTTATATGGAGAGTTTTCTGACTTTGTGTTACTCTGAGGAGATTTGCAAAATATCTATGAGTCCCACAACAATGATAGTGACATTTTCTGAAAGCCAGCAAAAATACCTACGTTTTGGTGTATAATTTGTGGGGCTTGAGTGGAAATTGAGCGAGTAGCAAGAAGTTGTTTGGACATGAAGAGAAAATTCAAACAGTTTCACTGTCCCCTCTGAGTTAATTGCATAGCAACCATAGCAACGCATGTATTTTCTGAAAAATCACAATTTTGCAACTGAAAACTCAAAGAGGGATAAGATTAAAACGGTAGAAGATCTGAAAAAGCTGAATCATACAGGAATAGCCAAATCATTTGAGAACATTTTAAAGTTTGAATGAAGTTTCTAGGTGAAAGTATGAGGCAGTAGTTAAGTTTCAAAGACAAGAAAGTTTTAGCAGAATTGTGGAAGTTTCCCATTCATTTCAATGGGACAAATTAAAGGAAAAAAGTGTAATATTTTAAAAAGTATAATAGTAATAAACACCAAAAGTCATAGCCGGCATTAGCAGAAAGAGCAGAACAGTTTAGAGTTTGAACGGTGAAAATAGCACAAAAATTGTGGAAGTAGATCCACGGCAAAAAGTGTACGGAAACACCCGGAATAATAATAAAGAAGAAAGAGAAACAGGATCTCAATAGTGTGGATGCCTATTAAGGCATCCACACAATTAGTAACTTATTGCTATTTTCAAGTAACTTGACCAACACTGTACCAATCCGTTTATCATTTACTGCAATTTTCTTTGTTTTGCTTTTGTAGTTTTGTTATATTTGATTTTAATTAAAAAAAATTTTTACAAAATTGATGGAATAGAAACAAATGTCATCTTTTTTTGACATAAAACTGTTTGTCAATAATGTCACATTTTGAAGTCCATAATGGCATTTCCTGTCTGCTTCTCCACTTGTAAGCATTAACCAATCAAAGAAGAAACACTCAACTCTGTGAAGCTGACCAATTTGTCTTTGCTGTCATACTACATGTTTTGTATGTAATCAAATTGTCTACATATTTCGCAGATACTGTAGGTTGGATGTGTTTTGAAATTCCATTGAAATTTTTTTAAATTAATTGTGTTTGCTGTTTTTATACTACTACTACTAATAATAATAATAAACTTTACCCAGGACTCTATAACCTTTGATAAGCTTAAGCTGCAATTTTGACTGCAGCTGTTGAAGATCCAGCTATGGCTGCGTTGCTGGGGCCAGCACTCATCTTTATCATGTATGCTGCCTTCATTGCTCTGTTATCAGCAGCTGTTTGCAGCCTGGACATAGTTTTACTTTAACGTGTTCTTATGGCTTGTTCTGGAAACTACAAACAAGTTATTTAGGAACTCTTAAAGCCATTTAGAAAGTCCAAGTAAATGTTTAACAACATATTTAGATGCACATTTATACATGCACAGATTATGAAATGAGGGTTTATGTGTTATTTCATTTTGCAATTCATGGCTAATTCAGGTATTTACTAGTTGTTAATTAAGTATTTTTATGAAGTGAGTCAACCAACTGAGCCTTCAAAGCATTTACAACTTAAATCTTAAAATGCAAAAAGCCTTCCCTATCGTCATAACTGAAAAAGCATAAAGGAATACAGGACATACAAATATTTGTTGTGTGATGCAAACATAACTCACCATTTGTAGAAAACAGAAATGTATGTCAGACCAGAGCCCGAGTTTGCAGAATGGTTTGAAAGGGAGAGGATGCAGACTTGCAGAGTATTTACTCTGTGGAAGCAGCTTCCAGTTTGGATTCAGGAGACAGACACTATCTCTACTTTCAAGATCAGGCTTCAAACTTTCCTTTTTGCTAAAGCATATAGTTAGGGCTGGACCAGGTGACCCTGCATCCTCCCTTAGTTATGCTGCAATAGGTGTAGGCTGCCGGGGATTCCCATGATGCACTGGGTGTTTCTTCTTCACTCACTATGTGTTAATACACAAATCTGCAATAACATTTTTTGGAATTATTCATCGCTGGCTCTCTTCGACAGAGTCTTTGTCCTGTCTTCCTCCCCTAAACCCGTTTGGTTGCTATTTGAGTTTGCTGCTAATATTAACAGAGCAGCTGGTGACATGTTGTCTGCACTAAATCAGATAAAAACTCTGAGAAATGAGTGTAAAGAAAAGCACATATCACCTTTGTAAGACTTTATTATTCTATTCTCTAAGAATGGTTTGGTTTCTATTAGAAATATACGAACACGGTGTAGTACTGAAGTAATATAAATGTAACTGAATTATAACATTCTTTGTTAATGCAGTGAACACGGTTTGTTTACAGGCGCGTTACAGTTGCTCTAGTGGGCGGGGTGTCGTACGTTCATTGGCCAATCAGCGCGCTCTACTCCTGAGCAGGTCCCGGCCAGGCGGGCTCGTTGCTCCGTCAGCCTATCAGCGGCCGTCTTCTTCTGCGCAGGGAGAAGTTAGCAGTCGAGTGGCAGTCTGGTTCGCAGCCACGATGGGTGCAGTACGGCTTTTTGTGGTCGTCCTTCTTTTTGGGACAAGGATACAAGAAAATAATGGTAAGTGATCTGAAATGAACACAGTAGATGTGCGTGTGTTTTCGTGTATTTGTCGAAACTTGCACTCTTGGTTCGACTCGCTTCCCTTAGAAGTGCTCTTTGTTCAAGAACCCCCAAGAAGCGGGTTGTGTCTAACTAAAATGGCGTAGGGTCTGCGGCCAGTCTGCCTGATGAATGTTTATAGTCTGGGGGGAAAGGATAAGGCAGCAACAAGTCACACGGCGCTGAGACGGTTCAGCGTGCTAAGCTCGGTTTTGGTCACCCGTTCCGACCCTGCTTTGGACCAGCACAGGACCGTCTGAAGGAACAGTCCGAGTGTGGCTGGTAGAAAGTTGGCCGCATCACGGACGGCTGTTTGCTTTTTGTCAAACATTAATTGAAATTGGGAAGAAGCATTTTTTCCTGCTGGGATTTATGTAAATATCTGTATTTACCATCTCAAACGCGTTGTTAGTGTTCTGGTCGGGACTCATCTTGAGGAGCATTACTAACCTTTGATGTGAGTCTGATAAATAACTCCGTTATTCTACGTGGATAAATGCTTAAAGAGTAACTTGCTGGTTGACTTCAGTAGTTTTCTGCCTGACGAGCAGACGCTAGCCCGTTAGCTTCTGTCAGACATTCGTTTAGCGCTGCTGTAACTTTCAACAAGAAACTCGTGTAAATAAATGCTGAAGTCGCTGCTGCGTAAATGCCAGCGCTGCATCGCTCCGCTGCATGTTTGCAGCAGCGTAGTCGGCTACAGTGGAAGTGTTTAAGGAAACGCAGCTTTGAAGTAGCCAGCACGGTTAGTGACGAGGGCAGGCGCGTGCACTGCTGCTCGTGCTCGCGAGTGTTGAGCCCAGATTTTTATTCGTTTTTCATGAAAAAAACATCGTGGTCGCTAAAACCATCGCGTGACTCTTACAGGTGAAGGGTTTTCTTAAAGGTACAGCCTTCACCTGCATCTGTGTTCTTTGCGCTTCATTGTGTGACATTCCTTTGTGTATACAGAGAGGCTCGTGATGAGTGGGGAAGCGTGATTTCAGCTGAGGTCATTAAAGCCCCCCGTGGGGTCCTCATATACTCATGATATGTTGGCTCAGGGACACAAACAAAGGGGAGGCACTTCTGCTCTTTGTTCAGCGGGAGGCTTGTCATGTTGCACGTTTGGAGCATCATCAGTCCTTCTTTCTTTTGTTATCCTCACATTAACGCAAGTCTGATTTTAATTGGACCACGAGTGGCTGTGGATTACAGTGTAGACTGCATGAGAGCATCTTCACTGCCACCTCTGTGCCACGTTGCTGTTCAGCACCACACCCATGCAGCTCCCACTCCTGCTTCAGCAGCATCCGCACACAGCTGAGCACAGGCAGCAAGCTAAATTGGATGGTGTCACTAGTACTCATCATCCTCCACCCTAACGGGCACGAGGTGGTGCTTTGTCACTTCCCCCCCTTCCTTCTTCCCTCCCATTTTCCTCCTCCATTTTTAGCACAGTAAGTAATGAAAATCGTGACATATCTTGAGACGTAGAAACCGATCTCCTGCAGACTAGCCCACGTACACAGTACTACATACAGAATTCAAAGTATACGCATGTTTGCAAATGTATAAATGCAGCAGATGAGCTGGAAATGGTGCACGAACCTCAGAGAAGCAGTGCCATTCAAGAGCTGTTGTTTTGTTTCCTATTGTTGAAGTTTTGCTAGAAGAGTGGACGCTCAGTAGAGTAGACGAGGGTGGGTGACGTTCAAGTAATTATTGAATAGTGTTAGGGTTAGGCCACGATGTCACATGGTTACAGTGTGGTAGGAAGCTAACTTTGAATCGATTATGATGTTTGTTGCTGTTAGGGCTGCCACGATTGGTCGACTAGTCACGATTACATTGACGACTGATTTAATAGTCGACGCGTCGTTTGAAGCTGTGTAAGATCCAGAAAGATGCAGGAATAAGTAGCAGGATTTAAGACAGGCTTCGCAGCGACGCGGTGAAGCCTGTCCAAATTCAAAGACTCCCCCAAACGCGGCCGAAAAATGCGTTCTTCATTTCCCCAGATTTGAAGGATGGGTCGGGTGTGTCCTTTGTGGCCCACCATATCCCAGAATTCATAGCGCGGCCCAGCCAATTCCAGTGTCCAACAATGGCGGCAGCTACTTAGTGTTAATATTACTCTTATTACTCTTTCTGGGTCACAAAATAAACGTTTAACATATTTTCAGGGGAGAATGTAGCTGTGGAAACCTCAAACATCTGCTCGGTTTATTAAGACACCGTGTTTGCAAAAGTGCGCCGATGTTTTCAGCTGTTCCCCACCAGCTAGAGGGCTCAGTGGAGCCGGCGAGAACAGCGGACTCCCAGCACATCATTTTCAAACCCACCGCTGTCTTTCGCTACTCAGGTTAAACATGATATATAAGTCACTTAGATAACTTACAAATGTTATTGTTTGGCTTTTTTCAGTGTTTTATTTGTTCCTGAGTAAATCGGTTTGGCTGAGATTAAAGTTATAGTTTTCACACAGCTGAATAAACATCAAGCAGACAGCTGATTATCAGAAGTGTGAGACGGTCGAGAGTTTACTCCGGTGTCCTGTTATATTTTAGATAGCAAGGAGTTTATTAAACTTCACCGAAACAATCTGCAAACTTCATTAAACTTTAATAAACTATCATCTTGTCTTTATTTGTAGTTAGCACCTGAAACACTTAAAGCTGTAAGCTAATGATAGTTATATAAGAGCAGATGCTGCTGGTGCAATAAGCTGTAGTTTTACGTCCAATGGATGATGATCTGATTAGTCGACTATCACAATAATGGTCTGTGGCAGCCCTGCTGCTGTGTTTGCTGAATGAGAGGAGAGCCTCTGTGTTAATCCCGCAATGCTGTTTGATGAATCCTGCAATAAGAGCCAGGACGGGCTGTTTGTTAGTGACCCAGTGGTAATGGGATTTTGTTCCACCAGTGGACGCTCTGCTTCCCCTTTGATGGAGGGTTGAACAGATGTTTTTGTTAGAACAGTAAAAATCGACACAGACGGTCAGTTGCTGTTTTTTGCGTCTGGTTGTGTTGCTCATGCGTCACTGTTGGGTGTTTATACAACATGTTATTGTTGTGGAGGTTTTTCCGTGCACCGTGTTCTCCCACCATCGGGACTAGCAGTGGAGGAATGCCAGGCATGTGGGTGACCCCAGACAGCCGTTGTCCTTGCTTAAAGAACCACAACTAATTTGAGTGGTCGTAGCCACACGAGCAGCCGCTGGCAACAACGTGTTGATGAATAACCCTCGGTCACTGACGGAGAGGCTGCTGCCCGTGTTTCTGAGGGAAAGCTTCAGTCTGGCTGAGGACGACGTCTAGCGTATGATGTTAGGGCTGAAGCTGCTGGTTACTGTAGTGATCGATTATTAATGAGCAGTAAGAAGAGAAAAGTGTTTTTAAGTTTAACTGCACACGTCTGTCAACAACAACCAAAGCGTCTGTTTGTATTTCCTTTGCTTACTAAAGTTTGATTTGTTTAAAGAAAACATTCTGTTAAATGCAAAAGTAAATAATCTCAACTCCAGTCAAATAAAGTAAGCTCTGCATGGAGTCTAAACAGACTCCGTCAGACTCTGGGAGCCAAAAGAGTTCAGACACTATTGTATCTGTGTGTTTTTGTGCGTCAGCATGTCTGTGAGTCTGTGCCCACTTTGCAAGAGACGTGACCTGGACGTGTCTGTGTGGTGGTCACAATGCGAGCTTTTCCAGTTCTCCAGATACTAAGGAAAGGAGCCTCGCTGCCTCCTTTAGCAGAGGACACTCTTTACCATCCTGTGTGAGTGTAGAGGAGAAGATGCTGTGCTGTAATCATTTCATGCCAGGACCTGACGCTCAACATCACACTGCTGGGATAAAAGCCACTTATTGTTCAGGTCAATATCTCGGCTCCAGATTAGGATGAATATTAACCGATAAAGGTCGTGCATTAGTAAAGTCCTTTTTACTTCAGTACAGTTCAGTGTGATGATTGGAGGGAATTTTGCATCAGTCAGGGAGGAGGGGCGGAGTTACACGGGAACACAGCAAATATAAGAACATCATTTTCTATGCTGTGATTCAGTGTTTACTGTGTGAGGCAAATGATGGTGATGATGTGATAAACTAATAGTAAGCACCGTCTGAGTGTTGGCAGCTGTTTCTGTCTGTAAGCTGGTTCACGTCATAAACAGCCTGTGTGGAGCAGCTGACCCTGACGTTATCTACAGTCAGGTCTCGAGCAGCCCAGTTAAGGTTGGGCGATACGTACATTTCTTTCCAGTGGACAATCGTCAGTCCAGTGAACGATGATAGGTGACATTTTGATGGGCGGAGCCTTGTAATCATGCACAGACTGATTCGCACGTTCAGAATTTACACGTTTTGTTTGGAGGGGATATTTGACCTTTTGCTTGTTTCAGTATTAATGCAGCTGCTGTTTGGATTATTCGTTTATTTGAGGTAAAAGACTTAACGTTACGTCTGAGATTTATTAATGTTCGCTGGGTGAGACATTTAGATTTTTACTTACTTTGTGTTGACATTTGTGTCTGTTGTTTGGTGGAGTGTGTGAGACAGATAAACAGGTTTAGAGTGGAAAAACAAAGCCAGTGTCTCTTTGTTTCCCATCATTGTAGTTTTTAATTAAAATTCAATGTTTTTGTTTCTGAACGCAGGCTGCTGCCGGTCGTTCTGCTCTGAGTTTCAGTAAATGAATCGCTGTGCCGTTAATACAGCTCTATTATTTTTTTGCATTGACTCGTTCTCTTAGCTTCCACCAACATTATTAGCAAACGTACTCGTGGGCAGATAAATAAATCGCTGGTGTGAGAGCGATGGGCGAAAGGCTCAGCCTGTCGTCGAAGGTCGATATATTCATCCAGCCTTAATCCCAGTCACTGTTACTGTGCATGAACGTGCGCAGTGCCTTCAGTTGTAATAGCACATTGTAACTAGGGCTGAACGATTATGGAAAATAATCTAATTGCGATTTTTTTTGCCCCAATATTGCGATTGCGATGCGATATGCGATTATTTTTTAAGGTCTTTGTCTTCTGTATTATTAAACAAAGACAAGCAATACATCTTATAGTATGGCCAATACTATATTACATTAATTTTAAACTGTTCTTTCCTGGAAGACAGACCTCTGTTATGATGACATGAGGTGATGCATGAATTGATGACTGACATTTTTATTTAACTTCTTCAATCACAACAGTATATTTGAACATACACAATAGTTTATTTTTAGCTTACAAACATCTGAGCATAAAGTGCTGACAAGGAACCCTGGTGTAAACATTAAAATGAAAGTCAGTACAATGTGCAGATTGCAGAAATATACATAAACAAAATCAGTGGCTTTACCACACTCAGTTTTTCGACATCTGTGAACTACTAGACAGTCATTCAATTAAAAAATAATATTAAATAAATAAAACTAATAAATAAAAAATACACACATCTTACTGATCTCTGCAGTCAGTAACATTACACATAAAGTTCAAACATAATAGCAATTGTATAAACACACACACAAACACGCCTTTAAAATTTAAAGGCGTGAAATTGGACGGTCTAGTTCTGATTAGCGTCACCGCTGTCTCGGTGGAGTTTAATAAACTCGGCCGTCTGCTTCTTGCTATCTAAAATATAACCAGACACTGGCGTAAATTCTCGACTGTCTCATACTTCTGTTTAATAAGTTTTCTGTTTGACGTTTAGTCAGCTGTGTAAAAACCAAGGAGGAACCCACCCGGGGGATTAATAAAGTTTTATTTTATCTAATCTAATAACTTTAATCTCAGCCAAACCGATTTACTCACGAACAAACAAAACACTGAAAAAAGCCCAACAATAACATTTTTAGGTTGTCTAAGTGACTTATATATTACGTTTAACCCGAGCAGCGAAACTCCGCGGTGATCTGAAAATGATGTGCCGGGAGTTGTGCCGTTCTCGGCCGCATCAGTAACCCTCGAGCTCCCGGCTAGCTGTCGAGCTGGTGGGTAGCAGACGCCTCTGAAAACGTCGAAGCACTTTTGCAAATATGGGATATCTTGATAAACCGAGCAGATATTTGATGTTTACACAACTACTTTCTCGCCTGAAAATATGTTAAAAGTTTATTTTGTGACCCAGAAAGATTAGTATGAGTAATTTTAAAACTTAGTAGCGGCCGCCATTGCTGGAAACTGGAGTTTGGCTGGGCCGCGCTATGAATTCTGGGATATGGTAGTAATTTGGACAGCCTTCGGCGCGTCGCTGTGACGTAATCGGTCTACAAATGCGGCCTCAGGAGGATGCAGCCCATGAATTTGGACATGTCCAGAGTATAATCGCAGCCTTTGCGGTTAGAAAATTGCACTTGATCATGTCGCGATATTATCGCAAATGCGATATATCGCTCAGCCCTAATTGTAACATTCAGGCATTGATCTTACACACTTACATGTATTTGTTACAGCTTCAGCAGAGAGAAGCAACTCGCTGTGTGCTTTAAGGACGTCACATTTGTACAAATGGCTTTCGTGCTCTGTGGGCAGATGTTGGAGGTGTTTCCCTCTGTGTTGTCATCAGTGTTGGCTCATCACACTCATCATTTGATGTTACTCTGTAAAATGCCATTTAACAATTTAAACCTACACACACCCTAACACATTTGTGCCTGTCCTAATGAGGACACACACGTGATGTTTTTCTCTGTCGAGCCCACAGCAGCAGATGAAAACGAGCACGCAGAGACTTGGAAAGTGATCAACACAGTGACTGTGCTCTACAAACAGGTGAAGATGCAGCCGACTGCTCATCTTGCTGAAGTTCAGGCTGCTGGACTGGAGTCTGCGTTCACTCAGCTTTAACAGCACTCTCGGTTCTTGGCTAGGTTAGCGTTAGCATGCTGTCCATGCTGAAGTTGTGCTAACAGCATCGTGCACTCGTTTCTGGCCTGGAGCAGTCTCCACTTTACCATCGCGCTCGTCTTTTTTTGTGCAATGTCCACGCTGTGGACTGCACCGCTGTTTCCCTCGTCCTCCGACACATGTACTGAAGTCAGCTGACCGTAGCGAGGGTGCGAGAACCAACAAGTGGGATGGATAGGCAGGCAGACGAATGATTCTAAGCAGCTAGACTACTGTTCGATATAACGATATATACCGTCTGATGATATGAAAACATCTATTGTTTCATATTACCCCATCGTTTGTTTCGTGGTGTTGCAAAACAAACTGTTTACTGGAATATTTTTCATGGTTTTGATGGTCACTGGTTCTTAAAGTTCTGTCTTTGTCTTATATTTAACCTCCTAACAACCGAACTCTTCCACGGCATGCATGTTCCACTCAACGTCCTCGTAAGTGGATATCAGGCCCAGAAACATTAAGTATTTTGGTCTAGACAACCCACATATGTGGACGCCAGGTCCTAGGAGGTTAATATAACCACACTACGGACGGACAAGCGTCTGCTTTTATGCGTTGTCGTTAGCAACAACGACGCGTGGCTCCGCCGTCCGCTTGTTTGCTTTCCACATAAACCTTTCACAATAAAGCTAAGATCCTGTTGAGATTTTTCAGAATAAACTGAATTATGTGAAATAGTATGCAGAGTGTTTACGGACCAGAAGCAAAAAAAACCCCAAAAACGTCGGGTGCTAAAAAATAAACCTTAGAACAGGCTTTCCCCCGCAGCACGCCGTGTAGTAAATACAAAGAAAACTCTAGGTACACGACGCCCAGCTGAAAACACTTCACACAAGTCGAGCTGATTCACAGAATATATATCGTTGTTGGGACGATAAATGTCTTCTGTCGGGATATGAGATTTTGGTCTTATCGCACAGCCCTATGGACTACTGCTGGGTTCTCTACAAGAACCGGTTCTGGATTCCTGTTCCTAACCAGGACTGACAGCACGTGGTGTTCTGCAGTAAACTGGACTAACCAACAGCAGGACCCTTTCAGTAAGTTATCGGCACGTTTGTAAGTCGATCGATAATGAACGTCCTTAGCTAGCTAGTTAAGATGAGCAGTTGGTTGGCGTTGGTGTTGGTTAGCTAGTTTGTGAACATAAATGAGTATAACCTGACTAAAGAATCACTCTGAGCTGAGGGATGTTCCTGCAGCTGAGATGGGTTGTGTCAAAACGTTACCGTTACAGTACTACAGTACAGTTTATTATTCAACTAAGAGCAGCAGGCTGGACTTTTCAGATCATGTGTAGAGCTGATCATTAAATAAGTGCAAAGAGCAGCATGTTTGTGTGCCTGCACATGTGTGAGGACAGTAAGCTGTCATTAATGGAGGATTTAATGCAGAAGAAGAAAATGTATTCTTCACTCACTGCCTGTAAAATTAGTGACATTTTCCAGGTTTGTTGTAACACACCTGATGGAAGTAAAAGAACCAGAATTAAAACAGCAACAGTGTTTCTGTGCTGTAACCAACAGTCTGTGTTCCCCAATGACTCGTTACAGTTACTTATAGTTGTTGTCTTTTTGTGAAATGAGTTCTCTCTCAGTGGGTCAGCAGAACATCTGGAAAGGGAGGAAGTTTCTCCAAACCTCTGGATGCAGGAATGGTGTCTGAGTTTTTCTCTGGGGTGGATGTATCTGTGCATAACAGTGTGGACTCTGGGTCCTGTAGTTAAATAAAGAATAAATTGTACGTCTATGAAACCTGCTGCTGCTGTTTTTATTGAAAGTGTCCATGTTAGCCGGCTGTAGAGGGCTCTGTGAGTGGACCGGATCGAACCTTCAGTTTCAGATCATCTTCAGTCTGATGTTAAAATCTGAAAGCACCGCTGGTTTAATTTCCAGATAATTCTGACTCTGGGCTTGTGTGTGTGTGTGCAGCTGATGCCATCGGTCTGTGGTGGGATAAGAACTCAGGAGAGCCGAATCTTAGAGCACGACAGTAACATAGGTGTGTAGCATCGCTAGCTAGCAACAAGCTTGTGCCTAATCTAATCCAGCCACCACGTTAAGAACAGGAGCCACAGAGGGATGTTACGTGTGGTATTGAACTGTAACATGTTCACATGTGAGTCTTTGTCATTAGAGTGATGTGGTTGGATTTACCTTCATGAGTCACAGTTAACCCATCAGCTAATCGTTTGAAAACCGCCACATAAATGTATCCAGCGGCTGCGCAGTGACTGCACCTCAGGTCACGACTGCGCAGACAACGTGGCAGCTCCAACAAACAGGAAAAGTTTGGCTTCATTTTTGTACCATGGGAGGAAGTAAAGTGGTGTCTTCTGTGTGCTACACACTCATTGATTCACACAGTGTGTGTTGTCATGTAGGACGGGGCCAGAGCAGCAGAGCAGACGCTTCAGTCTGAGCTGTGAGTCAGCGGCTTCAGACGCCGGCCCGTCGTGGCCTCCATTAAAGTGCTCCAGGTCTCCCCGCCTCTTCAGCCGGGCCTACTTTCACTCACTCACTGTCTGTGAGAGTGATGTAATCATCTGTCAGTGCCCCACTTCATGATATCTAAGGTTGAGTTTAGATTTTTGTATTTAACTTGTAATGTCTCTGCCTAACCAGAGAGGGAGCTAGTGCTCCAATGACTCATTGAATAACTCTATTATTTACCTTAAATCATAGACCCTCTGTGGGGTGTGTTAGCTGAAGCATGGTCGAGCACGGTGACTGCAGTAGAAACGTGTCTTTGTTTTTAGCAAAAAAGCCCGATGACAGCAGTGAAGATGATGTTTCCATCGTTTGCAGGAGTTTGTTACACACACTGTGACAAGTAAAGACACAGAGCTGTGACCAAGGAGGTGAAACACATTTCCCAGCATCCATCAGCAGCGCCTGTGATCACTGTTTACACTGTAACAGCTGGAGGGAGGGCTCGCTCACATCACCTGTTTAACTTCCACACAACTTTATTCCTTTGTTCTACAAACAGTTTTACAGCATAAACATTATTATATGATGTTCAAACAGAGACTGGTGCACAGTGCTGGTTTATAGGCTGAGCCTTTACTCTCCAAGCCTGCAGCTGACTGAAGCACCTTATATTGTTGTTTCACTGAGCTTTTTATTTAAAGCATGTTTTAAGTGCAACAGGAGTTTTTCTTATGAGCACTGTGTGTTACGTGCAGCTGTGGTTTGCATTGTCGGGAATATTCATGTAATCATTTGGTGATTTAGAAAATGTATAAATGATGGTCTGCTCTACTCTAATGTGAGGCTGCGTCTCTGTAACACTGATGGAAGCTCGGATACTACCACACACACACACACACACACACACACACACACACACACCAAGAACTCCTGTTCAGTCATTACATTTGATGACATCTGTGACACTGACGAGGATCCTTCTGTATGTGACCTGTAGATCAGTGTGATGCTGGGAAACCCTGGGCTTGGCTA
Source organism: Diplotaxodon limnothrissa (assembly GCF_057381915.1). Classification (NCBI taxonomy): domain Eukaryota; kingdom Metazoa; phylum Chordata; class Actinopteri; order Cichliformes; family Cichlidae; genus Diplotaxodon; species Diplotaxodon limnothrissa. The sequence goes on along the minus strand of NC_140604.1, from coordinate 1,014,210 downwards.
GAGGTGAGCTGATCATTACTAAAATAAAAGTAAAAGTCAGACTGTCACATAAAGACTCCCAAACTTTGGAATACAGATGTTCAAAAACTAAACAGATCGTCTGCAGGATCTATGAACAGCACCAACACGCTCCCTTTCCTTCCTCCTTAAATATTTTTATTATTAGTTTGAATTCAGGATTAACAGTTTGGACAAACACTCATCAGACCCGATGATATAAGCTGTGAGACGGTCAGCGGGGCTATGAAGGCTGTGTGTGGGGAGGCGGTCACATCACATCGTGCAAGGAAGCGACAGCTTAGACAACATCAGAGCACTTTTGCAAACAGGCCCCATCTCGACAGATGTAGCCGGGACCCCCCTCCACGTGACTCCTGCTGGTGCTTCATGTCAGTGAGACGGCTCCTCAGAGAGCCTTGTCCTGTGCTCGCCTGTGTTCCAGCTGGTGACAGGAGGTCTTGTGGTCTGGACTTCTGTTGCCTTCTTGTCTCCGGGGTGGTGGAGCTGCAGTTTGTCTGCAGGGTGAACAGCTGATGATATTGCTCAGTTATTTCTTTGAAATTTGTGCACCCATTCCTCACCCCCCACAAATAGATCTACTGTATTGGGGCTGAGTCACGACGTGGTTCATAATTAGCATTATGGTAAAGAGCAAATCCCACAGAGCCCTTGTTCATCATGGTTGCCAGACTCACAGAATTAAAAGAAATGTGCACGTTTCACAAGCTGCAGCATGAATGTGATGCAGTGTTGATGCTGAAATGCTATATTGTGCAGCCCTATATAAAAATGAGAGGGTCCACCAAGCATGGCAACAAGAACAGTCTCATCCTGTGTAGCTGTTGAAGTCGTGGTTAGCAGACTGTTGATCACAGGCTCCACCTTTTCCTTCTGAAAAGTGTGAGGCGAGCAGCTGACCGGCTGCTGGCTCTCTAACCTTCAGCACCTTTAGCATAGGCTGCTCAATATTTATGAGCGCAGGGCCTCAGACAGACGTACGACCTATTGATTCTCTGTTTAATCATGCAGATTGTGGGAACAAGAAGCTGGCTCAGCTTTATGTTGCCTTCTCTGATAGGCTGGAGAAACTGATCAGGAGGGCTAGCTCTGTGGTCGGCATGAAGCTGGACACTCTGGTGACAGTGGCAGAGAAAAGGACATTAAAGAAACTGATGGACATTATGGACAATGCTGGGCATCCTCTGCACACGGCCATTAACAACCAGAAGAGTCTGTTCAGTGACAGGTTGCTTCTCCCCAAGACAAGAACTAACAGACTTAAAAACTCCTTTGTCCCACACGCCATCAGACTGTTTAACTCCTCACTGGAGGGGAGAGGGAGGGGAAACAGGAGGACAAAGGAGGGAACAACTAAGCTGTAGTGCCTCTTCACCTCACTGTACAATACCTTGTGCAATACTTTTGTAAATAGTCAACGGTGCAATAGACTCAATACTTGAAATGTGCAATTCACTTGTATTTTTATTTTTTATTCCTATTTATTCTATTTATCCCCTTTGTATACTTTATTTATATTTGTCTCTGTATTTATATATATGTGTGTGTGTGTGTGTGTGTGTGTGGATATATATAACAGTTCTGTAACTGTAACTTCGGTCGTTGCTGTGCTTTTTGGAAGTCGAATTTCCCAGAGGAACCCACCCGAGGGATTAATAAAGTTCTATCTTATCTTATCTTATCTTATCTTATCTTATGATAGCTGGGTGCTGTGGTTGTTGCAGGTTGTGTTTAAAAATGCATCGTTTGCATAAGGAAGTGTCTGCCTCCAGTGTGATGGAGCACAGGCTGTAGGGATCTGCTAATGCCTCGGCTCCCACCATGCTTTCCAAAAATGGGGCTTGATCTGCAGTTAGTGTCACAGACAGAGAGCTGCATCTGTTATAGTGTTTGAATAGCCCAGTGCTCAGCTTTGTGTTCCACATAAACAATAGAGCCATCCACAGAGCAGGTTTCTCATCTGCTTTGTAAAAGGGGGCAGATCCCGGGGCCCCTTTCCCAGCATGCATGCATCCACACATTCAGTCATACAGAGATCACAGCTGGCGTGGACAAAGGGCTGGACATAAAGGAGCTGACCGGGTGGATGTGGCAGTGGGCAGGGCCGTGACCTTTGGAAATAACTGTGGGAGCTGAGAGGTACCTCTGAGGAAGGGGAATGAAATGAAGATGGGGGTAGGGCAACATGTAGGGTGTGTCTGTGATCAAAACAAAGCAAGAGCTTGTGTGTTCAATCGAGTGTGAGCTCCACGTAATGACCGATTGACCTAAGAAGAGAAACGACACCTCCTGCCTGCACACGTACTGATTTAAAGTATTATAACGTTGATCATTTGTACATGCTAGCAGAGATCACAGGCTGCACCCAGCTGACCAGGTGTTGACTAAGGCTCAGACACCAACATGGACAGCTGGAGACCCCGCCTGAGTGCACACAAATCCTCTGCTGACGAGTCCACGAGGCTCTATCAGAGCTGAACGTCACGTCCAAAATATCATATCTGCTTAATGAGTAACTTGATATCAACTACTGTTGAGACTCAAGTGTTATGTGATGTAGTGACTCCAAGTTTCAAGGTACATATTAACTTGTATTATACATATTTTGGTTCAGAGGTCGCGACCTCTATAGATCAGCACAAACTGCTTTGTTGTGTGTCTGACAAACAAAAGCTAAACCAGTTCCACACCACTGAAGTTGCAGCATTTTTACAAACCAGTTCTGCTTCATCCGTTTCGTTCAGCGATCCGCTTTCGCCCTTCTCGTTCTCCGTCGCCGCCATGCTTTTTCCACCATGTGCGTATGAAAACACTGCGCATCTGCGTTTTACCCATATTCTATTGCCATATTTCATTTTCTTATCATTGCCCAACATTATACTGGCATTACCGTGAACGGTATGATATGGCCCAGCCCCAGTCAGAGGTCAAGTTTTCTGCAACATTTTTGAATTCAATGAATCAAGAAGGTCACCTCGGATCTTCACGTTGATATCGTAGGTCCATCTGCTAAAACTCCTGGATTAGTTAGGATCCCGGCCTGCTTGCTCTACGCGGCGCCTTCCCATCATGACACCACGCTGGAATCCACTGGTGTTTGTAGAGGCGTCTGCATGCCCAGGTGCTGGATGTTATACACCTGTGGCCATGGAAGTGACGGGAAAAACTGGATCCAGTCATTTGGTTGGGTTAGTGAATACTTTTGGTAATACAGGGTAGAAAGCAATACTGTGTTCAGCCACGCCCCAGGCCTAACGCCGTCAACCTGACTCAGCATCTGCCCGGCACGCACCAAGGATCACGCCCAGCCTTCATCCAGCTGTGCCCTCTTCTCCTCAACCAACTCAACCTTTGAATCTATTATTGTACGATCTACAATATAAAGGAGGCGACTGTTGTGATTTGGCGCTGTATAAATAAAATTGAATTGAACCACTTTAATATTTAGACTGTTACTCTGTCAGCCACTGGGCCTGTTCCAGTCAACCCACTGCTTCCAGACTGGGAGTCCATGTGAGGACAGATTACCCAATAGGTTTGGTATCCTGGTCACTGCTTTCAGATCTTTTCAATCATACTTACCTGTACATGCCCTTATCGTATGTGCAGTCCCTCACATGTGTCTTTGCACATGTTACACTGAGTGATGTACTGAACAGTTGTAAAGAGATTTCCTGTCATTGCTCTGCACTGCATCTCCTCATCCTGAGTCCCAGCAAACTTGAGGTTCTTGTGTTTGGAGCTGAGCGCTTCATTAAAGAGGCTGGTCGTTACATCGGCCCTCCCACCACGTGCTAAGAATCTTTTTGTTATATTTGATCAAAAACTGAGCTTGGAATAGTTCAAAGGTCATCTGTGGCTCCTGGACTACTTCCTGTCATTTACTTAGGAGGTTAAAAGTAAAGATGGCACCATACCACTTTTTTATGTCCAACGCTGATATCATAAGGTTGGATATCTGCCCACAGCGGTATGAATCCGATACAGTCTATTTTATAATCGATACAACTGTTTGAATGTTTCGCTGCATTTTGTAACATTGTAACACTAAAGCTGTTCTGTCACACCTGTATGCCTAAAACACACTGCAGTGCAGTGATGCTAATCTTTGCATTGAAACTTTTAGCAGAACTTTAAATCGAAGTATTTAAAGTAATATTTAAAAATACATTTAAAATGCAGATTTCAAAAAGTGCAATATCAGCACAAACTAATGTTTATAGTCAACAGCTGAAAAGAAACAAACAGGTTGCAGAGTGGAGCCTTTTATACTTACAGCTAGGGCTGCTCAATTAATCGAATTTTAATCACGATTACGATCTGGGCTTTCAACGATCATTAAAAATGACTGAGCCGATTATTAGCCCCTCCCTCATTTATCCGCGACACCTTAAAGGCCGGTCCGTGAAAATATTGTCGGGCATAAACCGTCCGTGGGGCAAAAAAGGTTGGAGACCGCTGATTAAGAGGACCCGAGGGAAGCTCGGAAAGCTAAGCAGAAGTTATTTGGAGAGTGACTGCCGTTGGTTGAAAAGAGAGGTTAAAAAAAAAAACTTCAGTGGTGTTGCACACTATTTTATATTATTTTTTAAAGTCATTGTTAACCCTTTAAAGCCGGTCAGAGCAGCACGCTCCGTGTTGTGTAACTATTTTTAAATCCCTGTAGAACCTGAACCGTGTAAGCTAGCACAATAATTTGTTTTGCATATGAAACCGGAGGAGTTGTACTTACATCTGATGCCATCAGCTTGTCCTCGGTCACGGTTTCCTTCCACATATAGCTTTGCAAAAATTGCATAAAAAGCGCTTGCAGGAACAAAAACATAATATTCCAGAAACACGCTTTGCCGTTCCTGTCAGCTGTTCGTAACACTTCCCACAGTGAAATGATGCACATGCTGTTTTCTTTGCAAATTTGCATCATAGGATTGTTTTTTGTTTTTCCTGCAGTATATAAAAATTGCTGTATCTCCAAAATAAAACTATGAAGACACTCAAAATAAATTTCCTGTGGTGGGAAACTATTTTTTGCAACTTTATTGTATTTAAAGTTTTGAGGGATAAACCTCTTAAATTTCTCCAAGTAGAAATATATGTAAACAAAACAAAAGCGATTTTCAATTTTTTTTTTGTAGTTTATTGCACTTTTTTGCAATTTATGTAATTACTATGGACTTAATGCATACATATTATTAAAATATGGGCTATAACAGTTGTATTGATGTATAGCAACTTGAAATGCTCCCACAAATGGCACTACAGCATGTAAAAAAAAAAAATAATAATATAAGCTCTGGTGGACTTGGTTCTATAGTAGGTCTTAAAGGGTTAAATAAATATCGTCAAATAATCGTGATCTCAATTTCAGTGAAAATAATCGTGATTATCATTTTTGCCATAATCGAGCAGCCCTACTTACAGCTGAGTATAAACAGACATCCAGAGTAGAAAGCAGTGAAATGCAAACATGACACTCAGTGTGAGCTCTTTCTATCACCTTTAACCTCAGACTGAAGTTAAACTCAGCCTGAACCAGGAAATAACTGCCAGAACATTCACCTTCTTTTGTTTCATTTTTTGTAAATAGATCACTTTTACATTTCCATATATGACATTTAATTTGTATCATATTTGCTTATCTGTTTTCTTTTACTTGGTTTAAATGTGTTGTGCAGTTTATTTCGGTTTGTCAGGTTCACACTGATGGTGTTACAGTCCCAAAAACACTGTACGTGTCAAATATGATACATATGATCTGAAGAAGTGTTCTCATAGTTTGTTTTTTTGAGCCACGAAACTGTTTATCCTGTAACAGTTTTTCACAGTAAAGCTTGAGCCTCGAAGCAACGACAGCGACCGATGCATGAAACGATACATTTTTAGACACAAGTTGTAACGGCCGCCGTTTCCTTTGTGAGTATTTATTACACAGCGTGCTGCGAGGAAAAGCGTCTAACGTTTGAGTCTGAGGTTTATTTTTTAGCACCTGGCGGCTCTTTTTTAATTCTCATCCGTCAATACTCTGCATACTTTTTCATGTGATTCAGTTTATTTTGAAAGGTCTCAACAGGATCTTGAGCTTTATTGTGAAAGGTTTACGTGGAACATAAACGAGCGGACACGCGATGGTGTTACCGTCGTTGTTGCTAACGACAACGCATAAAAACAGGCGCTTGTCCGTCTGTAGTGTGGTTGTATTAAATATAAGAGAAAGAGAGAACTTTAAGACATTAATACAGCCACTACAGTGACATCAGAACCATGAAAAATATTGCCGTAAACAGTTTATTTTGCGACACCACGAAACAAACGACAGTGTAAAATGAAACGGTAGATGTTTTTACATCGTCATCCGATATATATGGTTATATCGAACAGCCCTACTGCAGGTTGTTTCAGGTTTTCCTCAGGTTACCACTTGAACCGTCTGTTATGCTATATTAATGTATTCACTTTAATATTTGGTGCAGCTGTGCACAGCTATTAGCTGAAGAAATCAGATGGATGGTAATGTCCCTGCTGAAAGGACCTCCCAGTGGGGTTTGGGAAAGAAGGAGAACATGGAAAACTGTAAACGGGCTTTGGTGACAAATGTTCCCAAGAATCCAAAGTGAGATGGTTTCTGTGGAAAACGCAAACAGCTGGACATGCACACACTTATTATTTTCATGGAGGTGCTGGCGCTGATACTTTGTGCTTATTACTGCTGTTTTTAAACACTTTAACTTCAGTGTAGTTGGATTTACCACACACACACACACACACAGACGAGAGCAGAGATGTGGCTGTAAATAAAAGCCAGCTGACAGCAGAGTGACTCACACAGCTCGTCTGTCCCTGCAGACACACACTCTGTTACTCAGGTGTGTCTCACACGTCTAGACAAAACAACGGAAATGTTGCTGCGCCACATACTCGGAGACTTCTGCTTAAAAACCAGAGTGGAAACAGAAAGCGTGGCTTGCTGACGCAGACGCAGATTAAAGTGAACCTCTGTGCTTTGTGTTGTTTGTGTTGTTGGGAGGCCACATTCCTATTGGTCTGTTTGTATGAGCGGGTTCATATCAGGTCAAAAATCACAGCTTTGTTTGAGATGCAGTGAGGCAATAAAAGAAACAGTCATAGTCTGGAATTGTGAGGATTTACATGAGAGGACATAAAGAAATCTCTGTAGCAGGTTTAAAGTTTGTTTTCACCACAAATAAAACAAAAGCAGTGGTGTGTGGAACAACTACACCATCAATGAATGAATGAGACCAGTGACTAAAAATACCTCAGTAATCACTTCTTGTGGGGCGATCGTGGCTCAAGAGTTGGGAGTTCGCCTTGTAATCGGAAGGTTGCCGGTTCGAGCCCCGGCTTGGACAGTCTCGGTCGTTGTGTCCTTGGGCAAGACACTTCACCCGTTGCCTACTGGTGGTGGTCAGAGGGCCCGGTGGCGCCAGTGTCCGGCAGCCTCGCCTCTGTCAGTGCGCCCCAGGGTGGCTGTGGCTACATGTAGCTGCCATCAGCAGTGTGTGGATGGGTGGATGACTGGATATGTAAAGCGCTTTGGGGTCCTTAGGGACTAGTAAAGCGCTATACAAATACAGGCCATTTACCATTTCTTGTATGACTTTATTCGTTTTCCGTATCGTGGTGTGTTACAGTATGAATGATGCACACCGTTGGAACATTTATAACAACCACTTCAGTAAATGTTCATGTACACACACACACACACACACACACACACCCCCCTCCAGTTTTAATGATCTCTGCTGTTGGTTTACTGTAACTGACAGCTCACTGAATGAAGGGTTAATTAAGTGCAAGACTGAGGACGACATAAACGTTCGAACTTTCCTTGTCGACACACTCACAGAGCACTCTGTAGCCTAGCAACATGGCAGAATAACAAATCTGTACGGTCCAAACAGCAGGTTTTAATCAGTGGCTGCTTTCAGGGGGAAACGAGTGTGGGAGATTATCATGGCAAGCAAGGTGTGGATTCCTTGGTCCATTGTAGTTCCCTGTGGACCCACTGAGGCAGGTCATTTAAGCTGATCAGAGGAGTCGAGCAGCATCTTCACCAGCAGCTCCCACAGACAGAAGTCTTTTCCACACACACACCACAGACACGTGCCATAACACTGACAGCCACTCATGAACAGGTTTTTCTACACGATCTTACACAGCACGCCTCGCTCAGTTAAGCACCTGCTCCTAGAATGAAGCGCTGTCCATCAAACATTTCCACACTAAACACATCAGGACCAACTCAGGCTTCACCTTCACCTGGCTCCTGAGCCGCAGACAGGAATGCTGGTTTCATTTTACATGCTTACGTAGTGTGGTACGTCGCACACAGACACAAACGACTTCACAGAAACTACAAATGATTATTGTACAGTCAGTGACAGCTGCCTTCTTCACCAGGAGCGATCAATGCGTCTCACACAGCTCTGCTTGGTGTTTTCTTTCCAAATATTCCCTCCTTCCTTCCTGATTCTTCCCACTAGGACAACAGTCCCAGATGCACCGAAACATTTGTTTTGTTGTTGTTTTGGTTTTAAACACCATTTAAACACCAGCTCACACTGTGTGTGTGTGTGTGTGTGTGTGTGTGTGTGTGTGTGTGTGTGTGTGTGTGTGTTCGTCACATCCCAGAAGAGTTTAGGTCTCTGCGTCAGATCACTGCTGGTTCCCATAACTCCCATTCCTTAGAAATGTTGGTTTCTGTAGAAGTGCCCACACTGACATATCGTCACTTCTGTAGACGTGGAGGAAGTTCTCCATCACAAATTGGCCAATATGGGAGTTTCAGAGTGAATTATGCAGTGTCGGCATTCGTCACCATTGATGGCATTGCTGCTTCAGGTTTTCCTGATCATGTATCACGAGTTACTCGTTGCAGGTGTTGTGCTATCAGCATTTGTCAGCCTACTGAGACCCACTTGGGCCATAATACCAGCAAATGACCATCCTCAGCCGTGCATATGTTCCAGCACTGATATTAATATTGGTTAGCTCTGATGAGTAGTGCAACATAAAGCTGAGTGTAAAAGACCTGAATGAGATACTCATTTAATGACTGCTTCTTAGTCACGGCCCAGTGAAGCTTTCTGAAGCTCAAAAAGCTTCATTACTCACAGCTTATCGACACAGTTGTCTTTGGTGACATCTGGTGGCCAAACGATGAAGCGCAGCCTGAAGCTACAGATGGAAATGAACTGCTTCATTGTGACTGCCCACTCGAGAGCTGAGTTGGCAGCTCCTGTATAATATCATGTGATGACACTATCGGGCTATTGTGGTGCGTTTGTGTCTTTGATGAATAAATGATCCATATGTGGCGTGTTCTCTCTCCGTCTGCGTGCGTTCTCTGGTCTCGTGGTCCAAACACATGCAGATAGGGGGCTTAGGTTAACTGCCCATAGATGTGAGCCTGGTTCTGCCGCACGTTTCTTCCTGTTTAAAGGGAGTTTTTCCTTCCCACTGTCGCCAAAGTGCTCATAGGGGGTCATATGATTGTTCTCTGTATGGTTTATTGTAGGCTCTACTGTACAATATAAAGCAGCTTGAGGCGACTGCTGTTGTGATTTTGTGCTGTATAAATAAAGTTGAAGTGAATTAATCCTCCCCCCTTTTTCCTCTTCCAGGCCTTCAGTGTTACTGTGACCGCTGCAGCACCAACTCCAGCTGCACGACAGACGGTATCTGCTTTGTAGCCATCCAAAAGTCAGGCAGCCGGATGACCATTGAGCAGCGCCAGTGTGTGCACAATCGTGACTTGATCCCACGAGACCGACCCTTCATCTGTGCCCCATCTACCAAAGATGACAGTGGCATTTACCCACTGTGCTGTACCACAGACTACTGCAACAAAGAGCCAGTGACCCCCACTGGTAAGAGGACACCAGCCATATTGCCTCTTCATGCCTTCCTTTAATTATAAAGTACAGCTACTACGCTACTGCAGGTGGAAAAGCTTCTCAGTCGTTAAAACAAAGTGGAGCGAGAGCGTTAGAGTAGGAGGGTCTTTTTCATGAGTGCAGTGGGCACTTAGTGGACTGGTGCTGTACTGGTCTGCTGTGGTGCAGAGGGAGCTGAGGGTGACTGCACTGACATGCAGTTTAGAAAAACTGTTTGCATGTTTTTTTAAATAAATAAAAAAACACAACCCAAGTAAATATAAAATGCAGTTTTCATTAAACGATGATTTATTAAGGTGGAAACGAGCTACGCAAAACTATCACGTGAAAAAGTAATTATGCCCTAAACCAAAGAACTGCTTCAAGAACTGCACTCGTGTGTTTGTGATAACTGGGAGTGAGGCCCACTCGTCTTTTCAGAATCGTTTTACATCAGCCTAGAGCTGGGCGATAGAACGATAACGATATGTATCGCGATATAACTTTTACTCGATAGAGAAATTAAGCTATCACGATAGACCTCGCCGCTCTTGTCCTCTTAAAATAAAAAAATAAAAATAAAAATTAAAAAAAAGGTCAGCCAATCCAAACTAAGTAGCGCAGAGCCGAACCAATCACAGCCGCAGCGTCACGTCGCGTGACTTGTTACGTACAGCACAAGTGCCAAGCCGCACGTGTGTTTGTTTGGGAAGCAGCCAGCGGGTAATGGAGGAAATGAGTGTGCCGACTAGAAAAATCAACCGAGCGTGACCGAAGAGAAAACAGATGATGGTTCCAACGCCGGAGAGATTGTCGAACGGAAGAGCCATAGAAGTTCCGTAGTGTGAAGGTATTTCTGCTATTTCAAGTCTGACAAAAAACAGAGTAGCGTGCACTGTAAATTGTGCCGAAAGCAAGTCTGGAAATACAATAAACTGGTGCATGCGTCACACTGTGCGCCACGTTATTGTTTCGGTGAAATGAATTTCTACAATACTGTTAATTCTACTCTCTGCAGTGTTTAAATGCTTACATATACACACAGTTACTGTCCCTCCACACATACGACTCGGTTCTGCTTCTATGCCCCAGCTTTGTTTACTTTTTCCCACCGAGGCTTCTAGACTTCTGATTGGCCAACATTTCTGCACGGTTAGGAATCTAGCGCCACCTGCTGCTTTGGCATGTTCATAGCAGCGTTTTCCTTCATTTCTGCCTTTATGTGTGGACGGGATTATTTTTTAAAACGAAAACGGAAAATCTCCGTTTTCAAAAATACCCGTGTACGTGTGGACGTAGCCTCAGTCTCTGACTGGAAGCGCTAATTCGTCATTCGGCTTTTGTCAGACTAAAGTAACTGTTAAAACTGTTTGAAAAGCTCAGCTATACAACAAGGAGAGATTGAGAATTTCCTTTTAGTTCTCAGTTTATTTGATATTGACAAAAGTTAGTCAGTTTTGTCTGTTCTTCTGTAAAACAAACTAAGATTTATTTTTAGAATTAATATTTTGTTTCTAAGTGGAATTGACAATTTAGTCTGTTTCGTTTGTTCTATTTTGAAACTTAAACGCTTTAGCGGCTGCCTTTTGTGTAGTTTGCAATATTTGCCTTTATTTATCTGAAAAAGTCTCATGTTCCTTAAGTACATCTACCCTGTTGAACTTATTATGGGAAATAAATATTTAAATAAAAACAAGCTGCTGATTATTTCACATTTTACTTGTGAGCAACGGCACATTTAAATCTTACAAATATAGTTATTTGGCTTATATCGTGATAGATATCGTTATCGCCTGAAATGAAAAAAACATATCGTGATATGAAAAAATCTCATATCGCCCAGCTCTACATCAGCCTCATTGGAGGACTTTAGAGCACGACTGGCCTTTCATTGGCTCAAGTCTGGACTTTCCCAAAAATAAGTGTTGTAGTGATGTAGTGCGAGGTGGACTCGGATGGGTTTCAGGTGCATTACCCAGCTAAGCTTGAACAAACTGAGGCTGAACATAGTATTTCATAGTACTTCTACTTTTGTACTTTTGTGTTAGAGGTGAGAATTCCTGTTTTTCTAATGATGACATTTCGTTCGTCCTCCTCGCTAAATCCAAACAGCAGCGACTCTCATTCCCTCGCTGGTCTAAAACGCCGCTGTTGTCTGGTAGCAGACGAACACGCTCGGCGCAGTGCACCAGGTAGATCGTTAGATAGATGGGGGGGATTAATGATGCGTTCGCGGGGTCACATCTGCTGGTGAAGCTGCTGTGAAGTGCACGGTTGTGATGGTTTTTACCATCATGATGACGTCAGTATGGGCGCTGCTGGTGAAGAGAAGGTGTAACCAGCTGATTGAGTACACAAACCTAAGCTACACGTAGCTGCACACCAGGTTCAAAAAGCCCGATCCAGTGGGGATGTGTTTCTACCGCACTGCATGACTGAGGTCCTGAATCCACGTAAACCTGTGTCGTGCACTCTGAGATCCACAGAACGAGGACTTGAGGCTCGTCGTCACATTAACCTTTATGCTTCCAGGCTGCAGTCAGGCCAGCGCAGGTCCAGGCTTTGGGTCAGCAGGTATTCTGACCAACACTCTTTGTGTCTTGCAGGCCCCACAGCGACCCCTTCTCCTCTGGGGCCGGTGGCCCTCGCTGCTGTCATTGCTGGCCCTGTATGTGTGCTCTGCTTGCTGCTGGTTTTGGCGTTCTACGTTTGCCACAGCCACAGAGGCCTGGGCGCCGGGGGAGCCGGGGCCCACCACCACCATCGGGTGCCTAATGAGGAAGACCCCTCCATGGACCACCCTTTCATCACTGTGGGAACAACACTGAAGGACCTAATCTATGACATGACCACTTCAGGCTCTGGATCAGGTAAAACGCTACATCTCAGGGTCTGATTTGTGCAGTGATCAGCTGAAGGAGGATTTAGACATTTCAAAGGTATATAAAGGTAAAACAGCAGCATGGATTCATAGAAGAGTCCAGGGGCCAAACAGACACTTGACTGAAACAGAACTGTGACAGAGGTCTCGGACTGAGCAGCTAGAAGCGTACATGTAACAGGGGCAGGACAACATCTGCTCAGAGATGCTTCCAGGCTTTTTGATGACAGCAGAGGAGATGCTTCACAGTGCTGAACGTGGCCCTGTCTTTGTTTACCTGCTCCAATTCAAAAAGTCAGACTTGCTAATAGGGCTGGGCCATATTATACCGTTCACGGTAATACCGGTATAATGTTAGGCAACGATAGGAAAATGAAATATCGCGATAGAATGGGAGTAAAACGCGCATGCGCAGTGCCTTTGTTTTCATACGCACATGGCCGATTGTTGAGTGAAACAGATGAACCAGAATTGGTTTGTAAAAATGGTGCAACTTCCGTGATGTGGAACTGGTTTGGTGTTTGTCCGTCAGATACACAACAAAGCACATTTTTTGCAGAACATGCAAGCGGCCGTCGTTATTGTCGTATTTGTCGGACTAAGATGCTCTTAAATCTGGGAGTAATCTGGGTCCTAAACTCCGTATTCTTCAGGTCAAACAACACTGCAGCATCACTGAGAGTTAAAAACTGTCTAAATTCTTTCATCTTTAATAAAACGATCAGCATTGCTGCTTTACCAGGTGTAACTATGAAGTTTAACTTCCAGGCATCCATGAAAACAAAAGTTATTACATTTAACGGAGTTAGAAGTTAGCAGGAAGCTAGCGGAAGTTAGCTCGCTAGTTTCGCTAGTTACCTAAGCATGATATAGCATGTTCTGACTGAGAGATTTCTGAAAAAATTCAAATGTACAGTTCTGCTATCACTTCCAACATAGATGAAGACAGGAAACTAAACAGCAGTGACGTTTGTAGGGTTACTGAAGTTGGGCTAGCTGGTATATAATGATGTGCTACGTGATCGCTAGCGACACAGCTATGTTAGCATAACATAAACGGTGAAGCTGGAGGACGAACACTAACACTTTTCCACTTATAAAAGTTAACGTGAAGGTAGAGCAGGGCGATATGGCCAAAAATATTTATCACGATATATATTTGAAAATTTGCGATAACGATATAACCGACGATATAATTGATGCGAGACAAAATACAACTCCACAACATTACTAGTGCAAAAAGACAACCTTCCATTTATTTTCACTTAAACAAGAAGCTGGTTTTTATGTACATTAAAGCTTTATAAAAATGTAACAGTGCAAATGCAAATTCCTTGCTGAAAGTTTAACCAAAAGGCATTTCCAGTAGAAATGGGCTGACATATCCTGAGCATAACCACGTATAATATCCACTGAAGTTAAAAAGAGGTGCTTTGCAACATTAAACTGCAGTGTGCAGTACGCATTTTCCGGACCATAAGGTGCACGGGATTATAAGGCACATTAAGCGAAACAAAGCAGTCAGATAAATCAAACTTTATTAAACTCATTCTTCTTGCTTCCTCCACTTCTGTACCATTGATTCATTAATGTTGAATTCTCTGGCAGCTGCTCTATTCCCATGTTGTTGCAGTATATTAATGACTAACCTCGTATTGTGGATGGATTATCTCAGTTGTTCTCCTGACTGAAGTTTGGTCCGTTTACAGCATCCTGCCATGCGATTGCATTTGTCTCTAACCATGAGGAACCTTCACGTTAACTTTTATAAGTGGAAAAGTGTTAGTGTTCGTCCTCCAGCTTCACCGTTTATGTTATGCTAACATAGCTGCGTCGCTAGCGATCACGTAGCACATCATTATATACCAGCTAGCCCAACTTCAGTAACCCTACAAACGTCACTGCTGTTTAGTTTCCTGTCTTCATTTATGTTGGAAGTGATAGCAGAGCTGTACGTTTGAATTTTTTCAGAAATCTCTCAGTCAGAACATGCTATATCATGCTTAGGTAACTAGCGAAACTAGCGAGCTAACTTCCGCTAGCTTCCTGCTAACTTCTAACTCCGTTAAATGTAATACATTTTGTTTTCATGGATGCCTGGAAGTTAAACTTCATAGTTACACCTGGTAAAGCAGCAATGCTGATCGTTTTATTAAAGATGAAAGAATTTAGACAGTTTTTAACTCTTAGTGATGCTGCAGTGTTGTTTGACCTGAAGCATACGGAGTTTAGGACCCAGATTACTCCCAGATTTAAGAGCATCTTAGTCCGACAAATACGACAATAACGACGGCCGCTTGCATGTTCTGCAAAAAATGTGCTTTGTCGTGTATCTGACGGACAAACACCAAACCAGTTCCACATCACTGAAGTTGCACCATTTTTACAAACCAATTCTGGTTCATCTGTTTCACTCAACAATCGGCCATGTGCGTATGAAAACAAAGGCACTGCGAATGCGCGTTTTACTCCCATTCTATCGCGATATTTCATTTTCCTATCGTTGCCTAACATTATACCGGTATTACCGTGAACGGTATAATATGGCCCAGCCCTACGTGAAGGTTCCTCATGGTTAGAGACAAATGCAATCGCATGGCAGGATGCTGTAAACGGACCAAACTTCAGTCAGGAGAACAACTGAGATAATCCATCCACAATACGAGGTTAGTCATTAATATACTGCAACAACATGGGAATAGAGCCGCTGCCAGAGAATTCAACATTAATGAATCAAAGGTACAGAAGTGGAGGAAGCAAGAAGAATGAGTTTAATAAAGTTTGATTTATCTGACTGCTTTGTTTCGCTTAATGTGCCTTATAATCCCGTGCACCTTATGGTCCGAAAAATGCGTACTGCACACTGCAGTTTAATGTTACAAAGCACCTCTTTTTAACTTCAGTGGATATTATACATGGTTATGCTCAGGATACGTCAGCCCATTTCTACTGGAAATGCCTTTTGGTTTAACTTTCAGCAAGGAATTTGCATTTGCACTGTTACATTTTTATAAAGCTTTAATGTACATAAAAACCAGCTTCTTGTTTAAGTGAAAATGAATGGAAGGTTGTCTTTTTGCACTAGTAATGTTGTGGAGTTGTATTTTGTCTCGCATCAATTATATCGTCGGTTATATCGTTATCGCAAATTTTCAAATATATATCGTGATAAATATTTTTGGCCATATCGCCCTGCTCTACTTGCTAACATATGCACAGTTTTTGACCAAAATAGGTTGATGAGCATGTTTCATAAATCTGACAGCAAGTGTTTGTTTTTTGCACAGGAAAGAAGTGATGTTAGTAAATGAGGGCCGTCGGGCCAAAGTGGACATGGTTTCTTTCCTTTAAAGCTTTTACCACGGTCAGGGTGCTGGTGATGTGTGCAGCACGACCCGGTTACTCGTCTTTGCACGTGGTGCAGTGAAAGAGTTGGAGGTTGGAAGTGCGTGCATGCTCGGATCAGCTGCAGGAAAGGGAAGCATGTCAGACATTTGAAGTGAATGCAAAAGGTGACTGTAATTATTTCATTGTGCATCAGGAGGTGAAAAACATCACACTTCGTTCACAACTGCTTTGGGAAATGTTGATTAGTCCTAAAATGTTTCAAATGTTCCTTATTTATTCATAACCTCAAACTATCAGACTGGAGCTCGATGCTGGAACCTTCACAGCAGTCCCAGTTCCTTATGTGTCCCCTGGGAAAGTTCCTGTTCTGGCTTCAACACATCCACACGCTGCATCATTCCTGACAGGCTTTGCATTCATGCACACAATAAAGGTGTAATAGGTGGAATCACCAAAACTAAATTCCCGTGCAAACGCACGCATGAATCCCGCTTCGTCCAGCTGTCGTAGGGCCAGAATGATGACTTACAGGTAGGCAGTGTGTCACAGTGGGTGTGCACGCCCACAGACTGGCTCCAGACAGCTGTTAGGTGACGGCCGTGACCACGGCGCCATCGCGCTGTTTCAAACAGGAAGAAAACAGCTTTAAATGATACGAGATCTGGTCGACTGGATACGTTTTTGTATGCACTGATCCCGTCCTATAAAATGTGTGTTCAACGCTGTCCTGCATGGTAGCCATGAGTGATGACGGCACCTCCAACATGCTGCCGAGCATGTTCTGTGTGAGTCTGCACTTTTTTCCTGTGTCTCGTGAGCAGTTTTCCAAAGCAGTGAGACGATTTTCACACTTTTAGAGTTGTTCTTGGATCGTAGTTTGATGACTTTCAGTCTTTAACTCTGCTGCCATTAAAAGTCCATACAGTTGGATTAGAGCAGCATTCTGTCACAGGACTGTTTGTGCATACCTCTTCTTCACTGCTTCCTGTCTGTGATCAGAGAGCATGCACAGCTAGTACATCCCACCCATCCATCCACAAAACACCCACAGACTGGTCGGCAAACTCACCCTCTGATGTCACTGAGAGGATGACGAGCTGGTCCAGTGTTCTACCAACAGAACCCTAGAACCCTCGAGTGCCACAGACTTTCCCAGGCAGGCTGAGGACTGCGATCACAAACCCATCCTGGGGGGCTCTGCTCCAGATCGCCACGCAGCATTGCAGAGCTGTGTCAGCCAGGACATCCCTAACCTCCAGGGCCAATCTCATCCACCCCAGGGGCCCTGCCAACTCTTCCCCTGCTCCCCAGCCTCTGCTTCCATTACAGAAGGCAGATCCTCAGTGTTCCTTTCATTGTGTTAAGGTCAGCAGCATCCCACCACCACTGTAAATGGTGTGTGCAGAATACCACCTAAACCACTCCAAGGCTGGCCCAACAGGCTAACCAAGCCCAGTAAGACGGCTCCCTTCACCTTGCACCTTGTTGCAGCTGCAACTCCTTGCAGCAGCCTCAGAGGTGAGGAGCATGGTCCACTCAACGTCCTCAGCCTCCCTCAGAATGCGATTAAAGCAGATAAAGATATCATGGACTGAGATGTTGGCTCTCCCGCTGCACGTTTGGGTACACGTGTCCAACCACAGATCTGATGACACAATTTCTAAATCTGTTATTGACCTGTGACCTAGTGCGTCCTGGTGCCATGTGCCCCTATGAGCACCTCTGTGGTCCAACATCGGTTTGCACGGGTAAAGACTTGCCGTGGAGCCTGGGTCCAGGGTAGGTCCCAGACGGGGTGCACTGGACCCTCCATCTGTTGTGATTCACAGGAGTTAGACGGCTGATTCAGATGAAACCATCAACTACAGCAGGCTGTTTGTTTAGTTGATGGTTTTGAGAAAGTCTGTGAAATAAGAAATATTGGTTCTCTCCCCCAGTTTAAATCCCAACTCAAAACTCATCTGTTCAATCTGCATATTCACTGTGAATCCACTGTTTGTTCATTTTATCTTGTGCTTTTATTTTATTGTTCTTATTCTGCCATTGTTTTACTAAGTGTTTTATCCTATTGTAAAGTGTCCTTGGGTGACTTGAAAGGCGCTCATAAATAAAATTTATTATTATTATTATTATTATTATTATTATTATTATTATTATTATAATAAAAGCGGCTGAGGAAGGATCAAAAATCCTGTTTCAGTTGTTTTTATTTATTCATATACGACACAATGAAGTGTGTCGTATATGAATAAATAAAAACTGACAGAGGCGAGGCTGCCGGACACTGGCGCCACCGGGCCCTCTGACCACCACCAGTAGGCAGTAGGTGAAGTGTCTTGCCCAAGGACACAACGACCGAGACTGTCGGAGCTGGGGCTCGAACCGGCAACCTTCCAATTACAAGACAAACTCCCAACTCTTGAGCCACGATAAATGAATGAATAAAGTTAAATTAAAGGAAAAACAAGTGGAACGTTAAAGTTCTCAGGGGTGTTGAGGTGGGCGTGGTCCCAGCACGGCAGGAGGATTTGTGGATCAGGAAGTCTCTCTTCATTTAAGGCTCTTAAGTTTATGAGTCATCAGGGGCAAAGCAAAAACATAATCACCTAATCAAGTCACCTGGATTTGACCAGATCAAACTCTATGCTAACACTGATTACTGACAACAGTCATGAGGTGGATGTCCAGATGGGGACGCAGACTTCAGTTCTGGATGTGCGTGGCAGGACCATCACTCATATATCCGTCCACTTCCTTTCAGGTCTCCCACTGCTGGTCCAAAGAACAATTGCCAGAACTATCATCCTCCAGGAAAGCATTGGGAAGGGGCGTTTTGGTGAGGTGTGGCGCGGCAAATGGCGCGGCGAGGAGGTGGCTGTCAAGATTTTCTCTTCCCGAGAGGAGCGCTCCTGGTTCCGTGAGGCTGAGATCTACCAGACTGTGATGCTGAGACATGAGAATATCCTGGGCTTCATTGCTGCTGACAACAAAGGTGAGAAACCAGCAGGCAGCGAGTGAATGGTACACAGCACGGGGTCATAGTTCACAGTCAGGAGGACGCAGAGTTTACCACACTGTCTGTCACACACATAAATGTATTCATTCATGTGTCCATTTACCTTTAGTTAAGCAGCTCGACCTGGCCCAGGTAACAGCCAGACAAACATATTAGAAAGTGTATAAAATCCCACATCAAACACACCAAAGTGATCCCTTAAGCAGGTGGTATGCATATACAGTACAATCAGGTCCAAAATTGGTGTTTGTACTTTTGGTGCCCCTGAGCAAGGCACCGTGCCTGCACGCTGCTCCCGGGTGCTGGATTGGTGGCTGCCCACTGCCTCCCTGAGTGGCTTAAATGCAGAAGATTCATTTCCTACAAGTCTAATAAAGTCTACATTGTTATTATTATTGAATATCAGAGCAAGAGGCATTTGTCAGGAAGTGCACCCGTTACCCCTCAGCTGTGGAAGGCTTATGGTCGTCACCCTGCTGAGCGGGCAGGCAGTGCAATAACAGAGTTTAAGGCTACGTTCACACTGCAGGCGAAAGCACATCCAATCCGACTGTTTTGACCCTGTGCGACCCACATCCCATCATGCTATGACAGTGTGAACGGCACAAATCTGACCTGGGTCACTGTCGTATGTGGTCCTGAATCCGATACATATCCGATGTTTCAGAAAGCGACTGCTGTTTGATGATGTCGCATTAAATCCGTCTTTTACGTCACTGACACAAGACGGACGCCAATTATCAGCGCCGGAGAAGACATCGTGAACGCTTCCTGGACATCCGGTGTAGATGTCAGTGAAACTGTTGGGAAGACATTATGAACAAATCTGCAGCTATGCTTTGAAGCAGCGCTCCTCTGAAACAGCAATAAGGATCATTATTAGGCCATAAGCAAAATTGGGAAACGTAAAGTCCGAAGTCTTTACATTAAGGCCATCAGTCAAACATACTGTTGGTCTGGCGTTTGCTGTCACATTTTATTTGTAGTGTGAACAAGCAGACAAAAAAATCGCATTTGAGCATTAAGACCTGCAGAGTGAACGTAGCTTAAATGTCAGGCTAGTTTGAATTGGTCACGTCTTTATATTGTAAGGTAAAGACCCGACAACTATACAAAGAAAACAGCACAGCTATGAGCAGCACTTTGGTGACAGTGGGGAGGAAAAACTCGCCTTTAACAGGAAGAAACCTCCAGGCTCAGGGAGGGGCGGGGCCATCTGGGGTGAGCGGTTACAGGAAGGACACGCTGAGCCAGACGTTAATAATCACTGATGTTCTTTTTCTTGGTGAATTAATTTTACACTGTAATTGAAATAATTCAGCTGAATTAGAATCTTCTTGCTGTTGATTTCTTTCCTTTATCATCGTTGTTTTCATTGTTTATTCATTTGTCCCTCAGACCCACAGTTTCAGTAACGTGCTACGTGCCTGCACGTCTCTGTCGTGGAAGTTAAGGACGTTAACGAGCACGTCTTCAGGTTTGATGAAGTTAGTGTAACGTTCTCTGCACACGTTCATTCCAGTGAATGCAGACGGGCAGCTTTCACTGGTGTGCAAGAACCTTTAATATTGATTATGAATTTCATAATAATGGTAACACTGGTTCCCCATCAGTGGGGAAAGGTAGCACTGGTCTTTAGTTGTCAGCAATGCTGATCCCCAGCGTTATCACTCATCAGCCGGTGCAGCCCACAGCTGCCCACAGCTGCCCACTCTACAGTGAGCTCTAACTTGAGAGTGAACGCAGATGTTGGCATGTAGAAAGCTGAAGGTCTGATGGATGTAAACCCAGATTTGAATCATTTTCTTTCCACCCTGCACCTCATCCCTGAGTCGGAGACACAAAGGTTAGGGTGTGGTGCGTATCACACACTTCAATCAGCTGCTGGCTGAAACTTCAGCCACTGTGTCAGTACTGAGAGGAGTGTGATAACGATCCATGTTTCTGTGCCCGGCGTGTAGATAATGGAACGTGGACTCAGCTGTGGCTGGTGTCGGACTACCATGAGCACGGATCGCTGTTCGACTACCTGAACCGCTACACGGTCACAGTGGAGGGCATGATCAAACTGTCTCTGTCAACAGCCAGCGGCCTCGCCCACCTTCACATGGAGATCGTTGGCACGCAAGGTGAGAACCTCACGCCTGTATGTATCCAAGGTGAATCGGCGTCTAAATGTTTGAATAGTAAACACAAACGAGCGAGTGTGCCAGCTGTGCTGCTCAGCAGCCTGGAGACATGCTCAGAGGAGGCGTGACAAAAACCTCGTTCAGTAGCTCACGTGAGGCGACTGAGGCATGTTTAAATCAGCCTGAGGAAACATGGAGTCTGTCAGATAGAGGCAGGCATGCTGGAGTATAGACATCAGTCTGAGCCGTCGCACACAAAGCCAGTGCTTATTGGTCAGAAATCACCCTTTGTTTTTGTTTTTTTGCCTGTCCCGTTTGGCTCTTTTGCATCAGAATTATTGTCTAAAGGCACAGCCCCGTCCTCCAGGGCATGAAGCAGGTATGGAGGAGATCAAGACTCCAGACATCCAGAGGCCCCCAGAACACAAGAGACCAAGGAAGACCAACAGAGGGGCAGCCGCGCCACTGTCCCTTTGTTGTCCAATACTGTCCCGACAGACGTGTATGTGACGCAGCTCGCTGCTGTAGTACACTGCTGTGTGTAATGAAAACTGGGTCACTGTCCTATTGGAAGTTTCTGTTCCTCTCATGTCCCCTGAAGTATATCAAGACAGTTCTGCAGAGCACAGTGGGGGCAGCTCTGTCCTTACAGGTCCCAGGCCGGGTAACTAAACATATCTCAGTGTTGTTTGTGTTTTTGTAATTATGGAACAGGGCG